>NC_041002.1:12682829-13014203 GCF_004193775.1 Glycine soja | reverse complement strand
CTTTGACATTTTTGGATTATTTTCCTTCACTAAACCTTCATGGCGAAGTATGTATGGAAAAACTTCATTATTGTTATTTAATACATACAAATGAGCTAGCTGTAAGTCTTCTACACTTGGAATGATAACATGCAGTCCTCTTGAACCCTTACCACTCACTTTTTCATCATGCCGAGACTTGGGAAGCCCAACAGGTTTTGTCTTTTCAATGTACTCTGAACAAAATTCAATAGCTTTTTCTGCAATGTACCTTTCCACAATAGATGTTTTTGAATGATGTAGATTCTTTATATACCATTTTAAGATCTTCATGTACCACTCAACCAGGTACATCCACCGCAAATAAACAAGACCATAACATTTGATTTCTCTGACCAGATGAATAGTTAAGTCAACCATGATGTTGAAGAAAGCAGGTGGAAAATACATCTCCAACTGACATAATATAATGGCAGCCTCATTTTCCAACTCATCTAACTTGATAGGATCAAAGACTTTGCTACATATGGCATTGAAGAATAAGCACAGCTGAGTTATGGCAAGCCTGACTTTGTTAGGCAAAATGTCTCGTATGGCCACGACTAATAATTGTTGCATCAAGACATGACAATCGTGAGACTTTAAGCCTACCAACTTAAGATCTTTCAACTGCACAAGTCTCTTAATATTTGAAGAGTATCCTTGTGGGACTTTGACATGGCACATACACTAACAAAAACTCATCTTCTCCTTTTTGGACAAAGTATGACAAGCTGGAGGCAAGTATATTTTTTTACCACCAGACCTTGGATGTAACTAGGCTCGTATACCTATCTCAGCTAGATCTTGATGAGTATTCAAACCATCTTTCATCTTGCCTTGAATTTTAAGGAGCGTCTCAATGACACTATCACATACATTTTTCTTTACATGCATAACATCAATACAATGTCTAACATCTAGATCGGACCAATACGGAAGATCAAACAAAATTGACCTTTTCTTCCATATGCAATTGTTACTTTTTTCCTTCTTTTGGGTCTTTCCAAATATAGTATTCAAGTGTTGAACCTGCTAAAAGACCTGGTGACCAGTTAACGGTATCGGCGCAATTTCATACTCTTGACTTCCATTAAATGCTTTTTTCCATCGCCAGTAAGGGTGATAAGGTTTCAAAAAACATCGATGCCTAGTGTATACTGTTTTTCTACCATATTTCAGTTGTATGTAACTTGTGTCTTCTTCACAGATGGGGCATGCACAATGGCCCTTAACACTGTACCCGCTCAAATTCCTATATGTTGGAAAGTCATTAATGGTACAAAAAAGTATTGCACGCAAATCAAAAGTCTCATTTCGAAACCCATAAAACAGTGAAACCCCTCATCCCACAACTTTGTCAAGTCTTCAATCAACAAACTGAGATAAACATGGATGTCATTTCCTGGCTGTCTTGGGCATGATATCATCATACACAACATCATGTATTTTTGTTTCATGCACAACCAAGGAGGAAAGTTGTAAATTACCAACAAAATTGGTCATAAATTGTGTTGAGTGCTTAAACTACCATATGGATTCATTCCATCAATGGCAAGTCCAAGACTAAGATTTCTCGCCTCTTTGTCGAAATTTGGATACAAACAATCAATCTTTTTCCACTGGCAGGAATCAGCAAGATGCTGGAGCATTCCATCACAGTTTCTCTCATTTGCATGTCATGTAAGGTCTTTTGCATCGTCTCCATTAACAAACAGACGCTTAAACCTTAGAATGATCGAAAGATACCACAACACCTTCGCTGGGGGGCCCTTCTTTGAGTTTTTGTCACTACTACACTTGTCATCATCCTTCAAACTCATGTCTGTATAGTATGCAATCATTAGGGCAAACATGAATCTTTAGATACTCCATACCCATCGAACACAATATCTTTTTGGCCTGATAGTAACTTTTTGGCAATGTGTTTTCGTCTGAAAGCATATCGTGCACTACTTGAAACAATGAACTAAAGTTTTTGTCACTCCACCTATATTTGGCCTTCACATTAACCGGACTTAACACCGCTGACAACAACGTCAAGAAATTGTTGCACCCCAGATACAAAGGATTCATTGAATCAATTTGCAATGTATCATACACAGGGGCATGTGTTTGCTAAAATGACTCTTGTCCAAGATCACGAATCATATCCTCTAAGAAATCTCACATTTCTACATCAAATGGTTCAGACTGAGACCCACTCGGTATGTCTATGAATTCACCATGCCATATCCAAGTTGTATAATTCTTCTTAATCGCATCACACAACAGATGTCCCTGTATATCGTCGAGTATTTGCCTTCTCTCGTTCAAACAATTTATACAAGGACAAAAAAAATTTTTGTCCTCATCTGGTCTTTCGAAAGCAAATTGCAAGAACTGTTCCACGCCTTCCTTATACGCAAGGCTCATGCAACTTTGGTTCATCCAACTTCGATCCATCTAAATAATAACTATGTGATACTCACAAAGTTATTCTATGCATGAAAATATCACTTTTTCATTAAAGGTGTGACCTTATTCCATTCAGGAAGACATTTTTTTATGGTAGATTCATACGTCAAGGTTAAGTCTCTTTTGTTAAATTTGACGAAATTTTGACAGCATTTTGCATTGATCTCCAAGTACACAATATGAAAGTGGTGAGATTAATTCCCCGACAATCAAGTATGCTCTCAGAGAACAATTAGAAATGTATTGTACCAAAATTTCATCAAATTCAACAAAATAACCTTAACCTTAATGCATGAATCTACCATAAAATATGACTCTTCCCAAACTGTCCAAACAGACAATTCAAGATTCAATACAACAATTAATGCAAACTTTTCGCAACAATCATTATATTCAATCTCAAAATGCCTTGGTTTTGTCTATTGCTTTAGTTTTTCTACATAATAAAAAAATTGTAAAATATTTAACCCAAAAATAAACATGTTCATGAGAAGCAAATTAATGCTTATGCTACTTGAAGATTTTGAGATTTATTTAAAGGATAATAACTTTTCCCAAAATATCTTTCGCTATACGCACAAATTTGGAGATGAAATCTTTAATTACATACGCACAAATAAAATATATGATGCAACAAAAGGTAACTTTAGTTTTGTAGCCAAATTATCAAGTAGTACGCATTTTTTTCTTATTATAACATAATAATTTACTGTGGTATACAGTTTCAAGACACATGTAATCTACAAAACAAATGCTCTAGCTAATTTAGGTAGTGCAAATTAAAGCGGAGTAATGAGGATGGGGAGAAATACTATAACCAACTATCAAATGAAGAAAGGGCCAAATTTGATGAAGATATATTAGTTAATTTGAACAACACATACAAGAGAAGTACAAAAGTCCAGAGTGATGTTTAGCAATGAATACTCAATGGTATGGTCTGATTATTAAAAAAACCTACTCTAATATCAGCATAAACTTTGTTTGCATGTGTACCAGCATAAACTTTCATTTCACTCCTAATTCAAGAATTATAATACATGAGGCAGTGCCACAATTTTTTCTTTCATCCTTGCTCCATTTTATATCATTTAACAATAGGGTTGCACAAATGGAACATTTGAAATTGGATTCATCAATTCAAATTTCTTTTGAAGATATTTCTAAATTTAACTAATTCCTAGCTAAGTGTATTTGATAGTCATTAACAAATGTATATAGGAGAAGAGGAAAATATGATAAGCTTATTAACGGTAACAAAGGCTTTGCTCCCTGATTTCTCAACACTTAACAATATTATCATAATATTTCAGGTTGTAAATATCCATTCTATCATCTAAGTAAACATTAACTAGAGAGAGCAAGGCTTAACAATGAAATATTTTTTACCTACAAAACTAAAAACACAGAGAGATATGGGCTCTTACCTTGATGAAGAGACACGAAGTACCAGCGGTAGCAGAGGAGTACAACGGCCAATTCCAAAAGTAGTTCACTAAAGGGAGTTGAATTCAGCATAAAATAAAATAAAAAGCATTTCGGAATGTGAGTGTGAGGAAGAAAGTCTTTACCTAATTTTTTAGCTCACCTATGATTTCGAGCTCAATGTGTTGTGTCTGTCGTTTCTTTTGCTTCAAATTTTCGATTTTTACTAAACAAAAAAAGAGAACAAATGTTTAATGAAATGAAAAAGAAAAAATAAAACTTTTTGAGGCCAAGGGATGCTCAGAATAGTTTTCAGAAGTCCAAGATGCTCAGAATCAGAAAACAAGCAGCCACGTACCTCAATCGCGACAGTGACAAACCCCAACTCATGGAGCAATTGCAGGTTCAGCGGCGCCGATGGTGACACGCAACGACTGATGGTGAGGAGGAGACGGCGGGGGAGAAAGGGTTGTGAGTGGTGATGAGGAAGGTCTTGCTATGGTGAGGGAGAAGAGGTTTGCGAGACTGAGCGCGCAGGGAGAAAAAGGATTTGGGATTTTAATTTATGGATAACACAACATCATTTTAAAAAAAATGATGTTAACACATATTAGTTAACATCAATTTTGTAAAAAACCAATGTTAACATTGGTTTTTGGATAACCGATGTTAACTAGTATATGTTAACATCAATTTTTGAATAATCGATGTTAACGTTTTAAACATAACATCGGTTTTTCTGAAACTGATGTTAACAAATTAATGTTAACATCGAATTTTGGCAAAAACGATGTTAACATCGGTTTTTCAAAACCGATGTTAATTAACTCAAGTTATTTACGAAAATGCCACCGTGCTCTTGTTAACATCGATTTTTGAAAAACTAATGTTAACCCTGGGATGTTAAATCTATAGATTCTAGTAATGTGTTTTATTTTTAGGTTTGATATATCATATTTGAAAGCCTAACTTAGCATGTTAGCTTACTTAAAGAAATATTTTGTATTAAAGCTTTTATAAGTCTAACTTCTCTTTATATTGGACAACAAACTCATAAATCATTGAGAAAAACTCTTTGATCCAAACTATAATATATAAAAATCCTTACTCAAAGCATGAGGAAAAGATAGAAATAGGCGAACTAAATTTTATAAGAGTCAAGTCTAACATGTTAATATAATATAAGTTTATTATGTTAATATAGTATAAGACTATCACGTTCAAGATAATTTAGTTAAAAACCCTATTTTATAATAAGTCTTCTAATTAAAACATAAAATTATCACTCAATAAGCTTATATGTTTGACTTTTTAAGTAGGCCAACATTCATAATATTTAGAAAGTAAACAAATGTATGATTTTGATATATTATAACAATTTTAATATAATACTAATACTAAACAAATAATTATAATTTATATTTACTTAAACAAGTTAGTTTGTTAGGCCTAAAAGGTTTTTTAAATGGCCTAAAGTATGGTCTTTTTAATCAAATAGGTTTTTATAAAAGCCTAAGTTTGGTCTATTTTTGAAAAAGTTTTGTTTGCCTTGGATCTAATGTAGGTTGGGCAATAGGCCCCTGTCGAGAGCCTAGACTTATTCTCACTCATACTTTTAGGGGAAGCAACTCCACTCGAATCTAGTAGAACAATTATGAGTGATAAAACTTTCTTCTTTAAGTACTTAATGGATATCTATTACTCAAACTCGATACCACTGATTAAGCTACAACAATCCCAATTGATCTGCGTGCTCAATGATAGTTTAAAAACCATGTCAGACATTGAATGTTAAAATAATGCATTATGCAATTATTTTAAAACTTGAGATGGATATTATTTCATGATTTTTTTTCCTATTCTATAAGTATTTATTAACTTTGTTGACAATTAAGTGCATGTTTTGAAAAAGTTGTCCTCTATGTCAACAAAGGTACACTCAAATGACAAATCATAGTTACTTCTACATTTTTCACATGGGAAAGTGGAATTATCCATTTGAGGCCCTTCAAACGATTAGCCAAACACACGGTAATCTCGTGTTTGTGTTTCATTTGAAAATTCCAAATGTACTTTTAGATCAAAAGATATAATTAGGATGTTTCTCTCAACAAACAATCAACTTAAATTGAGTGTCTAGGAACAATAATCCAAACAAGCACTTAATTTCTGTTGAAAAATTTTGTTGACCACTTTTAGTGAAGTATTTTTCTTCAATTATGCCTTTTTCCAATTGATAAGACTTAAATTTGAGATTTTGTTTAAAAAATCTAAATCTAGTCTTACTTAAATCAATGTAATGTTGATTCACTTTCCATGATTTTACCAATAAGTCCTTGATCCAAGCGGTACTGTACTTGGTCTCATTAAATAAGGTCCTAGGTTCGAGCTTTGTGAATGGAAAAAACGTGATTGAGAGGAAAAACTCCATTAAAAATGGTCAACCAGATTTTTCGACGGCAGAAATTAGTCATCAACAAAAATGATCAATACTTCATACTGATGTTATGTAAAAAAAAAAAAAAAAAAACTTTTCCAGAATGAAACCATTACAAAATTATAAAAATGAATCATTATTTCTAATAATTTTTATTGAACATTTTACTTTCTTATAGTGCAATATCTTCCAAATTATTTTCACTAAAATTTCTTAAACATTGAGTTAAAGTGAAAGATGTCAAATTTTGTAGATTTCAACGGATAGACCACATTTTCCCACAAATTTTAACTATTAATTCCTATACTTTAAAATAATTTATTTTAGTTTTTATACATATTGTTTTTAATTTTTTTAAAGTCCCTATCATTGTGTTTGTCAATGATGATTTTGAGACGACAAACAAGAATATATTTTTTAGTTGGTTAGAGTTGATTTGTGAGGAATATAATTGGTTAAAGTTACATTTTAGTCTTTCATTTTTTTCTTTTGTGACTATAAAATCTTACTCATATTTAATAAAAAGATACATTTTTGTATAAAAAGATACTTTTTTTTATAAAAAAGATACACATATTCATAAGGGTATATTAATATTTTCATAGCTTTATCATTTTATTTTCACTTTATTTCTCTTAAATAAAACTAACCAACATCTTCCTTTATTTATACCATATTTCTCTTTTCTTTAATTATCTCTTCTATTTTCAAGTATTTTATTTTTCTCCTCATAACCAAACATAGCATATGAGTTTAGATGATAGTAGGGATGACAATAGGTATGATTTGAGTAAGATACCATAGTACTTGTCTCGATACTTGTATATTAAAAAAGCTTTTTTAGTTGTACCCATGGCAACGAGAATAATAAGGTTATGTTTAGTAAAACCATAATATAAGTTAGGAGTTGAAAAACTAGAAACTAGTTGACTTAATTGAAAGTATTTGACAAGACTAACTGATAAATATCAAATGACATATAAAGACATATTTAATATTTGAATTTATTTCTAATAACTTATGTTCTTAAAAAGTAGGATAATAATTTTTAAATTTTGTATTATAAGAAAATGGTAAAGATTTGGTGATTTTACTAATAGACTCAATTTTTTCATTTTTTATAAAAAGTAAAATTAAATGAAATAAACTTTATTAGAATTATATTGTTTCAAATCATTTTTTTTTTTGCATTTAAATACTTTACTAATGTTCTTGTTTTCAGGTGTGGTGCAGGTCAAGAAACACTCTTCATCTCTTTAGACATTGTTCTTTAGCATCTTAGGTCTGGAGAGCTTTGAGCCTTTGAGATACAACAACTTATGATGCCCAGATTTCCAAATGTTGGATGAAGCATACTCTTCAAAGTGACAATGACACCCTCTTTGTTGCTACATGTTAGCAAATCTGGATCAACAGAAATACAACAATCTTTGACAACAAGGTTTTCTTTTTATCGAAAAATATTAATTGTTATTTGTTAGTTTTTTTTTAGCAAGAAGAATCGAACCCATGATCTTTTTCTTCCTCCCTTCTTCTGTTACCACCAACCAACCTTATAACTCCACGATAAGGTTAATCCCCTCTGGTTGAGCATCAACAATATCTCCTCCCACACAAACATCATTCAACATATGCTCTTCAACGAGACTACCCCTAGGGCTCTTATTCTTATCCTATGGCTTCCCCCTTGTTGGTTACCATAAGCTTAACTATGATGGTAGTTTAGTAGGGAATCATAGGCCTTTAGGCTTCAGGTTATTGTGGTTTTCTAAGAGATGATTATGGTTAGTGGATTAGCGGATTCTCAGGTAGTTGTGGCAATTCATCAAATATGAAAGCTAAGTAGTTGGCCATATATGGTCTTAAGCTTGTTTGGGATCTTGGTTTGTACCATCTGATTTGTGAGATGATTCTCAAGCTTCCTTGGATCTCATCCATGATCTAGTTCAATATCATCATTACCATGCCATAGTGAATAAAATTCGCGACATGCTATCTTATGATTGGAGTATTCACATCAGACATCCCTATCATGAATCTAATTTCTATGCTAACAGACTGGCAAAGCATGGAAGAGTTTCCAATGAAAGATTTAATATCTCATGTGAAAGGCATGTAACTTGTTAATGACTAATAAATAAATAATTAATTGTTATGGACTAACTTGTAAATGTTGTGAGCTTAAGCATGACAATTTCTAAAGACAACTACTATTTGATGGGAGTAGTGGTTATAAAGGGATTAATATTCACTAATGTGAAATAAGATTCTCTTCCTGACATTAGAATATTCTCTCAACTCTAGTCGTCACTATGAAAGACAGAGAGAATAGAAAGAAGAGTCAAAGGAAATATAATCTTGTTTTCCTCCTCTTTCAAGGAATTAAAACACACTAGAGAGAAGCTTCACTATGGGAAATGATACACATTTTTATCTATTATTTGTAAGAATCACATGTTTCAAGATCCTATTAGTTTTCTATTATTGAGAACCCTAGAAGATTATATATCATGGTCTTAAGCTTGCTTGGGATCTTGGTTTGCATCATTTGATTTGTGAGACTAATTTGTGACATAGTGAATAAAATTCGTGACATGTTGTCCTATGATTAGAGTATTCACAACATAGATGCCTATCATGAATCTAATTTATGTGTTGACTGGCTGGTGAAGCATGTAGGAGCTTTCGATTCTCCAGTCCATGTTTGGAAGGCTCCCCCTTTGGCATTAGGCAACATTCTCCTAGCTTATGCTGCTCAAGTTGTTTATTCTAGGTAGTCCTTTTCTTTGCTTTATTGTTATCTTTCATCAATTGATAAAAAAATACTTTATTAATAATATTATTTTAAAACAAAAAATAAAGTTTTTTTCTATATAATTTTCTTAAACATTTATTTTTCTATTTATACAATGACTTGGATGTATATGTTTTTCACTTGCATTACTATGAAACATGATACAAATCAGATCTTCTATTTAAAACCAATCATATATATTTAAAATTTCATTTAAATTATGCCATATAATTGAAAAAATAAAAATAATTCAACAAATAATTATAAAGTTGATATGATTCAAATAATTTATAATCTTAAGGAATAATGTGACGATAACAATTGATGAGTTGATTATTGTGTGTGTGTAAGAATGATACATTAGATAGAAGGAGTTTTCCAAGCAGTAAAAAAAAGTAGGAGACTTTTTAAATTGAATAAAAGGATAAAACATGATTTTAAATAAAATAGTAGAATAAAATTGAGAACAAAAAAAACAAATAGCTTTAATTAAGTTATCTTATTTTCTATAGATACTTCAAGTAGCTTTGATAAGCTACTTGAAGTAGCTATAAAAAATAAGCTACTAAATTAAGCTTGTGTACCAAACAAATTTATTTTGATAAAAGTAACTTATAAACTAGTCAAAAGAGTTTATAAGTTCCTCCAAAGTCTTACCTTACATAACTTTAACATTTGTGTTATTTCCCATTAAATACCTAAATGCTTATGCTCGTATTCGTTACCTGCACTTTAATTAATTATAAAATTAATAAATATAATACTGATTAAAAATACAATAGTAATTAAATTCAAATCTCATTTATAGAATTTTATAAAACATAAAAAATCCCATCTAAAGATCTTTTAGGATAAATAGGAAAAATTAATAAAAGAAGCAAATAAAGAAGATAATTTTTTTTTTAATTAAAGAAGGTGATCTATCTCTATGTAAATAAATATGATTCATCTATGTAAGAAAGATAATATTTTTTTCTGGTGAATTAAATAACATTATCTTTTTTTTTTATGGATTAAGGAACATCATCTATCTCTTAGGCATTATTATTGGACCATACTATTAAGCATGCAATTATCCTATCTTCATGTCATGAGTAAGTTAATTGTCATTCATAAATGATAGAGACTAAAAGGAATAAAAATGATATCACCTCATTTCTTTATTAAGATTTAATTAACTAATTCATTAAAGATTAAGAAATTTGGTTAATTTAGTTAAGAGCATTAAATTTATCCTATTTAATATTTTTTCAAAAACTATTCTTGTAAACAAAACAAACAAACATTAATAGATTATGTTTCTCTAAATATCACATAATTCTATAATTAACTTTAATGAAATATATTTTCATGAAAAAATAATTGATGTAGAAGACATTTCATATCTGGCCTTATAACAAGGATCAATACACACATTTAATTTGGACCTTATAATAAGTACCAGAGGTAATAATATGTGTAGACAAAGGATCAAGCTGAATGTTTTGATGATGCCAAAGGATTACATGAATCATATGCTTCTCAAAGATTTATTCAAGACAAAGCAATTAGAGATATTCAAGATGGATGATCAAGACAGTCTATAGAGTCTTAGAAAGGATATTAAATAGGAAGGGAATTCCAATTGAAATCGCAAAAGGTTTGGCCAAGAATTTTTAAGTTAAAAAAAAGTCTTTTTCAACAAATTTACTCTTTGGTAATCGATTACCAGAGGATGTAATCGATTACCAGTGGCCAAAATTGATTTACAACAGCTATTAAAATTTGAATTCAAAATTTGCACTGTGTAATCGATTACACATATATGGTAATCGATTACCAGCAGTTTCTGAACATTTTAATTCAAATTTTAAAGAGTGTAATCGATTACACACTTATTGTAATCGATTACCAGAGGAGTTTTTCAGAAAACATTCTCAACAGTCACATCTTTTTATGTGGTTATTGAATGGCTATCATAGGCCTATATATATGTGACTTGAGACACGATTTTGAGAGAGTTTTTCAGAACAACAAGTATTTATCCTCTCAAAGAGCAAATTCATTTTATCCTCTTAAGAATTCCTTGGCCAATTCAATTGCAATTCATTAAGGAATTATTTGAGTGCTCAATCTGTAAAATCCATCTCTTTCTAGAGAGATTTATTCTTCTTCTTCTCCTCATTCTCTAAGGGATTAAGAGACCATGAGTCTCTTGTTGTAAAGGAATTCTAAACACAAAGGAAGGATTGTCCTTGTGTGTTTAGAACTTGTAAAAGGAATTTACAAGATAGTGGAACTCTCAAGCGGGTTGCTTGGGGACTGGACGTAGGCACAAGGGTATGGCCGAACCAGTATAAATCTGAGTTTGCACTTTCTCTTCCCTTAATCTTCTTTATTTATTATTGCTTTATATTCATATTCAAATTGTTTTATTTGAATCAATATTTAAGAAGATTGTCATTAAGGGAATTCATAACTTGAATAAAAAGTGAAATAGATTTTTAATTGGGGAAGTAGTTTGGAATATCTTAATTCAACCCCCCCTTCTTAAGATATCTGAGGCCACTTGTCTAACAATATGTATATGGACTAAAAATGTTTTCTGATACATTGTAGATGCAGGTGGTAAAGGTGTTGGTTTTGTCGGCTTCATCTTTTTTTTATAACCACTATAATTAAGGTCTTTGACTCTACAGTGGGATCCCGAGATATATTCAAGTTTTGGACTTTGAGTCAATTATGAGACTAATCATTGGTTCAAGACTTAATCACACTTAAAGTTTTTCATCTCTTCCCAAAAATGTATTTTATGAGAATCAAACATAGATTCTCTCACAATCTCCGCATGCATTGTTGGTTGAGCTACACCCATTATTGGATAATCCGTCTCATTTTTGTGCACTACTACATATGTAACCTTTCACAATATTTTTTGTGTAACATTTAGTAAAAAATGTTGCTAAAAACTTTTGACAATATTTACAAAGTGTTGCCAAATATAAATAAATATTATTAATATATTTTCATGACATTTAATCAAATGTTGTGTATAGTTTATTTCGTTAATTTTATAATAATTTCATTTGTAGTTACTAAAAAATGGTAAATTATTAGTAGAGGATTTTCTCTATGAATTAAATTTTGCAAGACTTATATATACCATATCAAAATCGTAATAATTTATTAGCCAATATATATATAATCCACGATTTAATATTTTGATAAGAAAATAATAGTTATAATGAATTATTTTTAACAAAGAAGCATGGTAACGGGTAAGTATCGAGCTATCAGTATCACAGCTCAAACATCCCAGCTTGAAATGAAATTGCAGGATTACTCATCTTCATTATATTTCTTAAGATGAGAAAATACTTAATTTAAATTAGATCCGTAGTTATTATATATATATATATATATATATATATATATATATTTGAATTTTTATTAAATTAGTTTATTAATATCAAAAGGATATATAATTTAATAAAGTAGCTAGTAAGTTGACATATTGTTAAAACTACTAAATAAATAGGCTTATTAAGCTTAATACATGGTGACACATGATTAGGGATGAGAATAGGCCAGATTAGACTTTGAAAGGTCTGAGCCTAACCTACGATGAATTTTTGTGGCCTGAGTCAGGCCTATAGCCTATCAAAAACTTTTAATTTAGCTCGGCCTGACCTTTTTAAAAGTCTGACCTGGCCTGATAGCCTTTTTAAAAGTCTTTTTCATAATAAATATTTAATTTATGGAGTAAAAACGTAATAGAAAAGTTAAAAAAAAAATCAATAAAAAATAATAAGAAATATAAAAGAGCACATGACTCACACCTAAATTATAAATTTGTAATTAAAGTCCTTGATCATAGGTAGGAATTAAAGTTATAGAGCACTAATGTGTAATCAAAGTCTGATAATTTCAAAAAAAAAATTGTATCTAAAAAATAATATATATATATATATATATATATATATATATATATATATATATATATATATATATATATATATATATATATATATATATATAGTCCGGCTTATCAGGCTTATAAGGCTTTTTAATAAGCCTAAGCCTGGTCTATTTAATTTAATAGGCTTTTAAAAAAACCTGAGTCTAACCTTTTAATTAAATAGGTAAGTTCATGCCAGACTTTATGTAGGCCAAGTCATTCCCACCCCTATGCATGATATCATATTATTATTAATTCACAAAAAAATTTAAACAATTAATTAATTAGTTTATTAACATTAAAGGGATAAATAATTTAATAAAATTACTATTAAATGGATATACTGTTATTGCCAATAAGTAAATAAGCTTATTAAGCTTGACATATGGTGACGTCAAATTTATCGTAAATGAAGACGATAAATAAATCATCATGACAATAACATTATGGCTAATTCTTCAAGTGTCAACAACGAGACGAATTTTGTAAACAAATTATGTGATGAAAATTTTTACTTTGTTAAAAATAAGATATTTATATAGTCAAAAGTTGTGAGATTATGGAAGTAAAATTATGGAAGTAAAACTTATCTTTCCTTGATGAGAATAATTTAAATAATATAATTGCATGATTCAAAATTTATTAATATTAATCTGAGGTCAACTTAAGTGGAATTAAAAAATCCAAAAGGTAATATTAGGAATAGTAAATGAATGAATTATAATAATTCATAAAAATATAATTATAGTAATTAAGGCTATTATAAATTTTTAATAATTAATAAATTGAATTATTAAGTGGATTTTTAATTTATATAATACATTAATCAATTTATCTAATATATATATATATATATATATATATATATATATATATTATATCTATATATATATATATATATTAAATTTTATTCTATAGGGCTGATTTTACGTGCCAGTCTCATATTTATGTGAGAGTTTAATTCTGTTTTGGCTTTGTGTATAAGAGAGAGTAACAGAATTTTAAAATTCTGTTATAAGTGCTAGCCTAAGAGTGAAGAGTTGTTACTTTGTTTTGCTTGTATAAAAGGGCAATCATACATCTTAATAAAGTGTTGTTTTCATTCTATCATTTTCAGTCTCTAGTGCTATTCCTAGTGTGTGTGCAATTTTGTGCTTAGAAAACAGTGAGTGATACACAAGTGAATGTGTGAGGGAGTGAATTGCATCTCTTGCAATTGAGTGAAGAACATTGTGTGTTCCAACAATTGGTATCTAGAGCATTGGTTTCAATAGAAGGGGCAAGAATCGCTAAAGAAAGGTTCTTGGAGGTGTTCTTGAAGGAGTTCTTTGATGGTTGCAGTATCTTGCTCAATTCCTGCAAATCTACCAGTTCTCACAGGAAAGAACTATGAAAATTGGAAGATTCAGATCAGGGTGGTGATGCGATTCCAAGGGGTTTGGGAGTTCGTAGAAGAAGGTTATATACCTGTGGGAGAGAGAGCAACAGAGGAACAAAACGCTGCTGATAGAGAAAAAGAAAAGAAAGATTGCAAGGCACTTTTCATTTTGCACCAAAGTGTAGATGCTGCTAACTTTGAAAAGATAGCAATGGCTCAAACCTCCAAAGAAGCATGGGACATTCTGCAGAAATCTCATGATGGAGCCACAAAAACTAAGAAGATCAAGCTGCAAACTCTGAGGAGACAATATGAACTACTACAAATGGAAAAGAATGAATCAGTTGCTGAGTACATCACAAAAGTGCAGACAGTGGTGAATTCAATGAAGGGCTATGGAGAAAAGATAATTGTGCAATCAGTTGTAGAGAAAGTGCTGAGAACCATGCCACCCAAGTTTGACCATATTGTGGTAGCCATCGAGGAATCCAAAAATCTTGAAGAGCTTAGCCTAGAGGAATTGCAGGGATCTTTGGAATCTCATGAACAGAGAATGAATGAAAGGATAAATTAGAAGAAAAGTGAACAAGCCTTGCAAGCACGGTCTAATCCAAAGAAGCATGGTGATAGATGGAAGAAAGACAAAACTGAAGGGAAGAGCAATAAATGGAGGGGAAATCAGAACAGTGATAAAGACCACAAGAAAGGAGGGGGATCCAATTCCCAAAAATCTTCAAATAGAAAGAAGTTTGACAAAAGAAGTATTCAATGCTTTAACTGTCAAAAGTTTGGGCATTTTGCTGATGAGTGTTACAGCAAACCCAATAACAAAAGAGAACCTAAAGGTGATGATGCAAAATTGGCTCAGGAAGAAGATGATGACACTGAACAGGTACTGCTAATGGTAACTACTCAAATTGAAGGGGCAAGTGATAATTGTTGGTACCTAGACATAGGTTGCTCCACTCATATGACAGGAAGAAGAGAGTGGTTTCTCAACCTTGATCAATCTGTGAAGAGCCAAGTCAAATTTGCTGATGATAGAATCTTGACTGCTGAAGGAATTGGGAAGGTCCTTATCAAAACAAAGGATGGAGGTCAGTCTTGCATCACTGATGTACTCTTTGTACCAGGTATGAAAAGTAATCTACTCAGCTTAGGTCAATTATTAGAAAAGGGCTTTATGACTAAGCTTGAAAACAAGATGTTGAGAGTGTTTGACAGAAATCACAAGCTCATTTTGAAGTCCCCTCTTTCAAAAAATAGAACATTCAAAATTGAGATTGATGTGATAGAACAAAAGTGTTTTACTACTACAGTAAACAATGAAGAGTAGTTATGGCATTACAGATTTGGCCATTTAAATTTTAGAGATCTGATTAAGCTAAACTCAAGAGAAATGGTGCTAGGTTTGCCTCAGATCAAGCCTCCTAGTGAAGTATGTGATGGTTGTTTACAGTGTAAGCAATCAAGAAGCACTTTCAAACAAAATGTACCAATCAGGGCAAAAGAGAAACTTGAGGTGATTTACTCTGATGTGTGTGGCCCTATGCAAACTGAATCTCTGGGTGGAAACAAATACTTCATATCCTTTATTGATGAATTGACTAGGAAAGTATGGGTTTACCTAATAAGAAGGAAGAGTGATGTCTTTGAAGTCTTTGAGAAGTTCAAAAATATGGCAGAAAAGCAAAATGGCTCATTGATCAAGATATTGAGAACAGATGGTGGTGGTGAATATGTTTCTACAGAATTTCAAGAATTTTGTGATCAAGAAGGCATAATTCATGAAGTGACTCCTCCCTACACACCTCAACATAATGGAGCTGCAGAAAGAAAAAATAGAACCATAATGAATATGGTAAGGAGCATGTTGAAAGGCAAGAGTCTGCCCAAGTACTTGTGGGGAGAGGCAGTGTCTACAACTGTCTTCATTTTGAATAGGAGCCCTTCAAAGAGATTGGAAGGAATAACACCTGAAGAAGCTTGGAGTGGTGCTAAACCAAATGTGAGCCATTTCAGAATCTTTGGATCACTTTGTTTTAGGCATATCCCAGATCAGTTAAGAAGGAAGCTAGATGATAAAGGTGAATAAATGATCTTACTCGGATATCACTCAACTGGAGGCTATAAGCTATTTGATCCGAAGAGTAAGCAGATAATAATCAGTAGGGATGTGGTATTTGATGAATCTATAAGCTGGAACTGGGAGCAGAATACTGAAATGAAGGAACCTTCAATAATGATAAGGTCAGAAGAGGAAGAAACAAGTGAAGGGAATGGTAATACCACTCAAAGAGAAGTGAGACCCCAGAGAAATGCACCCAAACCAGCTAGATTTCAAGGTTTTGAGATGTTGTCTGATGCTGATGTAAGTGCAGATGGGAATCTTGTACATTTTGCTCTGTTTTCTGAAGCAGAACCAATAAACTTTGAAGATGCTATGACTGATCAAAGGTGGGTTGAAGCTATGACAGAAGAGCTTAAATCTATTGAGAAAAATCAAGTGTGGGAGCTGGTATCTCAACCAAAATCGAAGAAGCCCATTGATGTGAAGTGGATCTATAAGATTAAGACAAATCTAGAAGGCAAGGTGGTCAAGTATAAAGCTAGACTTGTGGCTAGAGGATTTTTACAGAAAGCTGGGATTGACTACAGAGAGGTGTTTGCACCAGTTGCTAGAATTGAGACTATTAGAACAGTAGTGACAATTGCTAGCCTAAAGAATTGGACAATGCACCAACTAGATGTGAAGTGTGCTTTCTTAAATGGTCCTCTTGATGAGGAGGTCTATGTGACTCAGCCACCTGGATTCTCTATAGCTGGCCAAGAGTCAAAGGTTCTCAGGTTGAAAAAAGCTCTTTATGGACTTAAGCAAGCCCCAAGAGCTTGGAACAAGAAAATTGACAGTTTTATGATGAAAATTGGCTTTGATAAGTGTAGCTGTGAGTTTGGAGTCTATGTAAGATCCAAATCAGTAGGTAATATCATTATTATATGCCTCTATGTGGATGATTTGTTGATCACTGGTGGTAATGAAAGTGAGATAGCAGAACTGAAAAGGGAATTGATGAGTGAGTTTGAAATGACTGATATGGGGGTTCTATCCTATTTCCTTGGATTTGAATTCAAGAAGACTGAGAGAGGTATTTTGATGCACCAGAGCAAGTATGCAACAGAAATATTGAAGAGATTCAACATGGTTGAACGTAATTCAGCAGCAACACCAACAGAGGCAGGTCTTGTACTTGAAAAGGAGGGCAAGGAAGACAAAGTCGATGCAACTGAGTTCAAACAGATTGTTGGTTCTCTCAGGTACTTGTGTCATTCAAGACCTGATTTGGAATTTGCTGTTGGACTGGTAAGTAGATATATGAAAGGACCCAGAATTCCTCATCTCCTAGCTGCCAAGAGGATTCTAAGGTTCATAAAAGGGACCATCAATGCTGGAATTTTATTTCCAAATAAAGACAATAGCAACTCAGAGGAATTGATGGGATATACTGATGCAGATTGGGGAGGAGACAGAGATGACAGAAAGAGTACTACAGGTTACATATTCATGTATGGTGCAGCACCAATATCGTGGTGTTCTAAGAAGCAATCCATAGTGGCTCTATTAACATGTGAAGCTGAGTATGTTGCAACTGCAATGAGTGCTTGTCAAGCTGTCTGGTTGGACACATTACTACAAGAATTAAAAATCAAGGAGAGTGATGGAGTGAAGCTTTTTGTGGATAATAAGTCAGCTATAAGCCTGTCAAAGAATCCAACTTCTCATGGTAGAAGCAAACACATAGAAACAAGGTTTCACTATCTTAGGGATCAAGTGAACAAAGAGAAATTGAAAGTGGAGTACTGCTGCACATTTGATCAACTTGCTGATATTTTAACTAAACCCCTCAAAGGGGAGAGGTTTAAAATGTTAAGGGACAGAATTGGCTTGATGGACTTAGGAGATCAGAATTAAGGGAGGGTGTGAGAGTTTAATTCTGTTTTGGCTTTGTGTATAAGAGAGAGTAACAGAATTTTAAAATTCTGTTATAAGTGCTAGCCTAAGAGTGAAGGGTTGTTACTTTGTTTTGCTTGTATAAAAGGGCAATCATACATCTTAATAAAGTGTTGTTTTCATTCTATCATTTTCAGTCTCTAGTGCTATTCCTAGTGTGTGTGCAATTCTGTGCTTAGAAAACAGTGAGTGATACACAAGTGAATGTGTGAGGGAGTGAATTGCATCTCTTGCAATTGAGTGAAGAACAGTGTGTTCCAACAATTTATTCCTTAAAAAATATTAAATAATTTTTTTTATTTTTAATGTCTAAGAATCTATATTATACAAAAATAATATACAGAATCAAATTATTTCATAACAATTACACTACACGTAAATAAAATTATTTTTATTTTTAATGATATGCATTTTAGGAAACAATTCAACTTAAAATGAGATTAATCAAAATAAAATTAAATACATAATGAAATATAATCTTCATTTAATAATATAAATAATTTAAATCAATATTTGATATGACAGTTATTTCTGTTAGTAGTTAATAGAAAATTGGGAAAACATTTTTGGGCGTATTTTAAATTTAAATGAAAACAATTTATTACAATATTTATTCTCGGAAACATAATAAAAAAGGAAACTCTTTTTTAAAATATTTAAATTTAAATAAGATGAATTTGGGAATACACCTAGGAAGTATGAATCATACATATCAATTTTTTTAATGCCCATATCAATTTTTATTATGACTAAAAAAAACTGAATTTGGAAACATATATAATATGTAATAATAAAAAGATTTAAAAATTAAGATAAATTTTGAAACTCTCTTTAATGAGTTTTAGGGGGGTGTATTGGATTGGGATTTTGAGAGAATATTTTGACAAAAACAATCTTGAAGATTTTAAAAGATTATGTGGGATTGTATTGATTTTGTGGGATTTTAAAAGATTTTTTTTAAAAGACTTTTTACAATCAGGATTCTTAACCCAAGATTTTAATGGATTTCTAACACATATTTTTAAGATTTCAAAGTACTTTATGGATTTTTAAGATTTTGAAAGATTAATACATTTTAAACAAAAAAATAACGGAAGTTACAAAAGTGAATGAAAAATATGATAAATAAATTATAATGTTTGAATAAAGAAAATAAAAACGATAGAAATTTTAAACCTTTTAATAATAAAGTCATTATTGCCTAAAAAAATAATAACAAAGTGATTCTCACTTCATGTTCGCCTAATTATTAGCATTTCTCCACATATCTGAACCTATATTAGTCCTCCATATATTAGCATCTTCTCGTTCCTGCTCTTGTGTTTGAACAAAGTGATTCTCGTTCCTCCACATGTTAGCATTTTCCATAAAAATAATACGCATATATCATAAAATCATTTAAAAAAAAACTATTAACAAAATAACAATAATAATAACACAATAACAATTAAAAAATTATTAACACAATAATAATAATAATAACACGCTGTCAAAAAAATAATAATAACACATTAATAATTAACATTTTAATAATAACACAAGAAAATAATAATAATAATAATAATGGACGTTGTAAAAAAACAAGTTGAAGAAACAGAAAAAAAAAAGAGTTTTTTTATTTTGATTTGCATATACAGTACTAAAAAAAAGCAATATGAAATCTTGATGCATATCAATTGCCATTCTTTTGATGCATATTCATTGCCTAGACGTTGAAAACAATATGAATAC
The DNA here is from genome assembly GCF_004193775.1 of Glycine soja. NCBI lineage: Eukaryota > Viridiplantae > Streptophyta > Magnoliopsida > Fabales > Fabaceae > Glycine > Glycine soja. The sequence continues at coordinate 12,994,017 of NC_041002.1, read as the reverse complement.
GAAATCTTGAAGCATATACAGCACCATTTTCTTTTGATTTGCGTAATATACATATAGTATGAACAATATTGACTATCGATTGCCATTAAAAAAATAGGTAAAATTGATTGAAAAGTTGTAAGAGAATGAATCTGGTAGTGGTTTGTGTCTTGTTCGGCAGGAGAAGAAAAAGTCTTTGGAAGATTATGAAAAGTCTCAAGGGTTTGGGTGAGATTGTTGGAGGAGTATTTTATGTGTATTTCTAACTAAAAAGTCTCTCAAAATCCATTCCACAAAAGAATCCATCAAAATCTATTTACTTTTGAATACCAAAAGACATTTTAAAAGTGGTAAGAAATCTCAATTGAAAGTTTATTACCCATATAGTGAATGTTGTTTAAATTACTTAATTGTTAGTAGACTTAATTTATATAAAAAATAATTAAAAAAGTAAATATTAAACATTTGAAATTGATAGGGAGAATAAAATCATGAATCTTTTAAAAGTGTAGGAAAAAATATTTCAATTAAAAAATAAAAAGACTAAAATCATATATTTTTAAAAGTGAGGACAAAATATCTCAATTAAAAATAAAAGGTCTAAAATCACAAAATTACAAAAATAAGAGGAAAAAAATTATATTTTAAGATAAATTTAAAAACATGAACATTATTAATATTTTTATATAATAAATTTATTATATATTAATAATCTTAATATATAAAAGAATATTTGATTTAATGGAATGATGTCAAATCACAATCCGATATTCATTTTTTACAAAAATATTAAATGTTATTATTCAATTTAGTTATTAATTCAAATAATTATTATTCTATTTTATGCCCCTATATAAATGGAACCAATTCTATAAAAATAGTAATTATAATTAAATAATTTTAAATTTACTACCTGATTATTTTAATTTTTAACAAATCAGTCCATCAAATCTTAAAAAAAATAATTCTATCATAATAAATAAAAAATAATTATTTTCATCAATTATGTTTGACTGACCATTAGCCTAATTACACGTTTCTAATGGTATTTAATATTTCCCTCCAAAATGTAAATATTTTCATTTTTGTTTCATAATAACAAATTATTATATAAAAAAAATGAAAAACAACAATTTAAATTATTAAACAGTTTTAATATTATCAATAACTAATTATGCAGTCAAAAAAATAATCAGTTAAAAAAGAATGTTTTGCCACATATATTTCATCCTAAATTCCATTTATTTTTATTTTTAATTCATAAAACTGATTACTAAATTTAATTATAGTAATTGGTTTCAAAAAAATATTTAATTATATTAGTTAATTACATAAATGATAGTAATTATGACGGTTATAACAAGTATATATTCTAATTAAGTAGGTTTTTTAGGAGATCAGTTATATATTTTTTATAATTATGGAAATTTTTTATTATAACAAATTACAGTAATTATAGTAATTATCACAATTATAACAAGTATTATCTTAAATAATTTTTTTAATAGATGTTTGTATTCTCAAGTTTTTTTATTACGAGTTATGGCAAAAAATTATCGCTTTTTCCGCCACAATTTCATCATAAATATCTATAATTCTATCATTATTATCTCCATGATAATTAATTACATAAATTATAGTAATTATTATGATTATAAAAAGTATATATTATAATTAAGTAGTTTTTTTCAGAAGATAATTTATATATTTTTTATAATTATGGAAAGTTTTTTCATTATCACAAATTACAGTAATTATAGTAATTACGACAATTATAACAAGTATCATCTTAAATATTTTTTTAACAGATGTTTGTATTCTCAAGTTTTTTTATTACGAGTTATGGCAATAATTATCACTTTTTCCCCCCACAACTTTATTCTAAATATCTATAATTTTATCATTATCATCACAGTTATTTTATTATCATGATTTTATTGTATAATTTAAATTATTATTCATATATTAACCATTAAAATAATTTTAAAAAATTATTCATATAAATTATAAAATGTGAATTTATTACCTAACGAAACACCAGAAATTAAATTAGTTAGTTTTGTAAAACTCTTACTTTTGATAATATGTTTTACCAAATTACCACTTTTCTAAAAATATCCTCAAATGTCCCTGAATTACTTCCAAAAGCTGAAATATTAAGGTTAAATTAATTTTTAATCTTTTAATTTATTTTTTTATTTAATTTGATCCTCATATTTTTAAAATTGATTCTATTTAATATTTTACTTTTTTATTCAATTTGATCTTTTAATTTTTAAAATCAATTTAATCTCGCCCTTTGAGTATTTTGGTTGGTTTGTTGTCTAAATTTGATTTTATTATTTAAATGTGTGTTTTGTGACGATTTAAAATCATCATTAAATAATTTTGAACAATCATAAATTATATTTCTTAACATTAATTTAGATGATAAAATTAAATTGAATCAAATTTAAAAATTAAATAATCACATTAGAATTAGAACTAAAAAGTATACGAGAGGTAAAATAAAGATCCGGTTAAAAAAAAGTGTGTAGGATTTAATATAATTTAGTCCTTTTAGCCTTTAGGGTTTAAATTATCAAAGTTTGGGCATTTTTATTTGACGCAAGACTAGGGAGAGAGGAGAATCAGATCCTACGAAAGATTACGTAGTATAGTGAGAAAGATCTTTCTCACTATATGTGAATAAAAGTGGACCATTAGATTATTTTAAGGTAAATAGTCATTTTTATTTTTGAATGTGTAATTTGTTAATAGATGTATCTTTGAAGGATGAAAATATAAAATTTAATATCCGAGAGTGTAAAAAGTGCAACAAATATATTCAGTAATTAACTTCTATCCGTCACTTAATAAAATAGCCTACGCGACACAGAAGAACAACAAATTTGTTAGTGATATAATTGTCAATGTCATCTCTAATTGCTAGTATAGGATCATATTTGTCATATAATATTTTTTTGACTTTTTTCTTTCCACTCCTTTAACAAATGCGTGATAAAAATATAAAATTTAGTCCTCAAAAGTGTAAAAAGTGCAACAAATATATCCAAACGTTAATAGTAGATTGTGACTAATTATTTTAATTTGAAAAAATTTATAATGATTGCGACAAATTCTTTTAACAAACTCGTAAATTAAATTGAGTCTGAAAGAAAAAAGAATACTCGTTTTATAAACTATAAATAATTTTTTAACATTTTCATGTTTGATGAAATGTACAAGTAAAAAAATGTTTATTGTAAAACATTATACTTATATTAGATCCATGAATAATTTTTAGGGAAAATTGTAATTGCAATGACACTTTTAATTTGTAAACAACACTTACCTCCTTGGGAATGATTTTTTTAAGGTTATAATTTTTTAAATGATCAGTCAATAAAAAAATAATTGTGTATGATTTAAAAAAATAAAAATCAACAAACTTTTATTATAATTTATAATTTGATGTCATTGCATATACTGATAGACATTCATATTTTATTATGAAAATTTATAAATAAAACAACAACTAAATAAATAGTATTTGATTAAATAGAAACAATGATTTTCTTATCATTTTACAGTCAAATTTCTTTTTTTTTTTGTGTTGATAATATTTATTTAAGAGTTAACAACTAAAGGAATAATTTTATTTTATTTTGTAGTTGAAGTGAAGCAAGAAGAATTAAGCAATAAAAATTTACTTCTATTGGTAATATTTTATGCATGTCTCAACCGTTGATTAAACTTACAAAATATATAATGGAAATAGACACTTATCGGTGTGGTATAATTCTCCCAATTTTTTTTTTGCAATAATTATAAATTTTTCAAAATTATAATAATTAGTCCAATCTATTATTAACGTCTGAATATATATGTCGCACTTTTTACATTTTTGGAAATTAAATTTTGTATTTTTATCTTTGAGGGACACATTTGTCAGCGGAGTGAGAAGACGAAAAGTCAATAAAATATTATATGACAAATATATCCCTATGCTAACAATTAAAGATGATCACGTTGACAATCATTTCAGTGACAATGTTTACACTTTTGGAAATTAAATTTTGTATTTTCAGACACATTTGTCAACGAATTACACATCCAGGGGACAAAAAGTGATTATTAACCCATCATTTTATTTTCAAAATCAACAATTTAGATATTTTTAATTTTTGTTTTTTTTTTTCACTTTTTATATCTTCTTTCCAAAATTAGTCCTCTTCCTCTCTCTCTCTGATGCTATCTGTCCTTTGTCAAACTTGTGCAGCCACCGCACCTCTGTCAAACCCCCACCACAAGGCGGTGGTGCTGCCGCCACCACTTTGATGATTTACCTTTGTTGTTAATGGGAATATTAGACGAAGAGCAAGAGAGGGAAGGAGAGTGATCTGCGGTGGCATAGCCTTGAGCTTCTCTCTCTTCTTCTTCCCTTCGTTTTCTACTCCCATCACGTCAAAGCTCTGCCATCTCCACCATCGCCGACAATGAACACTTCACCATACCTGGCGACCGCAACACCACCTCCAAGACTGCTCCGCTGCGAGTCCTGACTATGGTCTCTCGCATAATGACATGCTCACTCTCTTGAAAAAAGTGCAATTCTGATGGCGACAAAATACATAATGATGGTGGCGATGTCAAGGAAGGAGAGGAATTCAAGAACCGTGATGATGAACTGATCCTTGGTCTTGGAGTGTTCATTCTTTCTCTTCTTCTCCAATTCAAATGCTCTTCTCTTTAATGTTTCTGATGAGACAAAATGGTGAGTAACGGAGGAGTTTAAGGTAGATGAAAGAAAAGAAAAGAAAAAGATAAAATAAATAAAAAAATAAAACAAATCTTAACTTTTAAAATAAGTTAATATAATAATTTAAATTTTTAACGGTGAGATCAGGATGACAAGATTGTGCAGCAGCTGTGATGGATATGGGATGGGACTGCAGCCTCCAGTTCTGCACGTAAAAAGATTCTACCTCACGTGACACACACCCCATCAGTGATTTCACTATTCATTTACTTACTTAACCCTACTTTTCTTTCCTACCTTTCGCTCGCTACTTGACTTCTACTCCTGTGCCGTGTGCATGGCTGCTACACTAGTCTACACTCTACACTTGTCAAAAATTTCTTATGTTTTTTTTTTCTTTTCCTTTTAAGAAAACATTTGAATCGAATTTGAATATGGGGTTGATGCGGAACAAAATAATTACATACGAGAAAGTTAATTAAAATTTGCACACTTAAATTTAGATTAAAAATTTGTAAAATGAATTTATAAAAATATCTCAAATTTAACTTTTTTAGAATTAAGTTGCAGACAAAATTTTATTTTTAAATATGTTTTTAGTGTTAATCAAACATAACTCTAAATTAATTTTTCTTTTAAACGTCCTTAAAATCTAAACATACCCTTAAATAATTTCTGCCAAATTATCTAGTGTTTGGTGTCAATATTTTGTCTCTTTGAACAGATGGAAAATTCAGATATTAAAAAGTTTCCAGTTTATGAATTATATATATGGATAAAAGATTATTGGGCCAAATCCTCCTTCAATTGACAACGAAATCACTTTCTCTCTTTTTGTACAGTTAATTGCCAGAAATTTGATAAAAGACGCCATGAATAGAAGATTTGAATATTCGATAATTATGACTATATTCCGCAGATTATTTTAATTAATTTTTATTTTTTATTAATTAAAAAAATTGTTTTATTTTGGTAAATAATTTTTGATATTTTTTAAAAATGTTTCTTAAAGTAGTATTTTTTAAAATGTCAGCTCCTAATTATTTATTTTTTATTATCTTTTTATCCTTCAAATATTTATTAAAATTTTCTTATTATTCCTTTTAAATAAAATATAATTTTATTATTTATTTGTTGTATTTCAATCATCTTCCTACACATTTTTTATTCTATTTTATTTTAACCATTATATTATTTATAATATTTAATTTATTATTTCAACATTATCAAGAAAATTTACAATGATAAATATTAAATTTATTTTTTTAATATTTTTTGAATAATTTTATATTATACAATTTATTTTAACTAATACGTTAATTAACATAATAAAAATATAATTTTTACTTAAGTGTAAGTTTTTATACTTTATTTTAAACTTGATTAAAAAGTGTGGAAGTAATGTCTTCCAAGGTTATTTTGATGATGCCAAAGAATCAAGAGTTAAGCAAATTCTAAAGATTTAAGAATCAAGATTCAAGACTCAAGATTCAAGAATCAAGAGAAAACTTAATCAAGATAAGTATTAAAAAGGTTTTTCAAAATATTGAGTAACACAAGAAGTTTTCACAAAATTATTACCAAAGAGTTTTACTCTCTGGTAATCGATTACCAGAAGGTAGCAATCGATTACCAGTAGCCATCATTGTTTTCAAAACTGATTTATAGAGTTGTAATCGATTACCATGGGCATGTAATCGATTACCAATGTTTTAAAACGTTAGATTTCAAATTTCAAGAGTTACAACTTGTGTTTAAACATTTTCAAATCATTTTAAACTTGTGTAATTGATTACACAATACTTGTAATCGATTATCAATTTCTAAACGTTTTAATTTTCAAATTTAAACATGAAGAGTCACATATGTTGATGTGTAATTGATTACACCTTGATGGTAATCGATTACCAGTGATTGATTTCAAAAAATAATTTCCAAAAGTCTCAATTCTTCAAGTGACTTGTTTCTGAAGATTTTTTTTTCAAAAGTCACAATTTTTAAAAGGTGACTAGTTTTAAAGAAATTGCCAATAGTCACAAACTTTAATTTGAGTCATCAAGAGATTATAAATATGTGACTTTGACATGAATTTCTCAACATCTTTCAAACAATTTTTCTCTTCATCTTTCAACAAGTTTTCATAATGTTTTCTACAGAACTTTCTAATTCATTTCTCTTTATCTTTCTAAAAGTTTTTGTTCAATCTTTTCTCTTTCAAGAAAAGTTCTTTGATAAAAAAACTTGTGCTATTCTTTTTCATTCTCTTCTCCCTTTGCCAATAGAATAGAAGGACTAACCGCCTGAATTCTTTTGTGTTTTTCTTCTCCCTTTGCCAAAAGATTCAAAAGACTAACCGCCCGAGAATTCTTTTGTTTCCCCTTACAAAGATTCAAAGGACTAACCGCCTGAGAATTCTTTGTCCCAACACATTGGAGGGTACATCCTTTGTGGTACAAGTAGAGGGTACATCTACTTGAGGATTGTTATACTGAGAACAAGAAAGGGTACATCTCTTGTGGATCAGTTCAAGTGGAGGGTACATCCACTTGGTTTTTCAAAGAGAACAAGGGAGGGTACATCCCTTGTGGATCTTTGGCTTGCAAAAGATTTTACAAGGTTGAAAGAAATCTCAAGAATCGGTTGGTTGCTTGGGGACTGGACGTAGGCACGGGTTATGGCCGAACCAGTATAAATCTTGTGTTTGTCTTCTTCTTCCATACACTCTTTAATTTCCGATGTGTACTTTTAATTGTCGCTTTTATTTTTGGTTAAGTTTTTATTTCTGTTCTTTACTTTCTTAACTTTGTAGTAAAAGCCTAATTGAATCTAGTAGCATTAAGAATGATACATTTTTTAATTAGTCAAGACACATTAATAATTAATTCAATCCCTCTTCTTAATTATTCCAAGGCCACTTGATCCAACATTAAGATATAGTATAAGATTAATATTAAATACATAAAATGAAAATTATAATAATTAAAACAAAAAATATAATAAAAATAATTTATCTATAAATAAAAAATTACAAGAGTTTAAAATTAATTAAAAAAACTAAAATTATAACACCTTAAAAGATATTTTTATGCATAAAATAAAACTGAAATTTATATAAATATTTTTATTCCTGCCATTTTATATTCTTTAGTTACTTTCACAAATAATTTTATCGAACACTTATTATTTAATAAGATAGTTTAAAAGCATTTAACTATCAAGTAGTTGTTCAGGTTTTTAATTTTTAATTAATTTTACCAAACATAACCTATGTTTGGGATGATTACTTTTACGTATCAAGTGAAAAAAACATTCATTTTAAACATATTTTAACATGATAAAATTTTATTTTTATATTCCTTTTGACACGTCTCTTTAACAGACATTCTAGGCTTAAATATAATTTTGATTTTTTTATTTTACTCCGTCCATAGTTTTAATCCCTCTATTTTAAAATTAAAACATTTGATCCTCTTATTTTAAAAAATCCACAATTTTGATCTCCCTATTTTAAAATACAAATATTTGGTTCCTGTATTTTAAAAAATATGTAATTTTGGTCCTCGTATCTTAGAAAATCCACAATTTTGGTTTAATATTTAATTTTTCCTACATTTTATTTTTTATTTTTTATACTTTGTAATTAATTAAATTATTTCTTGACGATATCTTAATTGAATATGTTAGGTTTATGATTCAATTAGACAAAAAAAAAAAGAAATAAAATATTGACAAAATTAAGAATTTGATCAAAATTATAAATTTTCTAAAATAGGAGGACTAAATGTTTTTATTTTAAAATGAAAGGTCCAAAATCACATATTTTTTAAAATAAGAGGACCAAATATCTCAATTTTAAAATAGAGCGGTCAAAATTGTGGATTGAACAAAATAGGAGAACCATAATTGCATTTAAGCCTACATTCTATTGTTGATTAAGATTTATTAAAAATTATTAAATCATAAGTGAAGCTTTATAATAAAAAGTAAGATCCACAAATTTTCAATAAATTTTATAAAGAATGTGTTGCTAGCATTTATTTTAGATTTAAATATACTTTTGATTCTTATATTTTACTTTATTTTTGGGTTTATTCCTTTTGTTTCATTTCTTAAAATTGTTCCTAGATTTCATTTTTTTTAAATTATCCCTTATGATTTAAAATTGCTAATGTGACTAACAATTGTTAACACCAACAAGTGTTACATTAGGAAAAAATGACATAACAGGTGTTATGTTAACAAAAAAAATGTCAATGTCAACAAAAGTTTTACATCATTTGAAACTAAAGAAGATAATTTACTAGGATTAAAAATAATATATATATATATATATATATAATTTATAAGGACAATGACATTTACATGGATGAAAAGATATTTAAACCTTACATTAAATATTAATATAAAATAAATGCTTAAATATGAAATAGAGCTATTTAAAAACTCTATTATGAAACACTACTAGAGAATGAAGATTCTACATCGGTTATTTGGGATAATCTACAGTAGTTGACGACTGTCGTCACAGGGGACGTCGTCAAATGTGGTAACCTATTCTACGACGATTGCCCATGATCGTCTTAGAATGTCCTGACATTCTACATCGGTCGTTAACACGCGACCGTCTTAGAATGATCATCCTTCTACATCGGTCCTTCATAGAAGACCGTCGTAGAATGGTGGTCATTCTAAGACGGTTGCATCTTAACGACCGATGTAAAATGCTAGGACATTCTAAGACGGTGGCCTCTGAGAACCGATGTAGAATGCCAAGGCATTCTAAGACGGTTGTGTGTTAATGACTGATATAGAATGCCAAGGCTTTCTAAGATGGTGGCCCGATGTAGAATGCCAAGGCATTTGACATCGGTCGGTCTTGTTAGAACCGATGTAGAATTCCTGATTTTTTATTTTATTTTTTTAAATTAGAGCTACCTTTTTTTGTATTTATAGAGTTGAAATAAGGTTCAACTACCTTTTTTTGGAGCTACCAAATATTAGACATGGAAGATAAAACCAAAAAACAATAAATAGTATACAACTGCAGGCTGATCAAAGCTACATGGTGTTTTTAGTTTTAAAGACAAATGAACCACAATAATAAAAATAGAAGCAAAGGCAAGCCAACTTTATAGGTTCTTGGGAGCACAAGTTATCAAGCTTGGGAATTAAGGTAAAATGGACATGGCCAATTTCAATAGTCTCCACATAAGTTTGGTCCTCTAAGTATAAGCTTCAGGGTGGGCCATAAGTTTGTCAAACCCTGGTTCATCAGGTCTTCTGGTTTAGGCAGTAGTCAGGCTGTAGGCTTCATAGATCTCAGTTGTTTGGGTGGTAAGGGAAAGGGAACAAAGGGAAAAAAAGAGAATAAGAATTCTAAATGGGCACTGGTCAGGTTAAGATATCAATCTCTTACATACTAATGACATTGTTCTAAATCTAAATTATAGGAAGTTGCCAGATAAAAGATAAATGCATTTATGAACATTGCATTCTACCTGCATGAACCACCGAGTCTAGTAAGCATGGTTTCTCCTCCTAGAAACACCACTCTGACTTGACAACCTGAAAACAGGTACTAAATATCGGAGTTGATGAATTCAAGAATACCCATAACAAATTGTCAGTATATGAATGACCTCTTCAGAAACAAGAAAGAATAAAGAAAGTAGGAATGTAAGGTAACTTAATTCTGGAAAATGGCATTTTAGAAAACACTTAAAAGTAAGGATATTTAAGTTAAAATTATTATTTTAAAATACTGATACATCCTCTCAAAAATTTTCCCACTTTATGGGTTGCAAATTGGGTTAACCACTCTGGCCCACTATAGCCCTTACCCTAATCAGGGGCCTTTTACACAACCCACTTAGTCAGGAAGTTGGACAGGACTTAAATGGGGGTCAGCCCACAACGCATGCAAAAAGAAAGGTTGATATGCCAACAGTAACACCACTTTGGCTCTCATTGCTCAACACTCAAACTCCATTTTCAAACAAAAATATATATTTGCTGCTGACAAAATATCTGCATTTGATAGTTTTAATTCAATATTTTAAAATTTAGCTAAGATCTTTGGTATTTATATGAAAACAATTTATTTTAAATATAGTATGGCAAGATTAACTTTTTAATTAATATAACTTCTATATACAATGCTAAGTACCACACAATTGAAAACAAGTTGTGGAAGGAAACATCAGAAAATAAAAAGACCAAAAAAAATTAATTTATAATTTTCTATAAAATAAATACACCGATAAACAGGCACAAACCAAATCTACATTATTGTACTTATAAGAAGCTTCCATAATAGAAGTTTCAACAAGATTAATAGTAGAATCCAACCCTTCAGTCCTTAAATTAGATCACAACAGAAATCAAAGATTCAACTAAAGAGCAATTATCTTATGTTAGGTACTAAGGTTCATCTTCAAAGATTATAAATTATATTCATCTAAGATGAAAATTATAGGAAAAATAAAAGAAAGAAAAAACTCAAGCAAGAAGTTAGACATCAGGGAAGATTGATTACCCAACAGTACTAGACCGTCTCAAAGAATAACTTCCATAAGCTCTATAAGCATTGTTGCTTCCAAGCTACAGATGTATGAAACAATAAATCAAACATAGAACATGAGGAAACAATTTGACAACTTGAAAGACTTTGGCACATGTAAATCTTATCCTAAACTTGTGTTCGACTAGATAGAAGTACCTGAGAACCACCATAGCTTCCATAAATGTCACCACTTGCTAAATCACTTCGCATTCGCAAGAGGAAACAACGTTGTCTTCTTTCTTGCTTTCTACTATAGCCTCCATTGTCCGCTCATTTGATGATGGTGCAGCAGTAGGAACGAAAAACTTCACATTGGCAGCCAGAGCTGGTTTCATGGATGGAACAGAAGGGGACTAAAACAAGTTTGCAGAGGTTCCATCACCTTGGTTGAAGGTGTCAACATACCTGTATTATCCATAAAACATTATCATCAATATTATGCCTTTCAAATTTTGTTGAGGACTGAAATTGATGAATAAGAAATAAATCCTGAACCTAAAAAAAAAAAAAATCTCTTGTTTTTGGAAACTGAGCTAATTGCACAGAATAGCTAGAACCCTGTCTTGGGGTTCGACCAATATCCGGCTTATAAATACTTCTATTAGGCTTTGCCATTCTATTACTGTCAGTTGTCCAGTCACTTATCGGTTCCATTGAAGCAGATGGAGCCAATGACATTGTTGATTGGCTAGAGGATACTCTAGGTGCCATATTTTGTTATAGATGTTCACTTCCATGAACAATTCCCTGTGATGACGAAGGGGCAGACAGTCGTAAACCACCAACAACTCGATGTGCAGTGCTATAAAAAAAGTTGAGCAATTTGCCAACTAATTTTGCAGGAGCTAAATTTGCAGCATATCCACCCTAAACACTAAATAAATAAAAACATGATAAGTATCAAGACTACCAAAATAATGAAGATTTAATAAGGGACAAGGAAGTACCTGTTGGTAAATTCTAATCCTCTCCTCAAGAGATACTGCTAATTGCTTCCACAATTCTAGGTTTTCCAGCACAACCGGTTTTCAAGGATTTCAGTAGTGCTTGGCAGTACCTGAAATCAAGTAATAACAAAAAGAGATCATATAAAAAGTAACATCACAATTAAAATAAGTTTAAATGAACTTACTTCAATGAGTCTGAAACCTTTCCCACTTCAGCAAGCATAAATGCATATATAAGCTTATATGGCTGAAATGGATGCAAAGTAAACTGAGAGTTTCCAACCACCTTTGAATATTCATATAACTCGGTCCTCTGTCCAAGTACCAATCAGGTAAGAATATGAAAGCAACATACTGAATCATATTTGAATATGTTCTTTTAAGAAAACAACATATCATGAGGTTGCACAAGTATAACAAACAGATGGGTTAATTAAAAACTTACAAAACAAAAGGTTTAAGTAAAAATAAATAAAATAATTTCATTTGAAGATAAACCTAGAAATAAAGAGCGAACTAGAACAGACAAATGCCCATCTTTTAAGCATGTAGACAAAATAACAAATATAGTCCAAAATATGAAACAACCTAATCCGAGTCAGAGACAACATTTGGCAGATGGACGCAACACAACATACGCAATATTTTGTGAGAAAGGAACTAAAAATATTTATATTCAATAGAAAATCTAATCCAAAATTTATGGAAGAAACAACTTAAGAACTGAAGAGATTTCAAATTACTTGGATAGCCTCTGGACTAGCATAAGTTCGAGGACATTTCCAGTGATTTGCTCCAATTAGATAGAGTCTTGCGCTATCTGAGTATGACTCAAAGTTTGCTTCATCAACTAAATAGCAGATGTGTGCGGCAGTAATCAAGCTAAAGAGTCTTAAATGAGAAGCAAAATGAAAAAGTACAAAAGTCATTAAAGAAAATAACTAAAAGATAGACAATTGTACCTCACTTCTTTCCTTCCACAAGCAATCACCTAGGTGAATAATTACAAGTTCATCACCTTTGGTTCTATTTGCAGTTATTACAGCCAGATTCTCCTCCCAATCATCAAGCATACCATTGGATCCAACCTGAAATGGAAAAGCAACAACAAAAGTTTGAGCTTACCAATCAAATAGAAACCAATAACCTTTGAAACTAGTGAAGCAACGTAACTATATGCTCATTATGCAATGACTAAGCACGAGTCTCTGCCTTTTGACGTGCAATATCAAGGGATTGAACAACCTGAAATTCATCACCAGCAATTAGAACATTATTCATTCGAATAACCTGTAGAGAAGCATAGAAGACACAACAAAAAATTTTGACCTAGGTTAAATTTTGGCATCTATCAAGAGCCTGACAATCCACATGGCTCTTAAAAAGTGGTTCATGAAGGTAACTATGCTTAAGAAGTAAGATATAGACAAAAATAGGGCATCCTTTTAAAAGCACAAGAAACAAATCAAGGAAAAACAATTTAGTGATAATTAGTAATTATCTCCAAAGAAATTCATCGGCGCAATACATTTCATTCTCATAGTATCTCATACAATCATATTTTAGAGCATGAAATTGAGCATTACCTCATGAAAAAATTCCTGACTAGCAAGTCCACGACGTTTTTTGATAGCTACAAGAATCCCATGCTGCAGTAAACCCTTGTATACCTCTCCAAATTTCCCTTCTCCAATCAAATTCATGTCACTGACCTGACCTATAGTCAATTATTGTGGCACAACAAAAAAACTTATCCTATGGGGATAAGTTCAAATTGTAATGCATTCTAAAAATGGGAAAAACATGAGCTAAGGTAAATAAATACTAAACACACATTTAATAATGTCGAATTAAATGTTCCGAAAATAATTATTCATCAACCATAAACAATGAAAAATGTTCTATTGCAAACATTAATGTGCCTATGTCATCTAAATTTCAGTGACATCCATCTTTTGAACTTCTAGAAAATAGGTTGCCCATTTCTTGCGTAGTGTCGTCATGGTGTCCTTGTCTAATGGTGTTCCATTTGAAAACCACTACAAGTTTTTAAAAACATCTTGAGTAAACTTAGCTAGATGTTCGCGATGCTTCCTCTTCTCCTCCATGAGTTTCTTGTCAAGCAGATCATAACCCCCTCGAGATAGTAAGTGGAGGCAATAATTGTATTTCTGTATTTCCTACGCCTTCTTACGTGTTCCCTTACAAACATAATCAAGAAATTATGTTACATAACAATACAACAAATATATGTTTGAATCCATTTTTCAATATAACAAAAAATCACTAACCTGCCAATTTGGGGTTTGGCGGCTTTTTGCAAATTCCGCCCAGGTGGCTGGATCAATACCATATTTCACTGTAGGATCACTTATTTTTTGACCCTCATTGTCAAAATAGACAAATTTAGATAACAATGAAGACTTAAATTGCGTCCATCTAGTTGCCATAGTAGACATGACCTGGTTTTTCGCATTGTCACGTTTAGGGATGTCATATTTTCACTGCACAAGAAATCAGTAAATTACACCAAGTTAATCAGTCATTTAAAACTTACTTATAAAGACAACGATAAACATACGCCATATTAAAAGGACTTACCAAGATGTCTTCCCAAATTAGCTTCTTTAGATCGTCAGAGACAAAATTCCAATTGGAGTGGACAGTTGGTATTTTTTTCTCTTGCCACCACCCATAGGTAACTGTGAAATTTTTCTTTGTGGGGACCCGATCCTCTCCCAGTAGCAGGATTGACGTTAACAACTGGTCGTGGATGATCTAAAATTCTAGTTGTCAGGCTTCTGAGCCTGGTGGATTGTCTAGTCCTCTTAGAAGTTACCTCAGGAGGGTTATCTGAATTTGGCGGGGACCTAGGGGGTGTTGCCATTAGCCTGCGAAAGGGAAAATGTTGGATCAAGTGGCCTTATAATAATTAAGAAGGGGGGTTGAATTAATTATTCCTAAACCTTTACTAATTAAAAATTTACTCTTCTAAGGCTTTTACTTATGTTGCTAAGAGAATAAGGAGTAGAAGAGAAACTTAACCAAAAGTAAAAGCGGAAATTAAAATGCACAGCGGAAAGTAAAAGAGTAGGGAAGAAGGAGACAAACACACCAGAGTTTTTATACTGGTTCGGCAACAACTCGTGCCTACATCCAGTCCCCAAGCGACCTGCGATCCTTGAGATTTCTTTCAACCTTGTAAAAATCCTTTTACAAGCAAAGATCCACAAGGGATGTACCCTCCCTTGTTCTCTTTGAACCTAGTGGATGTACCCTCCACTAGAACTGATCCACAAGAGATGTACCCTCTTTTGTTCTCAGTCAAACCCAAGTAGATGTACCCTCTACTTATACCACAAAGGATGTACCCTCCAATGTGTTAAGACAAAGATCTCAGGCGGTTAAACCTTTGATACTTTGTGAATGGGGATACAAAAGAATTCTCAGGCGGTTAGTCCTTTGAACACTTTTGTATAAGGGAATGGGAAGAATCAAAAGAATTCTCAGACTGTGTCGTTTTGAATTCTTTGACAAGGGAGAAGGGAGACACAAAGGAATTAAGGCAGTTAGTCCTTTGTTCTTTTGGAAAAGGGAGAAGAGAGACACAAAAAGAATTCAGGCGGTTAGTCCTTGGCGAATTCTTTTTGGCAAAGGGAGAAGAGAATGAAAAGATGAATAGCACAAGTTTTCAAGGTTTAGAAAACCAGAAAACTTTGGAAAGCTTTTGGCACAAAGAAGAAGAAGAAGTTCAAAGAGATTCAGGGCTTGTAAAAGATTGATTGAATAAGTGTATCAAAAAGATGGATTGAATGAATGAATAATGCAAAACAAAGCCTTGCTTTTATAGACTCTTCATGTCTGGTCAAGAGGATCATTTTGAAGAGTTATAACTTTTAGAAAAACTTAAAACCAATTTGAAAAAGTCAAAATCCTTTTAAAGAGTTACATCTTTTGATTTATTCAGAAACAATCACTGGTAATCGATTACCAAATCAGTGTAATCGATTACACAAGGCTTTTATGTGAAAGGATGTGACTCTTCACATTTGAATTTGAATTTCAACGTTCAAAGGCACTGATAATCGATTACCAAAACATTGTGATCGATTACAGCTTTTTGAAATTAATTGGAACGTTGTAAATTCAGTTTGAAAAATTTTTCAAATCCATTTTGCTACTGGTAATCGATTACAACAATCTGGTAATCGATTACCAGAAAGTAAAAACTCTTTGGTAAACATGTTTTGAGAAAAACCATGTGCTACTCAAGTTTTGAGAAAACCTTTTCATACTTATCTTGATTAGGTCTTCTCTTGATTCTTGAATCTTGATCTCTTGAATCTTGATTCTTGATTCTTGAATTCAACTTTCCTCTTGAATCTTGAAGTGTTCTTGATTCTATCTTGAATATCTTGAACTCATTCTTTGATTGACCTTTGAGCTTTTTGTCATCACCTTTGTCATCATCTTTTGTTATCATCTTTATTATCATTAAAACATCTTTGAATCACTCTTGATTCACCATGAAGCTTTGCTTCTACAATCTCCCCCTTTTTGATGATGACAACTTCTGAAATCAAGAAACATACACACACACTTTTTCCTAGTCGATCACTCACATAAATTTCCATTCTCCCCTTTGTTTTTGGATTTATGCTTATCTTAAGTTGATTACTCATGTGAGTTCTTGATTTAATCCCTATTTCTCTCCCCCTTTGGCATCAACAAAAAGCCAAAGTGCGTAACAAGTATGAAACATACATATACTACTAATCATTCACAAGACAATCATGGAAGAATATAAACCAACCATGAAGCAAGAAACATGAATAGATCAAATATATATATAAAAGCCACATAAATGACATACACAAGAATAGAAAAACAATCAAACAAGATATCTTAACCATTCATCAATCTTATAAAGATAATACTTCATAGAATGTCATATAATCCAGAAAGTCATTCATAATAACCAAATAAAAGTGCATACCTCTAGTCATATATCATTAAAGTAATTAAGTTTAAAACACATAATCATAAACAACCAAGAGCAAGTCAATATAATCATCATATTCATTCATACTAAGCAAGTATTAAAAGAAATACTAAGTATTCAAATGTCATTAAAACATAGCCAAATGCAAGGCTTAAAAACAAAATATAATAATTTAACAATAAAAGAGAGAAGCTTATAGAAATCAAGCAAGATAATAAATTATCCTCACATTATAATAGAAGCATATGTGCATAAATAACAAATAAGTCATAAGTCATCAAAACATAAATCATTTGTCTAAGTTACTTGCATCTAGAAGTCCTAATTCTCTTCTAATGGTGTAGAAAGAATCTTTAGTTAGTCGTTGTGTGAAGATGTCTACAAGTTGGTTTTTAGTATCTACAAATTTTAAAACACAGTCACCTTTTTCCTAAGACTAAGTGCTAATTGACTATCAACACTTACCAAGATGAGTTCTTTTTAACATAGATTGTTTCGTCACATCAAAATAATTTTATTTGAAATAAAATATAATAGTTTTGAAAAGCATAAAAAATATTTTGAACAATCAATTAAGTAAATCAAACATATCAAACAAGAATTACACAAGGATTGAAGGATATAGATCACAGGCATCATCAAACATTCAAATTTGTTAAAGGTGATTTAAAAACTTAGAAAGTTCAAAGAACTCAATCAATCATGTAATCATTATTTTCTCTGAAATCTACATGCTCAATATCTTTATCATGCTTATGCTTGATAACACATTTTTTAGAATCAAAAAGATACTTTATATATGAAAATTCTTATATAAAAATAAATAAATATAATATAATGGATTTTGAAAAACTTTATGAATGAACCTTAAGCAAGTAATTCTCATGTCATATTAAAAAATATGCAAGAATCATACAAGAGA
Organism: Glycine soja; assembly: GCF_004193775.1. Lineage (NCBI taxonomy): Eukaryota > Viridiplantae > Streptophyta > Magnoliopsida > Fabales > Fabaceae > Glycine > Glycine soja. The sequence goes on along the minus strand of NC_041002.1, from coordinate 12,975,864 downwards.
TATAAAACCATACATAACCATTCATAAATGACTAATCACATATTACATAAAAAATCATGCATAATTATTTTAAAAATATATATTATCAAAATAATCAACATAACTTTTAAATAAAAAAATCATAATAGCTTTCAAGCACAATCAATCATCAATCATTTCAAATTAATTAAATTTAATTAACAATCAACTAACTATGCACAATACTTTCAAAAAAAATTTCAAATTTCAAATTTTTTAAATTTCAATTTTAAATTTCAAATTTCAAATTTCAAATTTCAAATTTCAAATTTCAAATTTTAAATTTCAAATTTCAACTTCCAACTTCCAATAACTTCCACTTCTAATTTTCAACTTCCATTTTCAACTTTCAGTTTCTAGTAACTTCCATTTTCAACTTCCAACTTCTATTTTCAACTTTCAACTTCTATTAACTTCCAAATTTTAATTTTCAAACTTCCAATAACTTCCAAATTTTAATTTTCAAACTTCTAAAAAGTTGGACACAATTACCAAAGACAAAAAATCAATCATGTATACATAAATTCTTTTAAACTAAATATAGTTAATTAATCATGATAAATTTTAACATAATTAAATAATTTTGGACTTATCTTAAGCAATTCAAGCATTTATCAATTAAAAAAAAATCAATTAATCATATATATTCAAAATTAAAACCTAATATAGTTAATTAAACATTGTAAACACAATCAAACAATTTCAACAATTATTTTCTATTATCCACAAAAATAACTTAACTGAAAATACTAATCATACCTTAATTCATAGAGATGGCTTAGATGTTACCTCTTTTGAGATTTTACTAATATTGTTGTCGCTGTATGTAACATGTCCACTTTACTTGGGGGAAAATGGTTGTAAATTTGGATACATCTCATGTCATATGCTTGGAACATCCACTGTCGATATACCACTTCTTCCTTATAGATTCTTCTTCGTTGTTATCATGAGATTTTGTCATGAGACAAAAATTGACTTGGTCTTCATCATGATCTTGGAATAACCTGTTCCTGAAAATACTTTTGAAAGACAAAGAATCTAAAGAGGCCATTAATCTTGAAGTTGTTAAACTTTCTACAAGAAACCTGCTCTGATACCACTTGCTGGATCAAGTGGCCTCAGAATAATTAAGAAGGGAGGTTGAATTAATTATTCCTAAACCTTTACTAATTAAAAATTTACTCTTCTAAGGCTTTTACTTATGTTGTTAAGAGAATAAGGAGTAGAAGAGAAAATTAACCAAAAGTAAAAGCGGAAATTAAAATGCACAACGGAAAGTAAAAGAGTAGGGAAGAAGGAGACAAACACACGAGATATTTTATATTGGTTCGGCAACAACCCGTGCCTACATCCAGTCCCCAAGCGACCTGCGGTCCTTGAGATTTCTTTCAACCTTGTAAAAATCCTTTTACAAGCAAAGATCCATAAGGGATGTACCCTCCCTTGTTCTCTTTGAACCTAGTGGATGTACCCTCCACTAGAACTGATCCACAAGAGGTGTGCCCTCTCTTGTTCTCAATCAAACCCAAGTAGATGTACCCTCTACTTGTACCACAAAAGATGTACCCTCCAATGTGTTAAGACAAAGATCTCAGGCGGTTAAACCTTTGATACTTTGTGAATGGGGATACAAAAGAATTCTTAGGCGGTTAGTCCTTTGAACACTTTTGTATAAGGGAATGGGAAGAATCAAAAGAATTCTCAGACTGTGTCGTTTTGAATTCTTTGACAAGGGAGAAGGGAGACACAAAAGAATTCAGGCAGTTAGTCATTTGTTCTTTTGGAAAAGGGAGAAGAGAGACACAAAAAGAATTCAGGCGGTTAGTCCTTGGCGAATTCTTTTTGGCAAAGGGAGAAGAGAATGAAAAGATGAATAGCACAAGTTTTCAAGGTTTAGAAAACCAGAAAACTTTGGAAAGCTTTTGGCACAAAGAAGAAGAATAAGTTCAAAGAGATTCAGGGCTTGTAAAAGATTGATTGAATAAGTGTATTAAAAAGATGGATTGAATGAATGAATAATACAAAACAAAGCCTTGCTTTTATAGACTCTTCATGTCTGGTCAAGAGGATCATTTTGAAGAGTTATAACTTTTAGAAAAACTTAAAACCAATTTGAAAAAGTCAAAATCCTTTTAAAGAGTTACATCTTTTGATTTATTCAGAAACAATCACTGGTAATCGATTACCAAATCAGTGTAATCGATTACACAAGGCTTTTATGTGAAAGGATGTGACTCTTCACATTTGAATTTGAATTTCAACGTTCAAAGGCACTGATAATCGATTACCAAAACATTGTGATCAATTACAGCTTTTTGAAATTAATTGGAACGTTGTAAATTCAGTTTGAAAAATTTTTCAAATCCATTTTGCTACTGGTAATCGATTACAACAATCTGGTAATCGATTACCAGAAAGTAAAAACTCTTTGGTAAACATGTTTTGAGAAAAACCATGTGCTACTCAAGTTTTGAGAAAACCTTTTCATACTTATCTTGATTAGGCCTTCTCTTGATTCTTGAATCTTGATTCTTGATTCTTGAATTCAACTTTCCTCTTGAATCTTGAAGTGTTCTTGATTCTATCTTGAATATCTTGAACTCATTCTTTGATTGACCTTTGAGCTTTTTGTCATCACCTTTGTCATCATCTTTTGTTATCATCTTTGTTATCATCAAAACATCTTTGAATCACTCTTGATTCACCATGAAGCTTTGCTTCTACAATCTCCCCCTTTTTGATGATGACAACTTCTGAAATCAAGAAACATACACACACACTTTTTCCTAGTCGATCACTCACATAAATTTCCATTCTCCCCCTTTGTTTTTGGATTTATGCTTATCTTAAGTTGATTACTCATGTGAGTTCTTGATTTAATCCCTATTTCTCTCCCCCTTTGGCATCAACAAAAAGCCAAAGTGCGTAACAAGTATGAAACATACATATACTACTAATCATTCACAAGACAATCATGGAAGAATATAAACCAATCATGAAGCAAGAAACATGAATAGATCAAATATATATATAAAAACCACATAAATGACATACACAAGAATAGAAAAACAATCAAACAAGATATCTTAACCATTCATCAATCTTATAAAGATAATACTTCATAGAATGTCATATAATCCAGAAAGTCATTCATAATAACCAAATAAAAGTGCATACCTCTAGTCATATATCATTAAAGTAATTAAGTTTAAAACACATAATCGATTACCAGAGAGTAAAAACTCTTTGGTAAACATGTTTTGTGAAAAACCATGTGCTACTCAAGTTTTTGAGAAAACCTGTTCATACTTATCTTGATTAGGCCTTCTCTTGATTCTTGAATCTTGATCTCTTGAATCTTGATTCTTGATTCTTGAATTCAACTTTCTTCTTGAATCTTGAAATGTTCTTGATTCTATCTTGAATATCTTGAACTCATTCTTTGATTGACCTTTGAGTTTTTTGTCATCACCTTTGTCATCACCTTTTGTTATCATCTTTGTTATCATCAAAACATCTTTGAATCACTCTTGATTCACCATGAAGCTTTGCTTCTTTAGAAAATAATTAAGTTAGCACAAAGTCAATAATGTATGGAGAAATAAGTTGTAAATTGAATTATAAAGTAATGCATTAAAGTTAAAACACATGGAATAAGTATATATCGTACTTTAGGCTTACACAGTTACAAAGGATAGTTCTCCCATAAACCCTTCTCATGATCAGTACGATTTGCATATACATTATCTTGTGGTTCTTCATCATTAATCAAAGACATGTCTTTCGTGAAAGGTGGTATGTCACTGACATCAACTGTTGAACTGTCAATATGGTGATCGATAGAAATAGTTCTACCTTGCAAAACCATTGACTATCTACCGTCGTTGGGATCTTCTACATAAAACACCTGTGGAGCTTGCGCTGCCATAATGAATGGGTCGTCCTTGTAACCTACCTTTTGAAGGTCTACTAAGGTGAATCCCATTTTGTCTTGACGTACACCTGTATTTCCATTCACCCACTAACACTTGAATAGAGGTACTCTAAATTCACCGTAATCAAGCTCCCGGATTTCTTCAATTACAACATTGAAAGCCATGTGCGCTTGAATCAGATTGTTATCTGAAGCACTAGAAAAGTGATCCGATTGACCATCAAAAGTGACCCCACTATTTTGAACACTGCTTCTAGCATCCTGCGACTTTGTGTAGAAAGAATAATGATTGATATCATATCCCTTCCAAGTAGGAACATTGAAATTTGGACCCACAACTAGCAATCTTAATATGTTTGAAGCCTTGTCATCTGCAAAAATTATTTGTCTAAACCACTGGATGAAAGTTCTGTTATGCTCTTGCAACAACCTCATCATGTTCATTTTTGGGTGGATACCGATCACATGTTGTTTGTGAGCATGTATGTATGGGATGACCTCTACTGTGTTCTGTAAAATGTATAGATTCGTTAGTGATAGTTGTTGCCGATCCATGGTTACAACATTGAATCCTCGAGTGCCCCGACCTTCAGTGGACAAGTCATGTCGACTCTGAGGAACTCCCACTGGTGTAGCTATGTTTATATATTCTGAACAAAATTCAATAGCTTCCTCAACAATGTATCTTTCAATAATACTAGCCTCTGGTTGATATCGATTTTTTGTATATCCTTTCAACACCTTCATGTAACATTCAACATGATACATCCAATGTAAAAACACCAACCCACACAACCGAATCTCCCGTACAAGATGAACAATTAAGTGAACCATGATGTCAAAAAACCATGAGGGAAAATACATATCTAATTCACATAAGATAATGGCTGCCTGGTTCTCCAAATCATCCAGATGTTTTGGTTCGACAACCTTGCTACAAATAGCATTAAAGAAAAAACACAAGCGGGTTATGGCGACCCTAACTTTTTCTGGCAAGATACCACAAATGGCCACTGGCAGCAGTTGTTGCATTAACACGTGACAATCATGAGATTTCAACCCAACCAACTTCAAATCAGCAACTGACCCAAGGCTCTTGATAATGGAAGAGTATCCTTGTGGAACTTTAACATTTTTTAGAAAATGACAAAAATGTTTTTTCTCCTTAGTTGACATTGTGTAACATGCAAGGGGCAAATACGTTCGACGACCTTGAGGCTGCGGATGCAACTGGTGTCGTATACCCATGTTAACCAAATCCTGACGACATTTGATTCCATCCTTTGTCTTGCCTTTGATGTTAAGAAGGGTGCCAATTAAACTATCACACATTTTTCTCCACATGCATTACGTTGAGACAATGTAGAACATGCAGATTGGTCCAATAAGGAAGATCAAAGAAGATTGACCTTTTCTTCCAAATGTTCCTGTCAACATGATCCTTCCTTCATGTCTTACCGAAAACATTTACGATGTCTTTCACACGATCATACACTTCATGTCCAGCTAACGATTCTGGGGCTCCTTCAGGCTCATTGGTTCCATTGAATGCTTTCTTCAATCGGCAATACGGGTGATAATGTTTGAGAAATCTCTGGTGCCTTGTGTATACTGTCTTCTTCCCATGTTTTAGTTGGAGGAAACTGGTGTTTTTCTCACTGATTGGACATGCGTGGTGTCCCTTGACACTATATCTACTCAAATTCCCATAAGCTGGAAAGTCATTAACTGTGCAAAATAGCATCGCACGCAGCAAAAAGGTTTTTCCAACATGAGCATCAAACACATCAACCCCGTCTACCCACAACTTGCACAAGTCTTCAATGAATGGACTTAAATACACATCAATATCGTTTCCTGGCTGTTTTGGACCCGCTATCATCATACACAACATGATGTATTTGCGCTTCATGCATAACCAAGGAGGACAGTTGTAAATCATAAGCAAAAGAGGCCATGAACTATGACTACTGCTCAAGTTGCCAAATGGATTCATGCCATCCGAAGCATGAGCAAGCCATAGGTTTCTTGGTTCCGCTCCAAATTCAGGACACAAGTGATCAATTGTCTTCCATTGAGGAGAATCAATAGGATGTCGGAGTAAGCCATCTTTTTTTCTGCCAACTACATGCCATGTCTGGTTTGAAGCATCGTGTGCGTTAGCAAACATACGCTTAAGTCTGGGTATAATTGGTAGGTACCAACAAACCTTTGATGGGCGATTGTTGTTTCTGGCCCCATTATCACTGCATTAGCCATCAGCCAATTTTTATCGTGATACCCCACATGTCGGGAAATTGCGTATTTTTGCAAACTCATTTTTGTACAAGATACAATCATTACGACATGCATGAATTTTCTGGTACTTCATACCCACAAGACATAATATCTTCTTTGCCTCGTAGTGAGTCTTTGGTAATTTTTTGTCGTTAGGAAGCATATTGTTCAATAACAGAAGTAACTCACTGAAACTTTTGTCACTCCACCCAAATCTTGCCTTCAAGTTGACCAAAGCCAGCACCGCAGATAACCGAGTGAAGATTGTGCACCCCAAGTACAAAGGCACCATTGAATCTATTTTTAATGCATCATAGAAGGGTCCTTGAGCTTCCAAAAAACCCTCTACCCCTAGATCTCGTATCATGTCTTCCATTCGATCTACGATTTGTGAATGTACCGCTTCAGTGTCAGCGGTGGTTGGGATGTCTGGCATTTCACCGTGCCATATCCAATTTGTATAACTCTAACTGAAGCCATCACAAATTAGATGTGTCCTAATCTCATTTAATGAATGACGCCTTCCATTGACGAAATTAACACATGGACATAAAAAATTTCCACCCACCACTGGTGCATTTTGTCGGGCAAATTCCAAGAAATATTCAACACCCTTTTCATTCTCATCACTTATGCGCGGTGCTTCAATCCAACTTCGATTCATTTTTTCTATTGTATCAAAGCGCCTCTGTAATGTTGTATGCATGAAATTCTCACTTTTTTCATTTCAAGGTGAGGTCCTATCCCATTTAGGAACAACCTTTTTTTGCTTCATTCAAAACTACAAGTTAGGTATGTCATGCTAAATTTGATAAAATTTTGGCAGCATTTCGCATTGGTCTCCAAGTACACGAAATGAAAGCGGTCAAATCAAATGACCACAATCAAGTATGCACCCAGAGAACAAAGCAATACACAATAAAAATAGAGAGTTCCCAAGCTGTCTGAACGGACAATTCAAGATTCCATACCACGGCTAATCCAAACTATTTGTAGTAATCATGGTATGGAATCTCAAACGGGAAACTACGGTTCACTCAAAATGGACATATTTTTTTATGGACAATAGAGGTAATATATTAAAAACAAACTTAAAATCCAAATAGTGATCAACTTAAGTTAAATAAAAAAATTATTTGTATTACATATTTGAACACTCCTATGTAATGTTATAATGTTCATTTTAACCAAGATGCATGATGTCACGAACACTTACCAACGAAGGAAAATGATATCCCTAGGAATAACTACTTCACAGTAGCACATACACATACACATAATAAATACATTTTAAAAAATAATTTATACCATTCATGTATAAAAGGCTGAAATAATGGAAAAAAGAAGTATGTACCTCTTATTGCCTTTGCAGTCCGAGTTTGGCAACTAACAAACTGTCAATACGAACCAAAGTCTATCCCTTCAATCCCTAAAAGTAAGTTAGCAAAAAAAATGACATATTAGAATAGAATTTCAATTTGTACCAAAAACATAGAATACAAAAGTAATCAACAAGAAAATAGGAAAGGAACTGAATCTGTTTGTGACACCTTTTAAATGTTTATATGGCAAAGTGCTTCAACTTAATTTTCAGTCTTCAAAACCTATATCACACCTTAATAAGTTTTTCAAACTTTATGAACTTTCCACCCTTCAATACATATTTCAGCCTAGTGCTTATATTCTGTGGAATTGCAACACTGATTATCTACCTTTCCATGAAACCGCCAAACCCCATGGTGAATTCACTCTCCTTGCAAATTATTCCAATCCTAACAGGAGATTTGGGGTGAGGTTTGAGTCCTTTCACATTGAGCTTTTGCACTCAGACAGACTCGTGTGTTGACAAACAATGCAGCCTTTGACTCAAAGGCCAAGGGAAAAGAGCCTGCAATCAGTGACCTTTGATATCAAGCTTCGTGTACTTACAACACGAATGTTGGTTTCAAACTTCAAAGGCTCGTGGAGAATAACAGGGTAATTTACAATGCAAGGGGAACATTTAAGGTCAAGTTCAATAATGGCCTTGTCCATTTATCTTACTCTCTGTATAGCACATGCTAGATAGAGATGCCTACTCATCCAGTTGGCATTGTAGTACCCAGACAATGCATAACAAACCAATCTTTATGAACTCCGCTAGACTATATTGCTCTGTTTTGTAAATTTTCTTTTATTGTCCTTACTTGTTGGCAGCCCTGTTTTGTCAAAACTTGGGCTACACTATATTGGTCTGAGAATGAGTACATTTCTTAGTACTTGGTAGTATATTTGCTAAAAGCCTAAGACTAAACAGTTAATGAGGTTGATTAAGGGCAAGCCAGTGTGGACAACATATAATCGACCATAGGAAGACAATCTTGTGGGAAAGAAATACATTAAGGGCCTGAGTTAGCGCCACTTGCAACTCATTAGGGCCCTCAAATATTGTAGTAAATCTTGTTTCACATATTACAACTTAAGGTTTGTGATGTAATTGTTAGTATATTATTTGTGTAGTTTTATCATAAGAGAGTAATGTCTATGAACCTGAAACATACCAAGCATGACATGAAACAGACCAAAGAGCCTATGATATAATCAAAGGAAAATAAGATTAAGGTTAAATTGTTTTCATATAACTTAGAAGTTGTTTTCACAAGTTAAATAGGAAAGCTTAATCAAATAAATTGAAAACAACGAACTTATGCAAACATCATAATCTAAGCCATTTTCATCAGCTTAAGCGCTTATATAAGTGTTTATGTTGGACAAGTGTTTATGTTACAAGTCCAAATAAAATATAAATGGGCTCAGGTAAAAGCACTTGAAGTTATTTTCATGATGTATACACGTATCCGTTGACCTATGTTAATCTACAATTTCATTTTCTCCATCAGGTTTGCAGTGGATGAGCACTGCAACAATCATGCAAGTTTGGGATTGAAAGTGTATGGAAATGTAAAGATAGCAATAATTTGGATTTTGTGACTGTTATGAAGGTTATTACTCCATATACTTTAGAGTCAGTGAACCCACAACTGGTAGTGCCTGATGAAGTAAACAAGTCAGTAAATTAATTTCTAAAGCAGGTTGTGAAACTGAGTCAAACCACCCGAGATTGCTTCTGCTTGACCCCATATTGTTATAAATTTTTCTCACAAATGTTTGGGAAATTGAAACACTCATCATAGATTCACAATAGCGAAAATTTGTGAACATAATCAGGCCTTGCAGACCATTGTTGGAGATTCTCTTTCTCTCTAAACAAGGCTAAAAGTTTCAAAGTCATGCACAAGTAAAAAAAAAAGAGAATTCATATGGACAACCTACCTCTCCTTAATGCAGAATTTCTCATGAGTGACAATGTTTTCTTTGGATAAAGTGCTTGTATGAAAAGGACCGCCCATCTATATGGGCTTTTAATAGATTGAATTCTTTAGTTCATCTTAGTAAATTGTTAGGCCTTCTATTAAGTGATTTTGTATGCTATTATCCTCCACATGGACCACATATAATTCTATTGTGTATATTTCTTCATAGCGTAGAAGATGCTAATGAATTGAGGCTATGTTTTATGGGAGAAATAGAGTGAAGTGGTTCATGATAATTTGTGTGGAGCTAGTGCCTAGTAAGTTACCGGTCCATTGGTTGGTGGAATGGAGGCAAGCTCCCTTTAAGTTGTTCAGAAGTTACAACGATTATTACTCAAGGAGAGTAATTAGTTCCTGTATTGCATTTTTTTTATAATAATGATAATAATAATAATAATATCACACTTTTTGATACTCTTTTTAATAAAGTCTTTATTATTGATTAAAATCTCATGCTAGCCTCCTTAACAGAGACCAGAAGTTTGGAACCATATTTTGCATTATGATAGTTTATATTAATTTTACTTTTTCTAAATACCGGAGGTGTTGAAATACTGGTCCCTTTCTAAATCTTAGTAGGAATAAGGGAAAAAGGAACAAATTTGCAAGCTGCATCTAGAGTTGAAAGAATAAACATCAACTGCATGAAAACAAAGACTAGTTTTCCCCAAAAAAATGAGGTAAAAAAACTGAGAAGTACTAATTAAAAGGGGGGGGGGGGGGGAATGATGATAATGAAATCTAATGCCATAATTAACAGTAATATGCAGATCCTTATAGGTAGGTTTGAAGCCCCTAAGATCTCCTTAGTAGTTGTTTATATTTATCAATTTCTTGAATGAATTTTTAATATATTAAGCAATTTTTTATTAAAAAAATGTTTCCAAACATGCACTCTCAATGCACTGCTATGAACTTTGGGCTGTTCACATTGGAAGAGGTGTATCTAGTAGGCTGAGTGTTCCTCTTTTTGTTTGTTTTGTCATTATAGGCTAAGTTTTCTGATATGCCAATCCATTTATTTTAACCCAACTTATAAAAAATATGGGTTGTTTAGGCTCCCCGGTCAACATTCTAATCAAGTTTAGGATTATCCTGATTATGATTCCTCTCAACAAAGTTTTATTTTATCTCTGTAATATTTATTTTTCTCTCTTCGACCCTTTAGCCATCCACTTTTAAAAAAATAAACAAACATACAAACAAACACACAAACCTACCTTATTAGGACATGCTATATTTTGATTATTTTCTAGTGTCCTTTGAAGAATGAACATCTACCATAATGCATGTCTATTTTTGCTTAAGCATATAAGTATGGACTCCAATCAGCCGAACACACACTAAGCAAGACCATCCAAAGTCATATACTAGCCTTCGCATGAGGACAAAAATATATGTACTCAAAACAAGAGCACATGCACAATTTTTCCTCCTAGTTTTTTTAGTGTATAATAACAACATAGAATTTGAATTCAGTCTAAATAAAATAGTAGCAGGGATGTTTGTAGTGGCAATCAGCCAATTGATGAAAATGGCAACGACCATTTTCCACAAGATGCAAGTGCAGTGGCAGTGACATTGGCTTTGACAAGAGGACAAGGGTACAAGTATATGCATCTAGTACTACCTACCACCTGGGAACAACTATACATGTAGTAATTTGATCTTCTTAGCAACATAAACTTTTTGGGGATTTTCAGGGCTTATTTTTTCAACTTACAACTTCCTAGATCAATAAAGGTTCTTCCTTCAATCACTAAAGTTGACAATGTCGCGTGTGTTTCAGTAATCGTAGGTGTTCAAAGTACAGCTAAGTCAAGGATATTTTGGTATCAAACAATAATCAAAGGAAGAAGCACAATAATACAACACAACAACACTAGGTTTTCCAATGTGCACACAATTCACATTAAAAACTACATGCGAAGAAACATTACCTATAACAGGGATCAGCTTCACGGGAATCTGGTACGGAGGAGTAGAAGACCCACAACCACCCTTGAGACACAACGACACTGACAACAGATGAAACATGAATGAATGAATCAAGGAATATATATAAGCATACATCAAGGCCATCTAAATTCGTTCTGAGCCTTGTCGGAGCCTGATGCCTCCCTACTGCAGTTACTTTTTGTGCATTTATGTCTCAAGGAAATTTTCAATGGGGAGTTTTCTCACCGGAAAGCACACCGGATCGTCAAGTATTTAAAATTAAAACGGATGAATTTGAGTATCGAACACATGGAACTAATGTTAGCCTGAATTAAGTTCAGTATCGAAGCATTGTTGAGAGAACATGTAAAAGTGATGAATTCAAACAGAATTTAAACTAAACTTGTATGCTAAAAACTATCAAATGCAAGGTAAATAAAATGACAACGCTAGGTAGATATGTTGGGTCTTTCTAACAAACAAGCTGATGCATAGAAATATATTTCTCTAATCAATCCTGCTCTTGTGTTCTATGTTGTAGCCTAAATTACTAAACCCTTGATCCCTCATCAGGCTGAATATCCAGGCTTCGTCCGCAGATCCCTCATGTAAGACTACACCCGATTTAGACAGCCCTCTTAGGTTTAGACTAACTTAAACTATGTTTCGTCTGCAGATCCCTCATGTAAGACTAGACTCAACTCAAGTAGCTTACTAAAGTTTAGCCTAATTTAGCCTAAGCTTCGTCCGCAGATCCCTCATGTAAGGCTAAGTTTCAATCTTGCTTCAATCAATTTCTAAGGCAACAATACAGTTTCCAATGCTAAAGTCACCTAACTGTGCACACAAATGGGTGATTAGACCAAAAGCATACAAACATTAAGCATTGAAGGAAGCATTGAACACAAAAAACATAATCAATTAGATATTAGGTATTTACATTAGTTGTTCATTAGAAATCCCCAACTAGGGTGTTTAGCCAGCCATTACAAAGAAACCCTAACAATAAATGAGATTAAAAGCAGAGAATGATAGTTCCTTACACAAGAAGGGGGATTCCTCCTCCTCTTCACAACATCTCACACTCACTCTCTACTCAATAATCTCTCTCAAATGACAAAACCTAGGCTTCAATGCACAAACTGCTCCTTTTTTCTGCTTCTAGGGCTATTTTCCCCAAATAGACCTGTGGCTACTCTGGAATTCTGTGCCCTGGCCGTCTATAGAAGCTGTCATAAAAGTCACAAAGGTGGTAAAGGTGGTACCCTAATTCTGCACAAGACAGGCTTTAAATAGGCTATGAAATCGCGACGCTGCGCTTAGCGCGAGTAAGTGAAATTGGGCTTAGCGCCAATCTCGAGCTTAGCCTAGCTGAAGGTACCTGCTGCGCTTAGCGCACTAATCTCGCACTTAGCGTGCGACTTTGATGCTGATGCTCTGCCAGATTCTCCTTTGCGCTAAGCGCGCTGAAGCTGCGCTTAGGAGTGGATATGCGCTTAGCCTAGCTGCTGAGCTTAGCCCAACTGCTACATTTTGCAATTCAAAACTTAGCCTCTTTTTTACCTGAAAATGCACAGATTTCATCATTAAATTCAATGGAAATGTTCTAGAGGCAACGTTAACCATAAAACAAGATTTATTTATCAAATTTACTCCAAAATGATCATAAATTGGGGAACTATACAAGCTTTGGAAAATAATTTCTATACAAAAGTTAGTCGTATAAAGCGACTAACAGAGCCCACTGGAAATGACAACACAAAAGAAAGACCAAAAAAGCCTCGAGCAACCGGCAGCCCAAACGGCACAACGAAGATGTCCGCCAAAAAGAACATGACAGGTTGGGGAAAAAGGGACTGGTATGGCTACCTAGGGAGCGTAATGAGGTGGGGGAGTAGTGAAGAAACCATTCTCAGCTGCGCGTATAGGCGCCAAAGAGAAGACGAAATGAATATCACGTGTACGCCATGTGCTACCACTAACGATACAAAAATGGTTATGGAAAAAAGACTGTCTTTGTAACTTAATAAGGAAAACCACATGTCGCCAGCCTATAACCAGTAACTATACTAAGACGGGTCCCACGTGGAGACTGTCTTTGTATGGGACCACTAACCATTCTAAGACGGGTCTCAGGTGGAGACCGTCGTTGTATGCCACGTCCAACCACTAATCATACAAAGACGGGTCTCGGGACAAGACCGCCTTTGTATGTTAATCAGCAAAACCACGTGTAAACCACGTGAAACCACTAACCTTACTAAGATGGGTCTCGAGTGGAGACTGTCGTTGTATGCTAATCAGGAATATCACGTGTCCGCCATGCAAAACCACTAGCCATACAAAGATGGGTCTCGAGACAAGATCGTCTTTGTATGGTAATCAGGTAATTACATCTTTGTCATTGCGTCTCCAACCACGATGGGTTTGAGGAAAACGACGTTGTTGTCTTACACGTTAATTACGAATATGCCACCGCGACACTTTCTAAGAGGGTTCTTTGCAACCGTCTTAGAAGGGCTGATGTAAAAACCGCCTTTTTTAGTAGTGAAATAAACAATTTAGAAGTAGAAACATGTTAGGCCAAGGTAGGGCAAAGCTAAGTATAACAGGATTCATAATTATAAAAGCTTGGGTCTAATATGTTTACATGTTGCAGAACTAATTTTAAGGCTTGGCTTAACTTATTTGAAGGATTAGTCAAATTGAAAGCCTACACTCATAACTTTTTCTATTTGAAGGTTTGGCTTATAGCAGGTCACCTAATAGACTAAGTCAGGCCCTTAAGTGACCAACTCAAGCCTAAAAAGTAGTCTATGATAGGCATTAGGCAATTATTGACTTTAATTTTTTTAAATAAGACGAACCTAGTTAAGTCAAAAGTGGCTCGATGAAAGACAATATGGTCTTGACATTATAATTTTTTGGTTATAGTCATAGGTGATGGTGGTTTAAGGGTGACACCATAGATTAACGCACTCTATATTGTAGTTTTATGTTTATGTATAGAATAGGTCAGACCTTTAAATTAAGAGTGCTCAAATCACTAGTAAAATAAAGCCTTTGATGATAGTACAAATGAGTGCTCGAATCCATCGTCGTTGAATGTGGATTGTTTTCCACAACGGTGTTAAAACCGTCATAGAATATGTTGCATTTTTACAATAAGTCTTTTAACTTGTAGTTTTATGATGGTTTTTTCAAAAAATCGTCATTGATGTTGAGCTTTCTATGATGGTTTTCTGGAACCATCATAATTTTTAATATTTATTTTGTTTTAATTTGTAAATATTTTAAGTAGAAAATAAGAATCAAGGGTTTCAGATAGGAAAAAAAATTGACAAGAGGACCAAATTTGCTAAATTTTAAGAGGCTTAATTGGAGGAAATACACTTGAAGGACAAAAGTCAAACACAAATCAAATTAGAGGAACCATAAATGTAATTAAGCCAAAAAAAATCTACTTACAAAAGTGATACAAAATAATTTCATTTTTTCTAGATATTTAGGTAGTCATAGACAGTATGCTAGGATTCATATTGTTATGATAGAACACTATAATTACCTGTTGTCCCAACTAAGACAAGACAACCTTGTCTAAACATATATTCAACTTATCATTGAACTTGCCATCTCCCACGAACTTAAATAAAAATAATTGTATTGAAACTAAAGATACTTAAGAAGCAAAAGTAGTGAATATTAAATGTCCTACAACAAAAAGCTTGAATAGACAAATCTTTTAGAATATTAGGAAGATTTGTGGAAACTTCAATGACTAGCATCTAGAACATTTTTTAGAACTTTTTCTCCCGCAATGATATATATGGTCATCAAGAACTCATAATAGCACAAACTCAAATGAAATGTCATAACTACATAAATCTTTACTTCTATTTTGACAGTCTTAGTCATTCCTGCCAACTTTGGATAAAGCTTGAATAATGATTGGTATGTGATATGTGTCATATTTATGGGGACTAAAAACGTATTTTATCCTAAAATTTATTATATATGAGATTATGTTAACGAAATTACTCATTTCTTTATTTTGGATGGTAACATCAGATCAAATGTCATGTACTGCTTATTGCTAATTGTTGGTTGCTAACCATCCAAAAGTCATGAACACATACATGGTTATAATACCTTTTTGGGAAATTTGAAGGAGTAAGACTCTCAAGAGATTTTCATCAACGCGTGACGAGTAAACCATACAAGTGAATTTGATGATATCTTCAATCCAAACACTACTACAATTTTTACATATAACATCGGACCTTTAACATCGGTTATTCAAAAAACCGATGTTAACAAAAGCGCGGTGGCATTTTTATAAATAACTAGACTTAGTTAACATCGGTTTTTCTGAAACCGATGTTAACTAGTCGATATTAACATCGGTTATTTTAATAACCGATGTTACTATGGAGTAGTTAACATCGGTTTTGGAAAAACAGATGTTAGTATGCCGTTGTTAACATCAGTTTTGTAAAAACCGATGTTATCGAGTCGATGTTAACATCGGTTTTAAGAAAACTGATGTTACGTAGTTGATGTTAACATCAGTTATTTTTAAAAAACCAATGCTGTTATCATTATATATTAAACTTCTGAAATTGCACAACCCGCACGCTTGAACCCTATCGTTCTTCTTCTTTCTCCTTCTGCCTGAGATCGTCTTTGTGTCAAACTGGTCTGCGCTTCCGTGACTGCAACCACATTGTGGAGATCGTCTTTGCCACTTATCGATTGAGGTACGTCCTTTCGTTTTAACATTAGGCGTTCGTCGTTTTAACATTTGCTCACTTTCGCAGGTCGAAGAAAAGTAGGAAAGGAAAGAGTCCCGGAAAGGGTAATCCCAGGGCGTTCTTGTTGTTTCTCCTTCTGCCTGAGTTCGTGTTTGTCGCAAACTGGGCTGCGCTTCCGTGACTGCAACCACATTGTCGAGTTCGCGTTTGTGGAGTTCGTGTCTGCGCTTCCATCGAAGGTATGCCTCTGTTGTATGTTAATGATGAAAATCCATTGTTCAATGGTCTGTCTCTACTATGATGTTTCGAAACCCTAGTTAGGCACAAAGGGTTAATCGTAACTGAATCTGTAGTGATTTAGCTTCTTTTTTTTTTTATCAACAAAGATAATATAATATTATATATGAAATTGAGTACCTGAGGTACCAATACAAAGAGACCAGTAAGATGGTTCCCAAGGGCAGACTAGGGCAGTCTCGAATGGGAAATTAGGTGTGTGTGTACGTAACTGCCTTAAGCAGTTATTGCAGAATAAATTATGTGTGTGTTTTTAGGACCATATGTAACTGCCTTAAGCAGTTATTGCAGAATAAATTATGGAGTAACAGCAGGGGGGTTAGGCAGTTTTTAGTGGGTTTTCAGGAAGGGAGAGACCAGACTCTCAAACATCTTGGGGAAAACCTATGTATTAACTGGTTTACTCAGTTTCCTGTGTAATTTGTAATTTCTGTTCTATTTCTTTTGAATAAAATTCAGTCCTTATTCCCTTACCAGTTGGTATCTATCACATTGCTTTTTAGTTTTTACATTGGTTTTGATTGTGTTTTTGGGAATCAGTCATTTAGATTAGGATCTTCTTCTCTGGTGCCTTAATTTGGTAAAAATCAGGCCCCAAGATATTACACAAAGGGTTTCAGGGGCAAAGCTTTGATTTACATATTGAATTTCATCCAAATTTTTGACAAGTCATTGTTACTTCCATCAATATTGATATTGTATCATGCTTAATTATATGCATTTGCTTATTCTGATCATTGTGTGTTGTGTGATTATTTCTTCCATGCAGGTACATGATTCCTATTTGTTGTGAGAGTGAAATGATGGGCAACAGCAGCAAGTGAGGTGAGTTTATATTTCCTTTTTTTTGTCTTTATCTTTGTTAGTTTGTTATATATTTTTTATTCTATATGTTTGAGTTTTAAATGTGTAAAAAACAGAAATAGAAAGGTCTGCTGATTGCTTATTAAATACAAAGTAGGATATTTTGGTTGTAGAGTTAAATTATCCCCCAGCCACACAATAGATAGGCTTCTTTGCTTCCATTTTGCCCCCCCATAGATAGTAAATAGATAGGTAAGGCTGATAAAACTGAATTAATGAGATTGATTCTGCCTCCCATAGATAGGCTTCTTTGCTTCCATTTTGCAAGTTTGGCTTCAAACTTCCTTATAATAGGTTGATTGTGATTATTAGCCAGCTCCCACACACAATCCATGAAGATACCTTGAATAGTTATGAAACCAGTAATTTGAGAACAAGATGCTAACTGGTTTAGGCTACAAGAAGCAAGTTTTAACCACTATGCAACATTTGCTTTTAACCAATGTAGTGTATGAAATAACATGTTTTCTCTTTTTTTCTTGATCATTATTAATTCTGATGGCAATATCAATAGATACAAAGCCACAACTGATATAGAAGTGGCCCCTGCAGCAAAATCTAGGTAGTGTATGAAATAACATTATTAATTCTCTTTTTTGAGTTCTGCCCTTAATTCTTTTTTTATTCTTCTGTATTTTATACTTTTTTTCTATAGTTCATTTCATCATCATTGTAACTATAGCTGCCCATGATAAAATAGCTTAGACAATCTAGGTCTGCTGCTTCCGAACCTTTTATTTATCCTTGAAGTAGTTTAATTTTTTTTTATTTGTGTTCAACTAGTGAAGAGTGAAGATTGAAGTTGTTCTGTCAGACTCATTGATTTTCCTTTCATTTCGACGGAAGCCTAAGCAATACACTGCCACTGAATTGCCAGTAAGAAAAATTGGTCATGAAACACACACACAAACCCTAATGACACACACACACACACACACACGTATGATAGAAAGACACAGACACACACTGATGACACACACACACACACACACACACACTCATCATACAAACACACACACACACACACACACACAAGTTTGATAACAAATTTGTTCAATTATACATGCAGAAATTTGTTCAGTTGTGACTTGTTAGCTGTGACAAGGTAGCTGGCCTCTTCATAAGGTACTTATCTAAGTTTAACTTAAATTCTACTGCAGTGGTGATGACCTACTAATATTAGTGAAAACAAATTTGCCTATTGTACCTTGGTTAATTTGTTCACAGTTGTAAAAAATGAATTGGTTTTAACTTGAGTTATTTGTATTTTAAGTTTTCAAATATGCTTGCATGATTGTATTTGTATGAGGATTATATTCTTTTTTATATAAATTTTGGCAAGCCAAAGATCCCAAATTGGCTGCAGAATTGGTCTTTCACCCACATACTGCAGATGCTGCATAATTTCTGCCTTTTTTTTGCTAAGCAAAAATAGATATATATTAATGTGAAATAGTACCAGAGGTACTAGAGATACAACTATTGATAGTAAGTATTCATTTGGATCCTGTGAATACACAGACCCAAGCTATTACCCCTATAGCTGTTACATGGTTATAAACCACCCCTCCCCACCTAGCTAGTAAAAGCTTCCTTTAGGTTTGAGGACCATTGATTGAGATGTACAACACTTCTCCATAGTTTTAAACCACGACCAGAGTACAAAAATTGCATCATCCATTAATCTACTCTCATTAAACGTGTGGTTTTGGAAGACTATTTTATTTCTGTGGTTCCAAATTGACCAGGTCAAAGCCACCCACCAGCATTCCCATCTTGTATGGTTCCTTACTCCACCTGCTCCAAGTGTGTGCTGCAGGAAATGGTCTTTTGGATTAATTGGCAGTTCTGTTGTTAAATTAGCCCAAGATATAGACTCCCACCATAGGGGTAAGGTACAGGTGCAATTAAAAAATAAGTGCTCTGCCTCCTCATCTTTAAGTCCACAGAATGGACATAACCTGTCATTTACCACCACCTGGTGCCTTATAAGATTCATTTTTGTTGGTAACCTGTCTTTGATCAATCTCCAAGCAAAGATAGCTGATTTGGCTGGGATTTTTAATTTCCATAGGTCCACAAAATCAGAATTCTGGATTGACCCTCCTTAGCTCTCTCCATATAAGGTCATACCCGCTTTTTGATGAGTAATGTCCACTGTGGCCATGCTTCCATATCCATTTATCTTCCCCAATAAAAGTATCTGCCAACAGTAACTCTGATTCAAAAAGATCCCTTCTCCAAGTGAGATTCCATTCCCATCCAGTGCTGTTGTTGGTTCCCATGCACAAAATGGTTGTCTATTTTTGAGAGGATATGTTGTATAACCTTGGGTATTTCTCCCATAAAGGCATGGCAGTATCTAACCACGGGTCCTCCCAAAATATGAACTTGTCTCCGCCCCCCACTATCCAACCAGTTTCTTTTCTTATTGCAGAATTCTGCTGCTGGTGCAGAATTGAAATGAGGTCCTTCCACCAAATGGAATCTTGATTAGCTGTTTTGCCCTCCTCCAAAGCCCTCCAGCCACCATACTTGGAATCTAGCAATTTTGCCCAAGGCTCCTCGTGCTTGTGAAAAAGATCCCATCGCCATTTTCCCAACAGGGCTGCGTTAAATGTCCTAAGATCTTTGATTCCAAGATCACATAGAGACAAACACACGCAAACACAAACACAAACACACACACACAAAGTCACACACACACACACATAAAGAGACAGACAAACACACAAACACACTGAGCCACAGACACACACAAAGACAAACACGCTGAGTCACAGACACACACATACACAAACACACTCACACACATAGACAGATAGACACACACACACACACATAGATAGACAGACACACACACACACATAAAGAGACAAACAGACACACACACACAGATAAAGAGACAAACACAAACACACACACACAGAGTCACACACACATAAAGAGACAGACAAACACACAGACACACTGACCCACAGACACACACACAAAGACACACACATACACAAACTCACTCACACACATAAAGAGACAAACACCCTCACACACACAGATAAAGAGACAAACACAAACACACACACACATAAAGAGACAGACAAACACACAAACACACTGAGCCATAGACACACACACTGAGTCATAGACACACACAAACACAAACACACTCACACACATAGACAGACAGACAAACACACACACACACACATAAAGGGACAAACACACACACACACACACAGATAAAGAGACAAACACAAAAAAAACACACACACACAATTGTTGATGTCCTTGTATGTTCTTGTACGTCATGAATGTTCTTGTATGTCATGAATGTTGTTATACATGTTGAATGTAATTTGCTATATAAATAATTGTTGTTCATGCTGAGTGAACCGTAGATTCCCGTTTGAGACTGAATGCAATGATTCTTGCGGATAGTTTGCATTAGTCATTGTATTTAGTCTTGAATTTTCCGTTTGGACAGTTTGGGGAGACTGGTATTTTTATGTTAGACTCATTCGGTCAGGTTATTATTATTTTGATGAAATTTCGGTTGAATGCATTTCAAGTTGTTCTCTGAGTGCATACTTGATTATCGTGAAATTTGTTTCACTGATGTCATGTCGTGTACTTGGAGACCAATGCGAAATGCTGTCGAAATTTACTTAAATTGTTCAAAATAATGCTAACCATGACGTCTGAGGCTAACATAAAAGACAGTCTTCCTAAATGGGATATGGCCACACCTATAAATAAAAAAGTGAGATTTGCATGCATGGATTTGCTTATATGGATCGAAGTTGGATCAATCAAAGTCGCATGAGCCCAGAATATGAGGATGACATCGAGCAGTTTTTGCAATTTGCTTTAGAAAGAGGTCTACCGAATGAAGAAGGAAAATATTATTGTCCTTGCATCAACTGTTTGAATGGAAGACGACAACTACTTGACAACATATGGGACCATCTATTGTGTGATGGGATGAAGAAGAATTACACGACGTGGATATGGCATGGTGAAGTGACTGACATGCAGAGTGGGTCCCAATCTGAACCGTTTGATGTAGAAATGGGAGATCGCTTGGAGGACATGATTCGTGACCTTGGACAAGAGTGTTTTCAAGAAGCACACACCCCTGTGTATGAAGGATTGCAGAGTGATTCAAAGAAGCCTGTGTATACGGGGTGCAAGAATTCCTTAACCCTATTGTCTGCGGTGTTAAGTCTGGTTAATGTGAAGGCCAGGTATGGGTGGAGTGACAAAAGTTTCACCTCACTGCTTGAGGTAGTGCACAATCTGCTTCCAGAGGACAACACGTTGCCTAAAAGTTACTATAAGGCGAAGAAGATACTGTGTCCCATGGGTATGGAGTATCAGAAGATTCATGCTTGCCCCAATGATTGCATACTCTACAAGCATGAATTCCAAGAAATGTCCAAATGCCATGTGTGTGGGACTTCACGGTACAAAGTGAAGGATGACGAGGAAAGCAATTATGATGAAAAGTCACAGAAGGGCCTGCCAGCAAAGGTTTTGTGGTATCTGCCTATCATTCCAAGGTTTAAGCGTCTTTTTGCTAACGAGGACGACGCAAAAGACCTTACATGGCATGCAAATGGAAGGATTTCTGATGGAATGGTCTGTCATCCGGCTGATTACAACTTAAACATGTGAGAAAAATAGTCTACAGTAGGCATCACCACTTTCTAACACCCAATCATCCTTACAGACGACTGAGAAAAGCTTTTAATGGAAGTCAAGAGCATGATATTGCACTGATACCATTGACTGGTGAGCAGGTATATCAGCGGGTTCAACACCTGAATACTGTATTTGGGAAGACCCAAAAGAAGGATAAAAGTCAGAGTTGCATATGGAAGAAGAGGTCCATTTTCTTTGATCTTCCGTACTGGTGTGATCTTGACGTTAGACATTGTATTGATGTTATGCATGTGGAGAAAAATGTTTGTGACAGTGTGATTGGGACGCTCCTTAACATTCAAGGCAAGACAAAGGATGGCTTGAATACCCGTCAAGATCTAGCTGATATGGGTATACGATCACAGTTGCATCCAAGGTTTGATGGGAAGAAAATTTACTTGCCCCCAGCTTGCCATACTTTGTCCAAGAAGGAGAAGATAAGTTTTTGTCAGTGTCTTCGTCGAGTGAAGGTTCCACAAGGATAGTATTCAAATATTAAGAGCATTGTGCAGTTGAAGGAGCTTAAGCTTGTAGGGTTAAAGTCTCACGATTGTCACGTGTTCATGTAACAATTGTTAGCCGTGGCTATACGAGACATCTTGCCAAACAAAGTCAGGTTAACGATAACTCGCCTGTGCTTTTTCTTCCATGCTATATGTAGCAAAGTCATTGATCCAGTCATGTTTGATGAGTTGGAAAATGAGGCCGCAATTATACTGTGCCAGTCGGAGATGTATTTTTCCCCTTCTTTCTTTGACATCATGATTCACTTGATTGTGCATCTGGTCAGAGAAATCAAATGCTGTGGTCCTGTTTATCTAAGGTGGATGTACCCGGTTGAGCGATACATGAAGATCTTAAAAGGGTATACAAAGAATCTATATCGTCCAGAAGCATCTATTGTTGAGAGGTACATTGCAGAAGAAGCCATTGAATTTTGTTCAGAATACTTAGAGAAGGCTAAACCTGTTGGGCTTCTTGAGTCTCGGCATGATGACAGAGTGGGTGGTAAGGGTTCAAGAGGACTGCATGTGATCACTCCAAGTGTAGAAGATTTGTTACAAGCTCACTTGTATGTCTTGAACAACAGTAATGAAGTTTTGCCATACATAGTTAAGCATGAAGCTTTAGTCAAACAGAATAATCCGAAAATGTCAAAGAATTGGGTGTTGAAAAAGCATAACAAGACTTTCTGTGATTGGTTTAAAGATACAATCTTTGCCGATGAGAATGCTTTAGAAACATTAAGAAAGCTAGCAGATGGGCCTAAAAGAAATGTTATAACCTGGCAAGGATACGACATAAACAAGTATTCATTTTACACAAAAGCACAAGATGACAAAAGTACAATGCAGAACAACAGGGTCACCCTAAGGGCTGAATCTCAACACTTTGCAAGTGTCAATGACGCCAATCCCTGTGTAGCTTTCATCCCTTACTTTGGGTTCATTGATGAAATTTGGGAGCTTAATTATGTGAAATTTACAGTATGTTTTTTCAAATGTAAATGGGTTGACAGCAACACCGGTGTGCGCACTGATGATATAGGATTTACGCTGGTAGATCTAAATAAAGTTGGTTACCACAATGACCCTTTCATCATGGCAGAACAAGCTAGACAAGTATTTTACGTGTAAGACCCTAGTGATGAAAGGTGGTGCGTGGTTCTGCAGGGCAAAACAGTTGGTGTTAATGTAGAAGATGATGATTCATACATGGACACCTATGTTAGTCCTTTGACCGCTCAAATCACTCGTAACGTTGTCGGAGAAGAAGAAGCTGGCGACATTCATGCTAATCGAAATGATCATGATGAAGGAGAATTGATTAACATCGTCTAATGTAATTTTCTGCAGAGACAGAGGTCACCAAAGCAAGTAAGTGACAACTACATTTTTCTCTGATTGAGGCATCAGTTTTTTGTTTTAGATGGTATCCTTAGGACTTCATCTAGCTGATGTTTGTCTCTAGTTTCATCATCCATCACCCTTTTCTTCTCTGTCTTCTCACATTTATTGTTGTTAAACCCATATTTATGCTTTCTTCACTTCATGTCTTGTTTTATCACAACTTTAGCTGAATCTCCTATCTTCAGCATAGTTGAATCTCCTGTCTTATTCTCCAATGACACACTTGATGGCCTGTATCTCTTTTCTTCGTATGTTCTAATGGTTCAGCTTCATAATGCATAGAGCAATCAGAATTTTCCAGTGATCACCAAAGGCTTATGCATCAGCGTTGACACTCTCCACCTTCTTTGTTTTATGCTTCTGTGCTGCATTTCGTGCTTCCTCGTTATAAATCTCAGCTTTATTCGAGGTTGCACTAGAACGATCAGCACCAATCTGTGCTTCTTCCTCATCTACCAGCTCAATATCTTTCCTTTCAACTTTTGTTTTGTAAATTACAGTGTAGTTTACAAAAGCAAAGGTGAAACGAAAGATATTGAGCTGGTAGAGGAGGAACATGCACGGATTGGTGCTGACCCTTCTAGTGAGACCTCCAATAAATATGAGAATTATAAGGAGGAAGCACGGAATGCAACACAAAAGCATAAACCAAAGAAGGTAGAGAGTGTCAACGCTGATGCAGAAGCCTTTGGTGATCACTGGAAAATTCTGATTGCTCTATGCATTCTAAAGCTGAACCATTAGAACATACGAAGAAAAGAGATACAGGCCATCAAAGTGTGTCATTGGAGAATAAGACAGGAGATTCAACTATGCTGAAGATAGGAGATTCAGCTAAAGTTGTGATAAAACAAGACATGAAGGGAAGAAGGCATAAATATGGGTTTAACAACAACAAACGTGAGAAGGTACAGAAGAAAAAGGTGGTGGATGATGAAACTGGCGACAAACATCAGCTGGATGAAATCCTATGAAGATCCTCCTTATTCTCAAAGAGGGGAACGAGCAACAATTTGAAGGTTGTACATTCAGGAACTAAAGAATTCAAAATAGCTAGTAATAAGAGGGATTTGTTTTTGGGATTTTCCAAGCAGCAAGAGCGGCTATGCAAGAATCTTGCACTTAAGAAGGGAAAGATATTTGTAGCTAATGAACAACTTTCTTAACTATTTGTCCTTAAGATTTTACTGTTTCTTTTTGCTAATATGTAAATATAAATGGTATAAGGGTATCGCGTAAAAACATGGTCTATATTTACTTCTAAGATTGTTAGGGGTAAAAATGACCATGTCCATAAGCCATAGCCTTATATTATTTATATTTACATATTAGCAAAAAGAACAGTAAAATCTGAAGGACAAATAGTTAAGAAAGTTGTTCATTAGCTGCAAATATCCTTCCCTCCTTAAGTGCAAGCTTCTTGCGTAGCCGCTCTTGGTGCTCAGAAAATTCCAAAAACAAATCCCTCTTATTACTAGCTATTTTGAATTCTTTAGTTCCTGAATGTACAACCTTCAAATTGTTGCTCGTTCCCCTCTTTCTTTTCTGCAAAAAAGAAAATCAATATCAAAGAAAACATGGATGAAGTCCTAAGGATGCCATGTACATGTGTATTTCTGAAGATATAGTATTTATATTCCATCAAGCATACATTGACTGTTGATTACATGTAATAGACTTTTTATAACATGGTTGCCCCAAATCACAATTAAAAAGCACAACTACCAATTTTTCGGAGTCCTTTGGTTAATTTGTCTTGTCTCCTTATGTGGTGGGGTTTTGTTTAATAATATTATACTTTTCCCTTCCCAAAAAAACTTATGACTGATCCTCTTTTCATTAATCCTATTTTGTATGCTATTGTATAAAAGATCATGGGTTCTCCACCTGCCCCCACTCCTCCTCCTCCTCCTCCTCCTCCTTCTCCTCCTCCTCCTACTTCGGACGCATCGGCTTCACCGTCTGCCGTGAAGCGGACACACAAAGCCTCATGTCTATGATCGTTGTCCACTAGACCACCTGCTGCTGAGAGACCAGTGGTGCATGTTGATCCTACTACTGGGAAGGCCGACGGTCCCCACAGGAAGAAATTAAGAACATATTTGGGGATTGTGGCATGTGATAAGGTGGACATCACCTACGAGAACTGGAAGGAGGTTCCTACTGCTCAGAAGGACCTGATTTGGGAGGATATTCAGGTATTTCTCTTTTCTTATTTGATTTTGTTTAATTAATAGCCAAAAAATACATTATTGTAACAAATAAACTTTGTTTGATGTTGTTAGGCGGAATTTGATATCCCAGAGGCTTCTGACAGTAGGACGAAAAGGAAGTTACTACAAACCGTGGGGAAGAGATGGAGGCAATTTAAATCAGACCTCACGAGGAAATGGGCCCTTGCAGCCGATCAGGACGGTGTCGAGGACACTATCTGTGAGAAATACGGCATCAGCAAGGAAAAGTGGGCCCAGTTTTGCCAGACTCGCAGAGACCCTTCTTGGGAGGTATGTTCCTTGCCATTTAAGTTGTTTTTCATATTAAACATGATGTTGTTATACTTCATTCTACCCATTTCAAACATTATTGTTTAATTTTTTCAGGATGTGCGCATGAAGGCACAGGCCATCCAGAAGCAGAATACTGCCCCCCACGTTTTGTCTCGTGGGGGTTATGATTATTTGGAGCAGAAGCTCGTGGCTGAGAAGACAAAGAAGCTGCAAGAAGCTGCACAGTCAGGAAGCGTTGATGGCATCATCGACCCTCCATCCCCGGTCAGACGCCACATGAAGTGGAAGATGGCCCGCACGAAGAAGACAGGGGAGATGACGACTGAGGCCGCAAAGGAAATTGCTGAGAAGATTGTAAGTCATTTTCAACTAACCATTACAATTATGTTTGAATATTTTGAGAATGCCATGTACCACTGTGTGTTTTCTGTGCAGGATTCGTTTGAGGAGCAAGCCACACAGGGATCGTTCGTCCCCCATGGACGTCAGGATGTTCTGGCTGCTGCTATTGGACGTCCAAAGCACTCTGGACGTGTCCGTGCTGCTGGAGCCGGTGTCACCATCAAGCAATACTTTGGATCGGCTCCACGAACGTCCCGCAGCGCTTCCTCCCTGCCTCCTAACGAATTACAGCAGCTGACCCAGCAAATCAGGGACCAGCTAGAGGAGTCCATCACAGAGAAAGTGACGAGGCAAGTCATGGCATCCTTCAGCCAGCTTCAGTCACAGATGCAATCTCAGGGACTTGCAGTGCCTCCTAAGCCTCTGGTTGGTCCTGGTCCCTCCGGTCCTCAAGTGAGCACAAAGGAGAGTTGTGTTGATCCCTCAGGAAACGATCCTGAGACGGGTGACTCTGACAGGTGCAGCTTGTGCATAGAAGCAGATCCTGCCCGCTTGGTTGCCATGGGGAGAGTTTATGAGGGATCCACTGTTGTTCATAACACTCCTTTTTTGCCTGGCCAAGTAAAGGTGAGTGTGGAGGAGGTTACAGATGCAGATGCTCCAGTTCCTGTACCCACTGATGAGGTTTTCTTAGTGGGGCAGGCACTTCACACCTTCCTTGCTTGGCCGACACATCTGGTCAAGTCTTTATCACAACAGGTACTTATTGTCCTTACTATATGTTTCTTCTTTTTAAATTAATTCATTAAGCGTGCCTCAAATTAGGCTATTTAACTTTGTTTCATGAACAGGTAGTTGTATCTCTGCCAAAACCACCTCTGAAGCCCGATCCGGAGGTCGATGATCCGCTTTATCAGGTTAGATGGGATGCCACCATGTTCGGGGTCATTAATCCAAATTTCCCCCTGTACATAAAGCACGAAGACCTCTCCGAAATCGCACACGGTGGTCAATGTCTCAGCATATCAGTGTTATAGTTGTGGATTTTGTAAGTCTTTATATAAAAGGCTTTTAATTACCTAAGTTATGGCTTTCAATTCATAAATATTTAACTTCAACTTAACATAAACAGGCATCTCACTGAAACATGTATGCGAGTAGGGAATTCTGATATCTATGGATTCCTCGAGCCACAGTCCATTCAGAGGTCTGGGCAATCGCAGTTTGAATCTGAAAGTTACATAAAGAGTTGGATGCAGAGTTCACAACGCGATGTCTATCTTGGAGCCTACCTAAATGGGTAAGTCACAAAATAACTAAATTTAATTAATGTTTACTAATGTACTAACCCATTTTAGGTTCCACTGCAGAGGACACTGGCAGATGGTGGTCATCCTGCCCAAGGAACACCTAGTTGTCTAGTTTTGTTCATTGCATAACAGGCCAGACAACTACCTTAAGGGGATTATTAATAGGTTAGTGTTCTTTTCAATACATTTGCATTGTAATACCTCAACGTACAACACCAGTTTTTAATTGTTACTCATATGGAACAGTGCTATCAAGGGTCGTGATGATGCTCCACAGCCTAAATCAAAGGCTTATGCTAGGTGGATTGTCGTCAAGGTACGTCATTTACATAAAACTTCCACTTATATATATTTCTTTATGTGTCTGTACACTAGTTGTTTAATTAATATCCAAATTTCATTATGTATTTAGTGTAATAGACAAAAAGGAAGTACTGAGTGCGGCTACTATGTGATGCACTGGATGTCCACCATCATTTTAGGAACTTTTAGAAATAATTGGGAAGCGTTAAGTTTATTTCAAACAAAATCGATTTATTTATAATTTGTATTACATTATTAACTTATTATGATTTATTTCATCATGCAGTATTTTAACGATCCTGGACCATTGGAGCCAGAGAGATTAAAAGCATTGCGGATCCAGTGGGCACAGTTTTATCTCCGAGTTAGAGATCAGGCCTAGGATTTAGGGACATTATCTTTAGCTTTAGTTTTTACTTTGGTTTAACATTTTTTACATTTTCTATGTAACATGAACATTGAATTCATTTGATGATTGTTCTTTATAATAAATCAATTATCTGATGTTTATTATCATTAAAACTGCTTGAAAGCAGAATAAAATGTTTATTTGTTGTGAATTGGGCCTCCTGAAATTGCATTTGACAGGTACAATTTTGGGTTTACTGTAAAAACAGATTGTATATATTAAAAAAAATACTTGAAAACAACATCGGTTATTAACAAAAACCGATGTTAATATCATAACCAACATCGGTTATTTACAAAAACCGATGTCGATATGAACCTTAACATCGGTTGTAATAGAAAACCGATGTTAACGTTTGTATATTAACATCGGTTATTTGTGTATAACCGATGTCAGCGTTTGTATTTTAACATCGGTTATCTGTAAATAACCGATGTCAACTCTTGTACATTAACATCGGTTAATTATAAATAACCGATGTGAACATTTGAATATTAACATCGGTTATGTACACATAGCTTTAGTTTTTACTTTGGTTTAACATTTTTTACATTTTCTATGTAACATGAACATTGAATTCATTTGATGATTGTTCTTTATAATAAATCAATTATTTGATGTTTATTATCATTAAAACTGCTTGAAAGCAGAATAAAATGTTTATTTGTTGTGAATTGGGTCTCCTGAAATTGCATTTGACAGGTACAATTTTGGGTTTACTGTAAAAACAGATTGTATATATTAAAAAAAATACTTGAAAACAACATCGGTTATTAACAAAAACCGATGTTAATATCATAACCAACATCGGTTATTTACAAAAACCGATGTCGATATGAACCTTAACATCGGTTGTAATAGAAAACCGATGTTAACGTTTGTATATTAACATCGGTTATTTGTGTATAACCGATGTCAGCGTTTGTATTTTAACATCGGTTATCTGTAAATAACCGATGTCAACTCTTGTACATTAACATCGGTTAATTATAAATAACCGATGTGAACATTTGAATATTAACATCGGTTATGTACACATAACCGATGTTATACACAAAGAACTACACCAAATAAGTGTATTTTCTAATAGTGAAACCATACAAGTGAACTTTCTTAAAAAATTATATGATTCTTAAATGAACATAATTTTTATAATCTATTAACATCATAGTTCAAGTTTAATAAATGATCTCGAATTTGAATATTTATTTATACTCAAATTAAATACTCAAAAAATAGTTTTATTGTCCTTGATGGTGTTACCTATCTCAAGTAAGGTTATTTTTTCCATAAAGAATACATGAAAGTCTTTTTTAAAAAACAAACATATTTTGTAGACAAAATATAATTCCGAGGAGTGAAACAAAAAGTTTGTGCCGTTTTTAATTTTTAGCTACCAACTCATTCAACATATGCTAAATCTAACTCATTGCCTATGTAGGCAAATTCCAATGAATAAGATATTGATTTGTTTTTATACCCCTAATTGTCAATGTACACAATGTCAAAGTAGTATTTTAGCGAGTTAATTCAATTTGAGTGCGGAGTGATGACCAATATACACCTTTGGAGTTGAGAATTAAATGAGATGATTTGTTAGATTTTTTAAAAAAAAAATAAAAGAAAGTAGGGAAGAAAATATTATAATAAACTAAAAATTATAAATAATCATTCAATTTATGTTACGAAATGACCAAAATCTTATAATTTCATATCACAATTTATTATAAATCACTAATTTTTAGATGATACAAAATAAAAACAAGTATAAATTTAAATTCACTCAACATATGAAGAGATTGGTCTAACTCATAAGTCAATCTTTTTACTAACTATTATAATTGTAACCTTTGACTCTTTTGTACGACCTTGACAAATTATAACTAGCATTTAATTCAAAGTTCAATTATATTTAAAATTTGTCGTTTATCTTTAATAATGTACTAGTCTGTAATCCGTGCGTACGCACAGGTCACTTGGTTAATAAAATTGCAATCACAGGAGCATAATTGAATATTAAATAGATATATAATTATAATGTTGATGAAATAGAGTGTCTGTGCTATAAATATTATCTGTCAGGATGTTGTTTGTATCATCAGACTGTAAGTGAAAAAATTAATATTTGTCAGGTGTCATACCCTAATTTCGTCCGGGGATTATTACTTGAAGACATGCAACCTTTGATTGGTCGTTTCAAGATACTTGGCACCTTTTGTTGCACAATATGTAAGTCTCGAGACGCGCCGGAAGTCAAAAGGAAGCAGGGTTATGCGATCCGTGAAATTCCGTAGTGTGGCGGAAACCAAAAGGAGGTGTTGTTGTGCAATCCGTGAGTTTCCGTAACTTCTTCGAAAGCTAAAAAAGAGTAAATACATGATCCGTAAGGATTCGTAACCTTACGAAAAGAAAATAAGTATCGTTACGAAATTCGTAAAGTTTCGTAACGTTACGGAAAAAGAATCGCCAAAAAAATAGAAGGGGTGCATTTAGTAAAAAGGGGGTACAAATAGCAATCAGACCCACTTGGGCCTTCTAGATTCTTCCTCCAGAAGACTGTTGCTTCTGGAGGAAGCAACCTTGCTCGCCTGGGCGAGCTGGGTGGCAAGCTCCTCCCCTATTTTGCTATAAATAGGGGGAGGAGTGAAGAGGGAAGGGGTTCAGCCTTCTTGGCACTTCTTATTCTCTCGAAATTGCTGAGGAAAATTGTTTCCGTGAAGAAAATCCAAGCCGAGGCGCTTCTGTAACGTTTCCGTAACGTTTTCGTGAGTAATTACGCGAAGATTTTCAACCGTTCTTCGACATTCATCGTTCGTTCTTCGTTTTCTTCCGTCTTCAACTGGTAAGTACCTCAAACCGAGCTTTTCAATTCATTTTATGTACCCGTGGTGGTCCACATTTTGTTTCATGTATTTTTATTCTCGTTTTCATTTACTTTCCGTACCCCCTTTTGACGTGTTTCAGTAATTTATTTAAGTCATTTATCGCCTAATCAAAAAATAAAATAAATTTCCACCGATCATTTGATTTGTAATATCCGTTAATTTCAGTTAAAATGAATTCCGACCGTTCGGTCGTGCCGTAACCACGTTGGAAATAAAAAAAGAGGTAAAATAATAATATAATAATAAAAAAATACCTTTTAGTAAAATAAAGCGAAAAATCAATCGGACGTTTTCTCTTTGGGATTTCTCATTCTTAATCGAATTGACTAATAACTAAAGTGAAGCTAAGACTAAAATCAACTCGCCTAGTCAAGCTCGTCCACAAAAAAGGGTCACTAAATGGGGTTTGAAAGTTTATCATTTCAGTTTTCCTTATCAAGTAAATGGATCATTTTTAAGGTCCAACGCCTTAAAATGATCACTTTTCAAGTAAAAAGAATCACTTGATTCACTCTTAAGAAAGAACTACGTCGGTCTGATTTCCTCTTCGATGGAGGGTACGTAGGAGCAAAAGCCCCGCTTTTGTCGACCTCAAAAAATAAAAAGAAATAAAAGTTAAGGTAACACAATTTCTACAATTCTAAAAAATAGGTTGTTGTCCTTTGAGACAAACGTGAGAGGTGCTAATACCTTCCTCAAACGTAAATACAACTCCCAAACTTAGAATTTTCATTTTGATCGGTTTCTTTCGGTTTTTCCGATGTTTTCCACAAATAAACGTTGGTGGCGACTCCGCGCATCTTTCCTCCTTTGAAAAGCGCACCCGTGAGTCTCGTCTCGCACGCCCACAAAACGGGCATGTTGCGACATCAGGGTGCTGTTTGCATATTTTTACTGTAAGTGATATAAATACTATCTGTTAAGATGCTGTTTGTATATAACATAAAGATAATTTGCATGAAGACTTGATTGTGTTGAAAATATTTTAGAGTTGATTTAAATTATATAAAAGAAACATGGGAAATAAATAAGAAATATTTTGTTTTTTTGGAAAGAAATTATTTTAGATGTATTTAATTGTGAAGAGGGACTAAATTTTAAAAATAATTTTGTAAAAATGTTTAGTGAACATATGAAAATAATATTTTGATTATAAAAGATAATTTAGACTCATAAAAAAACTATGTTTTAGTCTTTGTTTAAAAAAATGTTTCAGTGTATACAAATAATTTGTTGTGATGTTAAATAATTTTGTTATCTCTATAAATAATAGTATTTAATTCTGATCCAAAATAAAATCTAATTTAATTCAGCAAAAAAAATTCAAATTTGTAGTTATGTGTTACAGGTGGTGGCAGTATTAAGCTATGTGGTTTTTTGTATAAAGCCGAAAACGGACTGCACACAGACGTGGGTAAAAAAAAAACATAATAGAAACAGTAGTGTGTATGAGAACGAAATCAGACAAACCTGACACATGTTTTTAGTATTTATGTGCCAAGGAAACCGAAAAAGGTAAAGATACAACGAATGGCAGCAGCATACAAATAGAAGGTTTAATCCTGCGGCTACACTTTTGATCAAAACAGTTTTACTAATTGCAACCATTTATTTGAAACAGAAATTCGAACCATCATATTATTATGGAATAATATAATAATCTAACTTAAATGTTCATTTGATTTCATTATTTAATCTAATTTAGAAGTCAATATTGACCTATCTCTGTTTTCGTTTAAATACCAACAATATTGATCTATCGCTTGAACGTAGTTCACAAAATCAATATAAAAATCAAACGACAAACAAAGCGCTGAGAAAATTTAACGGAACGTAAATATTTGTAATATTGAAGCGAGCAAATTGTCTGGTGGTGGTGGCAGGAAACATAAAATATTAAACTTTAAAAAAAAAAGATGAATATAAAAAAACTTAATCATCAGAGTCGGGGTCGGTGTTGCTGTTGTTCCATTCGATGGTTTTCCTTATCAGCAGCTCCCATGCATGGTCATGAAAACGGTAGTAAAAGACTACCTCATCTCCGGCTTTTAAATTTTTTTCATGAATCAGGTTGAACCATGGTTGTGCAATGGCAGGGACGTCATGGTGGATGGTGACTGGCCATTTGGTGGATTTTGAAAGTCCGTGGTGGATGGTAATACTTTTTTTGGAGCCATACACAAATTTGGAAGCCGCTGCAGGAAGTGTCTGTATCATCAAAAGAAAGAATGGTTAAATAAAATGATGAGGAAACCACAAAGTATGATAGACTGAAAAAAGTGTAGTATAACGCACTAAAGGTAGGTTCTGCTGTAGCATATCATTTGTGATATCAACAGTAAAGATGTATCTCCTTCTATAAATGATGGGTTTTAGGTTAGAGTGGTGGTGTGCAGGTCCGTCAATATGAACGGTGAAAGTGGTGTTTTTATCACCGGCGACCAAACGCTGAATCACGCTTTTGTGGAGGTTGTGTGCCCTTCTAAAATCATTCAAGCCATCAGCAAAAAAGCATTTAGTACCAAGCGTTCTTACCCTAATGAAATGTATCTCGCCATCGTAGTGGAATAAAACGTATTTGGGGTAGTTGCGCAGCCATTGGCTGTGATAGGTAAAAGGAACTTGGAGAAGGTTCTGCAGGCAAAGAAAGTAAGGCGAGGCAGTTGAAAAAAAAATGGAAATGCAGTTAAGTAGAAAACGTTTTTTTATGTGAAATGTTACCTTTTGAACTCTGAAAGGTGCGGTGAATCTTATGCTGTCCATTGGATCGCGTGGGAACTATACGAATAATGTGAAAATGTTAAGTAACCAAAGGAATAGAGGAAACAAATATAAGAAAGATGAAAATGAGAAGAAGAAGAAATAAATTACAATAGTGGAGCGTGATGCGGAAGTGGCCATAAGAATGCAAAGAAGATGAATATGGAGTCTACTTTGATTTGGCAAGATGCAAAGAGGATGAATACGAAGTGCAGTATAGGTATATATATCTGTATAGAAGAGTTGTAAGTGTTGGTGGTGTTATATCGATATAATGACTGATTTAATTAACAAATTAAATGGTGACTCTTGGATGCAAAGAAGATGAATAGGGAGTTTAATTTGGTTTGCCAGAATGTGAAGAAGATGAAGAGATGTGTACTATACGTAGATATATCTCTATAGAAGTGTTGTAAGTGGCGATGGTGTTATATTGATATAATGATTGATTTAATTAAGAAATTAAATTAAATGGTGGCTCTTTGTTGTTGAACGATGCAAAAAAGAGTTGTGAAGAGTCACAACCCTATACAGCGCTGACGTCTCTCGATAATGATTACATTTGATGTAGTATAGGGAGATACAACTGCAGTAATTGTCTTAGTGCATTTATTACGATAGTGCCTTAGTGGTGTAAGTTTTATGTGGGATGGGAAAGCGGTTTTTGGAAGTTCAGAAGGCAATCTGATAGCAGAGTAAGCGGCGATATGAAGCGTGTAGGAAGCGTGTAGGTATCGGGAAAAGTAAGGGTTGAGCAGCAGTTATGCAGTGTATTTATTAGCAATAGGGATTGGTTGGTGTAATTATAATTTGGCAGTGAATATAGGTTGAATTTATTTGTAGAGTAAGTGGATGTTCAAAAGTTTATGGTATAGGACTGAAAGCATGAATACAAACTGTGGATGGTTGGTCCAGCACCCCAAGGACTTCGAAAACATTTCCATTAAATTAAATCATATGATATCTCATATCATTCATATTCATCATATCATATCATCATATTAAATATTAAAGGATTGAAGTTGGATTTATTTGTAGACTAAGTGGAAGTGTAAAAACCAATTGTATAGAAGTGTAAGCATGAATACAAAATGTGCAGGGGTGGCCCAGGTACTTGGAAAACATTTTCGTTAAATCACATTAAATAAAAAACGATTTCAATTTAATTAACCATAATATGGATTTGTACGTGTATTTCGTAAATTATTGTATGATTAGTAGTTATATAAATAAATTACCATGAAATAACAATTTGATATTGACCATGTAATATAAATTTTCAGATAACATTTGCAGCATTAAATAAATTTGTTGAAGTTGGATTGAATTCCCCGAAGTCAGTATAGGAATTTTGGAATGCAACAACATGCATGATATATGTGTCATATGTTAAACTGAACAAAAGGAGTAAAAGAGATTATAATGTAGAATTAAATAAATTAGTTTATAGTCATAGCATAAGAAACTATGAATGGAAACTACCTCCTTATAAGTTTGAATGGCCATGCAGATTCAGAAGGAGACATATTTATTCTGGGTATGTATGTCCTATTTCCTGAATTAGGCCCAGTAATTACTTCAGCCTCAATCACATTAGATCCGAGTTTGGTGATAATGAGCCTAGTTCCATTGCACAGGCCATCAGTCTGGTCGAGATTTCGTAATAGCATGATTGGAGTTCCAACCTTAAGTTTTAATTTATGATTAGGTATACCTGATGTTTGCAATGAATATAGGAATTCAGGTGGCAATAATGCAAAAACAGGATTGAGCAATTCATCTGATTTATCAATACTATCTGCGTTGCAATACTCTTTTTCGTGATTGGGTATAAGTGATAGGACATAATCAAAAAGCATGAACATGAATCCAAAAAAACCGATTTTCAAATGTGCAAATGCAGTGATAACAAAAACTACATAATTGTCTGTTCAATGTGCCAATATTTTAATAGCAGCGTGAAAACACAACAATAAGAATCTGGAATCAGCTAAATTAGCTCCTATGAGAATGTCTTGTTAATTTGTTAGACGATAGCAGGGCTGGCGAAATTTGAGAGCTCCCTAACTCATCATCGGCTTCATCAGATGACATCCGCTTTTTGGGTGTTAAAGGCAACCCCGCAACCGGATCATGGTCAGCTGTGGCAGACAGAAATTGCTGCATAAAGCATAAACTGGTAAATAAAAAAACATATAAGATATCAATGTTCATGACAACAACATTAACTCACACATTCAGCATGCGTAGCATCATTGCAATCAACATTGGAAGGATCTATTTTGGAACATGCCTGCACCATATATAAGTTGATGATAGTCAAACTCATGAATCATATCATCATGACAACAACGACTAAAATAGATATCAGAAAAGAACACCTCACTATCAGGCAGCATCTCCAGAACAACATTGATCAAATCCAGGTCTTTTGAGTATTTAAGTACAACTACATTTTTTAATCTTGATTGAATCCTGACCTTAAAAGCAAGCACATGACCCAACAATTTGTCGAGTGCTTGAGGGGAAGCATTCAAATCAAGATCACCATCCTGCCAAAAACAACACATATTCACCAGCTGCCAGTTACAACTCGAAGAACAAAATATAATACATAAAATGAGAAGCAGCAAATCATAAAGCATGAACATACTTCAATCTTGACCCTATTCACACCATCAGCTGTTTGGCCAATCAATTCAGCACATTCACGGTCCCAGAGCAAAAATTTGCCACTCTCATTGTTTTGTGTAACCATGACCTCAACTCTATACCTACCAATTTAGATGCCAGTAAAAAACAAAATACTGAATAAAACATGTTAATGGACTAAAACTCCAATTACCTTAGAATAAGCTAATCATTATCCTTGCCACATCCACATGTGAAAGGTCCTGTTTGGATGTCAGTTTTCCTATGACATTGAGCACAGGCTGGATAACACCATGAATGGTTATCCATGACTATTTTGCTAATAGTCCCCACGGTAACACAAACAGCATCCTTTTTAAAAACCATAACAATCAAATTGCCAACAATAAAATGTCATCGTTAGACACATTAGCTATAATATATGAATGCGAACAAATCTAGCCAAATTCGACTTCCAACTGCAATGAATATAAAATAAACACAGATAACAGGTCCACCTCAGAAATGGCATTGATTTCTAAAATAGTTTTGGATTCAGCCTTTGAAAGAAATGAATCCTTTGATGATAGCTAACTTCCCCCTGAAACTTGTGAGCTTGCTTGATCGCCAGGTAGCAAAACTCGACTCACCTCAACACCTAAATCTAAAAGCCTAAGCCAATCGAATAAATAGAATAAAACAACAGAAAATAGTCAAGACGATTGTCACACAAATTTAACAACTACAGAGCAAAGATGATAAGCAAAATACCTCTCTTTAAATTCTTGAATTTCTAATATAGGATCATTAATCAATAGTTTTGACGCCTTGAAGGAATTGCTCACTGAAGCTGGATAACTTCCTGTAAATGCCAACAACAACAACAACAAAACTCAACTATTGAGTATCCAAATCAACAAATAAAATATCATACTTACCCTGTGCATCTTTTATTCTGGCATGCGTCAATATAATAACCATTGGCCCATCATCCCCACGTTCATTCAAATAGGATAGGAACTGAGCACAGTAATTCTCCCAAAGTGTGCAAGACAAAATTTCACCACTATAGCAAAGAAACAACATTACATCCATCACCTCATAAGGATAAGATAGACATAAGCACCATGCAAAATGAAAAATACAATTCTCGACAATATAAACTCTAAATAACCAAATATACACAGGAGATAGCAAAAACTGTGATTAACCATAACCTCAAATCCTTCATTCTAAAAACAACCCTGGTATTTTTCGATGACATGCCGAAAGACCACCTGATCAACGACCCCAATAATATCTTAAACCACCACAAATGAAAATAAGTCATCGGACAAACCCCAAAGAAGTTATGATCAAAATGAAAGCACAAATTGTGACTATACTCACCAACCAACAGGCCAGACACAAAATTGCCAGCAACAACATTTGCAAATTCAACAAATCTAAATTCCTTAAAAGGCAGTTCATGCAAATCAGCTTCTCTAACAACCGTCACTCCAATAAAAAATAACTTGTACTCATGTTCGCACACTCTAAATTGACCATCATTCTTAACAACTTTGAAATTATGCATAACATAAGTGCAATTCTCTTTCAAATCAGCTTTCCAAGACTTGAGGTGGTCCGATTTACAAATAGCATGAATTTGATCACCCTGAAACATGCAAACTATATAATCAATAAATGACATCAACAACAATCCAACAATCAAATAGAGAGCACAAAATATACCTCAAAATCAACAAAAACCATTTCCGCTTGCTCAGACTTGTTAGGAGTCCCAACGAACCAAAGATCGGTGATCCTAACATCAAGCTTAAGTGTTTCTTTTGATCCATCAATAGACCTAATCTTGTCAGGAATCCTCGCCATAAAATTACATAGACCTGCCAATTCTAAATCAAAAATGTAATAAATCCAAAACCATGCAAATGCTATGTAAAGAATGATTGTCAATTTAGAATAGAAAATAATGCTAACAAAAAATAGAACAGCAACACAGACTCAAATGATACATGCAATAACATTTCAATCAATGACAAAATACCATAAAAACTATGATACTATTCGTTGAACTACTAAGCCAATACATGCAACAACCTGAACAAAAAAAAAAAACCAAATCAGCAAATAGCAGAGAAGCAGAAACAAAAATTATATCTCTAAACAAATAATATTGCAACCATCAACAAACAAATAGAAAGGCCGAAAACAAACACAACAAAGTTCAGCTTTTGGAAAACAGAATACCAACCCATCCTTAAACCACACATGCAATAAGATTTACATCAATGCCAACATACCACAAAAAGTATTACACTATCAATCAATCCAACAAACAATA
Organism: Glycine soja; assembly: GCF_004193775.1. Classification (NCBI taxonomy): domain Eukaryota; kingdom Viridiplantae; phylum Streptophyta; class Magnoliopsida; order Fabales; family Fabaceae; genus Glycine; species Glycine soja. Next base: position 12,936,324 of record NC_041002.1, on the reverse strand, counting down.
ACAGACAAATGGAAGCCAACAAAAAAAAAACTAAGAGTTTGTAAATAATGAAAAACAGAACAGAACACGTGCCAGGGCAACATAAACATGCAGAAACCAAAATCACCAAACAACAAAATCACACATGCAGAACACACAAACAATAATATGGTTAATAAAAAAACACACATGCACAACAGACGAACAATAATATGATTAACGAAAAACCATGTAAATACAATCCAACCATCGAAGCCAATGATAAGAGACAAAAAACAAAAAAGCCAACTCAGCAAAAAAACAGAACCAAACAATTATAGCTCTAAAGGAATAATACGATCAATCCAAAACCATGTAAATGCAATCCAAAGAACAACTGACAAATGCAGGCCAACGAAAAGAAAAGCAAGAATTTGTGAACAATAAAGAATAGAACAAAACACATGCTAGAAGAACATAAACATGCACTCGAACCTTCAACCACAGAAGAACGGAAATCACGAACTGGAAACCACAGCCTCACGTCAAAATCCTAAACAACAGAACAACTAAAAAACAAATGAAAAAAGTTAAACAAATGCAATGAGCAGCTTGCAACTTGCTAGTGAAAGAAGTAAAAAAAACGCTACAAAGAAGCCATGTACACCACCAACCACCAAAACTGCAAATGACAATCTAATCACTCAACAACACACCAAGCTACGTGGCTTAAAACCATAATCATAGAACCATAAAATAACACATGGCAGCAAGGTGGCAGAAAACCAACCCAACCTAGAAGAGCATAAATGACCAAAAAATAAAAAACTTGGACAGGTGTCAAGCTCTCAGCTATGAGTATTTTGACCAAAAAACCAAAATTTTGGATAGCTGTCAACCTCTCAGCCATGGGTATTTCAGTATTTTCAATTTCCTTCTCTTTTATATATAAATATAGATTTTCAAAAATAAATCTAAATCTTTTTTTTAAGCATGACATGTGTTACCTATTAAATCATTTCATAAATGACTTTGAAGTATGTGTTTGGATTTTTCTTAAGAAGGTACAAACATATATTTGAGAGTAAAATTTTAATTGAAAACTCAATTTTAAAGAAACAATATATGAAATACTTCTATAAATTTAATCTGGAAACTTAAATGATCTAATTTAATTTTAGACTATAATTTAAATATGCATGAAGTTAAATAGACTCCTTATTGGCTCACCTTTCTTTCTGTACTTTATCATTTTAGTAGGTTAAGGTGGTTGACTCACAAGTTAAAATAATGTGTCTTGCTTTCATAACATTCACGTATAAATAGTGTAAATAAGCAATTGCGTAGATAAATGCAAGATAAACAATAGTTGTGTAGTAGTTTTTGACGTAAATATAAAATGACAAGATTTTTTAGTATCTTGTATGACGACGCACTATTTTAACTTTGATTGAACTAAAGTGATAGGGATGGAATCTTTTTGTTATTTTTTTACGAAATGCTAATTAAAGTTAGGAGCTGTAAAAAGAGAAAAAATTGAGACTATTTGTCCTTTCACTAAAATTCAATCAGAATCAAACGCAGGAGGGCAATAAGACGAGAGAAAAAGATACGCCCTACTGTCTAGACAAGAAATTTTTTTTTTTTTCCTTTGAAAAGTGATAATGACTCCCAGTCCTTTTCCAAACTTAAATTTCATTATAGGATTTAAAAATGGGACAATCACAAATCAGACCGAAGCAAATATAATTTAAGTTACTGTTTATTTTGGTCTTAATTTTTTTAATATTTTTAATACAATACTCTTTTCAATATAAAATAATGATGAGGTTTTTATTTTTATTTTTATCATATGTTATAATTACAAAATATTTACTAATTTTATTGACTATTTTTCATCAAATAATCTAATTTGTTATTTTTAATGGGTCTCTCCTCTCAATTATGTTTTTCTTTTTATATATACAAGCTTGGAACTAAATTTTCTTTAAGAGATTAAAACTCAATTCACTCTATCAATATAATGTTGTTGGTTGAAATTTATTTTATTGGTACAAGATCACCAATATTTTTGAATGAATATAATCTTACTCAAATTTGATAGAATATATTAATCACTTTACACAATAAAATTATAGTTTCAAATATTTAATATAACTACATATTAAACTTAAAAAATTATGATTGAAGAGAGACGAGAAGAAAGAAGACATGAGTTTAATTCCTTGCACTAAAAAAAATTAAAAAATTAATAATTAATATTTATTAATAAAAAAATATTAAACTTAAAATCTCTAATAAAATTGAAATAAGCTTGTTCTCCTTGATTCATACCTTTTGTGATTGATTAATATATATATATATATATATATATATATATATATAATACTTGATCCATACATTTTGTGGTTGACTAATTTCAAAACAACTTGACCCTAAGAAGGATGAAAAAGGAAAATCTCATATTTGACATTATTTGAATTTTGATGACAAAGATGCGGTGTAATTACAGCACCTTAGGAATTTTTCTTTGTCCTTTTTATGTGGTGGTTATCCTTCCTTGCCTCATATTTGGCAGGCTAAGGCGCAAACTTTGCCATCTAGGCATGTACCAAATGGATGACAGCCATTCGTTTTTATGAAAAAGCAAAACAATTGCAGATTTGGTCACAAACAAGAAAAAGGAGAGAGAAAAAGGATGTTATCTTGTTTTGGCATCTGTATTATTGCCCCCCTCTCTGCCACCTTTTGTTGAATAATAATAAATGCGTGTTCCGGATTTTTTCATATTCTGTTTATGGTCCAAAGCTTATAAAATTGTCGTGACACGAGCCACTTGTGGTACACGAAAACTCAAAGAAAAAACAGTAAATATATTGTATAGCTGTATTGCATTACTAGCGTTTTCACACACGTCCATGGAAGACAATGGGAAGAGTCTAGATAGAGTAATGTAGTTTCTATTTGTATATCTGTATTTGAAAAACAAATCCGTATTCAGTCTTATATTTACAAATCCGTATTCAGTCTTATATTTATATTTAATTGTGTGGTTTGTAACTTTAATTTTATTTTCATATTTATTAGATAACTATATATTCATATCTGCACTAGTAACTTGTACTTTCACTTTTATAAAAAATTAGCATATCAACAAAAAAATATTGATTAAAAAAATACTATAACTAAATTAAAATTTCACCCTTAATTCATCCAAAGGTAACATTAAAAATATTCAAATATAACTTAAAGTAATTCAAATATAAGTCATAAAAAACAATATTAAAAAATATAATTATCTAAAAAATCATTATTAAATATAATATTTTAATCATTTATAATTTAACATACTCATTAGAAACTTTGACAACATGTGATGATATTCTTTTTAAGACATGCAAAAAATACATTGAAATTATTTAACTTATAATTATGTTAGAATGCATGTGATGGTAGTTAATATGAACAATTTGGTAATTAGTTAAAAAAAATATTATAATGAGTAACTTGTTCAACGCGGGTTGTACACGTTGAGTAAAAAATTATATTTGGCTCCATTTATGTTTTGATATGACTTATACTAAATTTTATACGCAATTGCATGTGTTTAAATTTTATATATATTAATTTTTTTATAAGTAGATTTGTTTTTATATACTAAATTTTATATACGTAATTTATCATAATATTAAAAAACCAAAAATTATGATGATTAAGATCAATTTTTAATTACGTGTTCACTCACTAATAAGAAAATAAAGAAAAAAAATCAAATAAAATATGATTTATCTTTTTTAAAAAAAAAATTGAGGCATAAAAAATTATATTATAGGTAAATCCACATGATACTTTGTGTAATACTATGATAGTAGCAGTAATTTAAGATCAAATCTAATCCAATCTACAATATTTTTCAAATGCATTGATGCATGACTCACTTAAAGACATGACATTTATTTGTGCATCAATAAAAGCTTAGGTTTCTTAGCAATTCCCATTGAATTAATAATATATATATATATATATATAACATATTTTAAATAAACTAATATATAATAGGTACAGGTGAGACAAGTTGGATACTATAATATTTCATACCTGCATCCATTCCCATTCAATTTTTTAAGTATAAATATTCATTTTCGACCCATATTTCATAAACAGATACTAATTATCTTATCCATTTATAGATATTTTTTATGAATATCTATAGGATTCAGATATATTTTGTGATGCCGGCAGACATCACACAATTGCTTTTACTCCTAATTTTTGCATGGCAAAAATGAATCTCATGAACTAATAGTAGTATTTTATTTACACTTTATTTTTTTATTCATAAAAATAAAAAATTATATTAAAAAATTTATAATAATTTACGTATTTTATTTAACAAATTTAACTAGACCTTTTTGGTTATTTAGAGCTTAATATATTCACTGTCTTTAATTTCTAATTATAGCATTATACTGTCAACAATTAAAGAAAATAATGGTAGATATTTAATATAACTAAAATCCAAAATTTCATTGTAGCAAGAGAAACTCATGAAGCAAGCGAAACAATTTTCACTTGTGTTTATTACCAAATAAATATATTTTGAGAGCCGAAAGCAATATTAATTTGAACTTAAAAGATCAATAATCCCAAACATTAGTGGATTTGGATCGGAATCGGCGCGCGTGCGCTGGATTGACTTTCTTTTGAATAAAGTGATAGTTTTAATTATTATTTAATGTCCAAGAATCAACTATAGACCTTATCAAGAAATCTTACAGAACTACTTGTATTAATAACTTTTGGTAGTCAGACGCCTATAATTTCATGAGTGATTATATATATATATATATATATATATATATATATATATATATATATATATATTTTCGTTTCTTACTTTTTTTTTCACTTCTTTTGAATTTTTGTTTAATTTCTTATATTTATTATCGTTTTTTTCAATTTCTCTTTTTTTTATCAGATAAATCTACTCTAAAATTGTACTTTGAGTATTACCGTAAGGAAAATGATAATAAGACACTCAAATATTATTAGTTGAACCAATACAAATAAAAAAAAGAGAAAAAGAAATATATATATTATAAATTAAATAATATATAGAGTATTCAGAATGATGGAGTATTTACGTATCTTTACTGAATACTGATAGCCTAATCATTTAACGTTTCTTAATTCTTGTTCCTATGCAACTCTATATTGTACTACTATCGTAGTTTAACAAAGGACAAAGATATTCTCTGTTGCATTCACGTGTAGCATTGCGAATCACACAGTTCATGCTTCATTACTTCATAGCATCTATTTTCAAAGTTTAGCTAACGTTCCTGACTATACTACAGCATATGCTTTCTATAAAGTACAAATATTAAATTCATCTTTTACACCCTTTCAGGTCTTCTAGAGAGGACTTTCCTTAACTTGAAGAGTTACGAGAGAACATATAGCAATAATTATATTACGAGAGACCCATCGTCATGATTACTTTCTTTAATTTATGTGTTTTAATTTTGATTATTAACAATAAAATTTAATAATTAATATTTATTCTTCTTCTTATTACATAAAAAAGACATTCTTACTAAATTATATATATATATATATATATATATATATATATAAAAAGATAAATTTAGGGCGTGTTTATAGTAAAGTTACCGAACTACTTGAAACTTATAAGCTTAGTTAAGACTTGAAAAACTACAAGTTTACAGCTGATTGAAAGTCAATCAAAGTAGCTTATAAATTATTAAAGTGGCATACCAACTAGACCCTAAGATAATGAACAATTTATTTGAGCCTAGATACCTCAAGGAAAGCTTATACAATCTTGATCCACTAATAAAGCGTTACAAATAAAGTTAGGAGCAAAATAAAAAATCTGATAACTAGACTTAATAATCAAACCATGTCTAACCATAAGATCCGTCACTTGATTTGCTTCTATCAGAACATGCATTCAAGAATGCTTTTTTATTAATACTATTTAAATAAATATTATTTACATAGTGTTAATATATGTATATTGGATGTATATTTGTTAATATAACTGTTATCAAAATAGTTTTAGATATATAATTTTTGGGCATAAAATTAATAAGCTATATATAACTTTAGTTTTAGATGCATATTTAAAGTTGATTTTAATTATAAGTTAGTTTGAAAGAATTGATTTTTCTTGAGAAACATTTATTTGAAGAGACATTCGGGTATAACAAATGTTGCTTGAACAATGTTAATAAAAATATTACTTTTAGATGTATAATTATTAAAATAGTATGTTTTTCTAATTTAAGTAGAGTTTAGTTTCTTATATACTGCCAGAATAAATATTTGTATATTATTTACTAATTAGAAAGCCAAAACTTATATATGTTTGATAAAACACTTTAGTAGATTACAAACTATTTTCACTATAATTTTATAGAGATTAGTTTTTTCAAAAAATTTATATTTAATTTATGAATAAGTTAATTTTAATTTATAATTTTTTAATTTTTTCCATAAATGTTTAGGGAGAAGTTTATCTAATTATGTAAGTGTAAATCACATTTTCATTTTTTGGTTCCTTAGTAACCAATTTATATGTAAGTTAAATTTATGTATAAAAAAATGTAAGTCAAATTTGATAAAAAAAAATGTTATATGTTAAATGGTCCTAACAAAATGGGCTCAACTAATAAATGGGCCGATTGATTAGGCTAGACTGGGGGTGTTGTTAGGTGTACCCACAATATTGCTGGTGCACCCAACAATTATACGAATGGACCAAAATGCCCTTTTAATAAATTTAAAAAAAGCAAAAACCCTCTCTCTTCAATCACTTGTTCCGCGGGGCTTCTGGAGTTCCTCCGCGCTTGTCTCATCTCCTTCTTTCGCGGCGTGCCTTCTTCTCCTTCTTCCTCCACGCTTGGTGGCTTTGCCGGCATTTTCCACCGTTGAGGTTAGTTCATCCTACTTCCTTTCATCTTTTATTGTCATTAGTGATGTAGTTTAGGGAAAATGGCTTTAGGGTAGAAGACTTTGTTTTTCTGAGAAGTCATGGGAGGAGAGGAAGCGTTTTTCTCATACGGAAGAACCTTCTTCCGTATGAGTAAACAGTGAGAAAATACTTCTTAATGAAGAAGGTTCTTCCTTAGGGAAAAAGACTTGGTACGGAAGAACATTCTTCCGTATGAAGTGTTTTCACACTGTTTACTCATACGGAAGAAGGTTCTTCCGTATGATCTCTCGGAAGAACGTTCTTCCGTAAGAACGTATGGAAGAACCTTCTTCCGTATGAAGGATTTCCTTCTTACGGAAGAAGGTTTTCCTTCTTGTGGAAGAACCTTCTTCCGTAAGAAGGTTTTCCTTTTTTGTAATCTGATTTGTGAATTTTTTTGTTTGTTTTTTATTTTATATTGCTTATATGTTATTATTAGACTTATACATGATTATATCTAAATTTATATTGCTTATATTGTTTGGAAATGCTTCATGGTATTGGTATTTTGTTACTTTTGAAAACATAATTTTACTTGTATTGCTTTGTTGTTTATATTGGTATTGGTATTTTGCTTATATTGCTTAGATTGTTCCTGTATTTTGCATATATTGGTATTGGTTATTTTGTTGCTTATATTGGTATTGGTATTGGTATTTTGCTTATATTGGTATTGGTATTGGGATTTTGCTTATATTGCTTATTTTGCCTAGGATTGAGTTTATCCCTAATTTGTAATTGGAATGTGTAATGCATGTAAGCATTAAAATTTCCTAATTCAAACTAATTCAAGCTTATATGAGTATGTGTAGGGTTATCTCTGGACCTAATTCAAACTAATCAATTGTAAGCATTACAGTAGTCACGTGGCTACATGCAAGCATTAAAATTTCCTCATACCACATGATTAACGGGTCTGTGTCTGTCTTACCCATTACCATTACCCACGTATGATTGGACAGAGCACCAATAGGAATTACAACATAGTCCTAGGTTGAATTCCTTGATTGAATTCCAAGCACCAAATCTTGATGAATCCTCACCAAATCAAGACAAACACCATGAGGTGCAAAGACCAAACTCACCCAACTAAACCCCCAACTCCCCCACCCCACCCCACCCAGAATCGACTCTAACAGTCACCCTAGCATCAATCCTGCTCCATTCAACCAGGTTCCTACAATTATAGAAACCAATTTTGGTTTAGAGAACATTGCAAAATTTATATAAAAAATTGGGTGGAAATTTTGATTAATGACCCTGAATGTAAAAAAAAAATGAAACAAGACCTTCTACTTCGTCTATCATCTGAGCATACAAGTTGACATCTCCAGTATTACCCAAGCTCTCTCAGCTTCCCCAACCTTGAGAATATTCTCAAGACCTTATGAACAGACAGTGACAATTCCTGGCTCACCAAATACCTTACAACCACATATGATAAGTCAATACATAAATTTCCAATATTTACCAATTCATCATGATAAGAAGGCTTGATTAAACACAAGAATTTACATCAAACTTAAAGGGAAAAAAAGATCAATTGGCAGTAAGAAGGCTTGATTAAACACAAGAATTTACATCAAGTAACAAACAATTATCTATAATATGTTCCTATATAAAAATTAGACACAGAAAACACACAATATACTGAAAAGACCCCATTGAATACCATTTCCTGACATCCAAATTAACACTACTACTATGAATAAACTACATGTTCTTCATTATCTATAAATTTTTCAATCAAATGAGTACTGACAAACCTTATTTACCAATTATATGAATAGTTAATTTGACCAAAAAAAGTACATTGTTCTTCATGATTTTCAGATCATGGTTAGAACAAGAGGTTTAGCTCGTGCCTTAAGTAGTGACATGCAGAGGCATGGGTCGAGATGAGCATGATGTTGATGTTCCCCGGCATCGTAGGCCAACCGCTTCTGCCCGTAGGCAACAGGTTTAGGTTGATGTCGCTGAGGAAGTTCCTCAGGTGACTGAAGATATTCCTGATGTGATAGAGGATGTTCCTCATGTGGACGACGACATTCCGACTGCAGACGTAGATGCTGCGGACGTAGCTGCTGATGGTGTTGAGGGGTCACCTGCTAATCATGGCGAGGGATTCCTTGGTTGGCCATGTGACACATCGGTGCTGCCATCATTTGCTGACCATGCGACATATAGTATCTAGAGTGGCGAGGTATTTTAATTTGGACGTGTTGCTAGTTGCTAATTTTTTATTTTTGATGTGTTGTTTGTGATAATGAATGTCTAATTTGTTGGATCAAGTGGCCTCAGAATAATTAAGTAGGGGGGTTGAATTAATTATTCCTAAACCTTTACTAATTAAAAATTTACTCTTCTAAGTCTTTTACTATGTTGTTAAGTAAATGAAGGATATAAAAGAAACTTAACCAAAAGTAAAAGCGGGAATTAAAGTGCACAACGGAAATTAAAAGAGTAGGGAAGAAGGAGACAAACACACAAGAGTTTTTATACTGATTCGACAACAACCCGTACCTATATCCAGTCCCCAAGCGACCTACGGTCCTTGAGATTTCTTTTCAACCTTGTAAAAATCCTTTTACAAGCAAAGATCCACAAGGGATGTATCCTCCCTTGTTCTCTTTGATCAACCTAGTGGATGTACCCTCCACTAGAACTGATCCACAAGAGATGTACCCTCTCTTGTTCTCAGTCAACAACCCAAGTAGATGTACCCTCTACTTGTACCACAAAGGATGTACCCTCCAATGCGTTAAGACAAAGTTCTCAGGCGGTTAAACCTTTGAAACCTTGTGAATGGGGATACAAAAGAATTCTCAGGCGGTTAGTCCTTTGAAATCTTTTGTATATGGGAAAGGGAAGAATCAAAAGAATTCTCAGACTATGTCGTTTTGAATTCTTTGACAAGGGAGAAGGGAGACACAAAAGAATTCATGCGGTTAGTCCTTCGTTCTTTTGGAAAAGGGAGAAGAGAGACACAAAAAGAATTCAGGCGGTTAGTCCTTGGCAAATTCTTTTTGGCAAAGGGAGAAGGGAATGAAAAAGATGAATAACATAAGTTTTGTTTTCAAGGTTTGGAAAACCAGAAAACTTTAGAAAGCTTTTGGCAAAGGAAGAAGAAGAAGGAGTTCAAAGAGATTCAGAAATCAATTGGCAAAAGTTTGTTGTCTAAATAATGAATGTCTAAAATGCAAATCAAAGCCTTGCTTTTATAGACTCTTCAAGTCTAATCAAGAGACCATTAGAAGAGTTATAACCTTTAGAAAAACTTAAAAACCATTTGGAAAAGTTATAACTTTTAGAAAAACTTGAAAACTATTGGAAGAGTTACATCTTTTGATTTTGTTCAGAAACTATCACTGGTAATCGATTACCAAATAAGTGTAATCGATTACACAAAGCTTTTTTGTGAAAGGATGTGACTCTTCACAATTAAATTTGAATTTCAATGTTCAAGCACATTGGTAATCGATTACCAAATACTTGTAATCAATTACAACATTTTGAAATTAATTGGAACATTGTAAATTCAGTTTGAAAGTTTTTTGAAAACCATTTTGCTACTGGTAATTGATTACAATAATCTGGTAATCGATTACCAAAGAGTAAAAACTCTTTGGTAAAAGGTTTTGAGAAAAATTCATGTGCCACTCAGTTTTTGAAATTTTTTTTTAATACTTATCTTGATTGAGTCTTCTCTTGATTCTTGAATCTTGAGTCTAGAATCTTGATCTTGATTCTTGGAACTTGAATCTTGAAACTTGATTCTTGATTCTTGAATTCAACTTTCCTCTTGTTCCTTGAAGTGTACTTGATTCAATCTTGAACTCATTCTTTGATTCTTGAGATCATCATCTTTGTTATCATGAAGTGTTCTTGACTTATGAACTTTTTGTCATCATCTTTGTTATCATCAAAACTCTTTGAATCAATCTTGTTTCATCATGAAGCTTGCTTTTCATAATTAACTTTTATGTTGTGTTATTCAACTCAAGAACGACCTGAGTTGAAGCTGGTCTCCCACGGTAGGAAAGTTGATAAATTTGGGAGTCCAGTGCCTGGGATTGAAGGCCTTGTTGCCGGCATCGGATTAAGTCCATTGATTGGGTGTTATGTGGTCACCGGCGATCCTGGACTTATATCCACATTTGCGGAGAGGTGACATAGGGAGACTAGCACCTTCCACCTTCTAGTGGGGGAGTTGATGATCACACTGGACGATGTGGCATGTCTCATCCATCTTCCTATCACAGGGGCATTACACAGGTTTGAAACTCTGGGCGTGGATGAGGCGGTCTTGTTGTTGACGGAGCTTTTAGAGGTATCCGGCGAGGAGGCTCGATAAACATAGTTGTTATCCCATCAAATATAGTAAAAGGACTAGTATTAAAGTTTATTAATTAAATAAATAAACATAAACATAGTTGTTATCTCATAAAATATAGTAAAAGTACTGATATTAAAATTTAATAATTATATAACTTAATTTTAACTTTAATAATATTTATAAATTTATAATTTCACTAAAAAATAATGTATTTATAATTTTATATAACTTTAGGTCACAACTAATAATATACTTTGGCTTATCCAAAATAAAAATTTGATGACTAGAAACATTTTATGTTATGATGTGTTCTTTACTAGGAGCGTATCTGTTTGATACAAATTACAAAGTAGTTTTGGATGACGCCACTTCCAGTAAAGGAAGATAACTGATGATAGATGTCACAAAAATTACCTTGACAAGTCAAGTCCGAGATTGGTTTAATAAGGAATCCATAGAGAAGTTCTCACCAAATTTTATCAAATGTCAAAAAGTTTTTTTATTGAAAACGAAAAACCAATACATACAGTATATCTGAACAAAAAGATAGAAATAGACATGGGCCTTCAAATCAGTTTGGGCCAAAATTACAATGAAAAAATTATAAATAAAAAATAAAACATATTTGGCATGGGCCTTCAAATTAGTTTAGACCTTCAGCAACAATTAATATTCTTAGTAGTGCCTTCATCCTTCTCCACTTAAACTTTGTTAAGTGTGCTTGTTACCATTTGTTGGAGGGTATCCACTGACTGTTTGGTGGTCCTATTCTGGTCATAGATCCTTGTATTTGGGTAGTTTTTAGATTCTCATCATTTTAGACAGCTAATTTAAATGACTTTTAAAATTAAAACTTATATTATGCTAATTGAATTGACTTTAAAATTGGAGAGGTGCTATGTTTAGTATTTTCTCAAACAAAATCACTTTTGAAAGAGGATAAATATTAAAAATAAAGAAAATAAAATATATATTACTTATTAAATATTTTTTAAAAAACGTTTCTTTTCAAAATATTTCAATTTTTATAGATGAGGCATTATTTGATTTTGAAATCCGGTTATTATATTCCTAGTTGTTTCAATAAAAAATTATTATTTCATTTAATAAACAATTATCAGAAACTTTAAAATTTTATATAAAATAATCTCATTCTTTACTAAGTAAGACTTATAGTCAACATGCGATTGCATTTATTTTTATAAGAAAAATTAATGTATCCATATGTAATATTATCATTATACATATAATTAAAATAAATTATTGATAAAAATATAAATCAATTAAATAAAAACTATCAAAATATATTTTTAATTGAACTTAAAAGGGTAAAGTTAAAAACAAACAAAATTTGTCAATAATTTAATAATGTATTTCTTTTCGTGTTCAATGGTGATAATATAAATAGAACCGAAGCCCTCGTAGTATTACCCAAAACTCCATCACTAGACCAACTTGAATGGGTAGTAATATATATTGTACTAATACATATTTTTCTTTTTCTCTTTTTTAGATTGATGTATGTAATAAAGTATGCATTTTATTGTTAACTACAAATTGATAAACTTTTTTTTCTTATTCATGCAAAAGCTTAGAAAACAAATTTATAAAAAGTAAAAAATGAAAGCAACAAGTATATAAAAATAATAATTTAATTAATGGAATATTTATAAGAAGAAAGTATAAAAAAAATCAAGGTGCAATTAGTAGAGTAACTTCTATGTTATATATAGATAATTAGCAAAATAAGATATCTTGACATGAAGGGACAAGGTGAAAACATGAAAAAGAAATATAGGAAATAAAAATAATTGAAAAACACACCTATATGATTCTAGAATATGCTAAAGTGAGCAAATAATTAGCATAAATCGAAGTCAAGTTCAAATTAATTTATATATAAAAATCAGACAAATCCACACAAATTGCTAAAACTGAATTTTGTGTATTTCGAACAAGCTTACATAAAAAATGTGAAAAATTAATTAGTAATTAGTAATTTTTTATTTATTTATTTTCTCTTATATCTTGTAACCAAAAAAATTAAAAATGGTATGTTAATTGACATATTTAATTATATAAGAAGACCTCATTATTTTCTAAATTGACATTGCTTATAAAATGATGTTAGCGATTCTTATAATTGTTGCTTCAATGCGAAGAATTTTTTAAGAATTAAAATTAATAAAATTTTATTTAATATCAACAATGATTAAATGAATTAACTTTATTATTAATTAAAAATAAGTGTTAAACAAAATTGATTATAATAATTTAATAAATAATTTTCTATCTAAAACGCTCAAAAGATAAACTTTCAGAAAACAATATAATTATTTTAATACAATATTTTAATTTATTTTAGGCTTAAGAATATGATAGACGATTCCTATAAGTGAGGAGAATGATATTTTCTTCTTCTCTCCCCCCTCTTAGATAATGAAGAGAAATTTTTATGTCCGGGATTCAATACAAGTTGCCATCACATTGCATTACTGTTACATATCTAATTATACAGCTACATAAATAAGCATTAGAAAAAAAAAAGACAAGAAATTGTTTGTGTTCATATGGCTCTAGGAGGTTTTTCCAGCAATGCAGAGAGAAATACCTCATCCTTTGACTTTGGAGAAATAACCCACTTGTGTTTCTTGTACCTCAATTGAAGAAACATGTACATATAGTCTTCCAAATTCTTTCTGTAGCAGAAAGACCTATCTATCCACAACAAACCTCCTGATCTCAGAATTCTATCCCAATCATACAGTATAAAATCCAACAATAAAAGATCAATCCAACCATCCATGAAACCATTGGTGTGCACCAAGTCCATAGTGTTGTCAAAGAATGGAAGCCTTTGATTCAATGTGACATACAAAGGAACCAAACCCCTAAGAGATCTCATTGGAAGGAGCACCAAGGTTGAGTGCTGTTGAGACAATTGTCACATTTTGCTCCCTCATTCTTGCAGCGAAGGTGCCACTTCCAATGCCATAGTCTAGTCCAATCCTAACCTCTCCTGGCTTAATTGCCAAAACATCACTAATCAAAAAGTCCACAACAAGTGAGGTATTAGAGACCCATTTCAGCTTTTCCTTCTCCATTTCAAAACATCCAATGCATTTTGAGTAACCCCTCTTTGGATTCTGGCTGGATAAGCACTCAAAGTTTCTGCATTGGTAATTCCCCCACCTCACATTTCTTCGATCTGGGAGTCTCCAAAGTGACTCATGGATAGGGTGAGGCTTTTGGTAGTCCTTTGAGGCCCTTGTCAAACACCTTCTTCTAGGCAAAGGATCACACCCATTAAGCATAAGCTTCTGAGCCAAATTCCAATCATCATCACAATAGGAGCCAATGTCATAGTCCATGTACTTCTCTAGCTCTTTCTTGTACAAAACACAAGCATGGCCTATTGTGTTGTAAACCTTGTCTGCCCCATATAGGTTGATCTTACCAACCCTATTCTCCTTTGGGCTTATGTACTTCCTAATCTCCTCAGTGATGAAAAAATTGATCACATGATCCTCTTTCACTGCGGACTTCATCCCTTCATCAACCTTCGGAACCCGAACCCGCCTTAGAGCAACATTAGCACTATGAAATGGCCTAACTATTTGATCCTTTAAAAACTTCTTGTCCAACTAGGTGCCTTTGTTTTTCTCCATTTCTTGCACTTTTGACTCAAGCTTGGCCTGCAAAGTTTCCAACTTGTCTATCACTTCTCCAACTCTATCAGAGAGTGATTTGACATCAAAACCATCAGAAACATCCCTCACATTGTAGAAGTGTTGGCATATGCCTTCATTGTGGACGAAAAAGCCTGCAGAGTAGAATCTAGTGAGACTCAAAAGGCTTACCAAGATGACCAACCATCCCAGAATAATCTGTATCCAACCCATTATTCTGGCAAGCTTGCATTTGGGAAAACATGACCTCCCCATTGACCACTCCTAAAATTGAAAAATATTTGGACACTCCTCTATAGATGAGAAACTAGGAATCAAGGGGAGTCTAGCTCAGTTGGTTAAACAGATTGCTTGAGCTATTGTAAACTTTTTGATGTCTGTCTTCTACAGATAAAAAAACAAAAAAAATAAAAAAAAATGAGAAACTAAGACATTTTTTGAAGGAAATGAAAATTAATATAGGCACATCATAGTGATCATACCATAAAAGAAACACAAGCAAATGCTCTAGCTAAAAGAGAGGACATCACAAAACAAGATTGTGAACAATATCTGTTGAAAAACTGCATTTGGGTGATGGCTATTCATTGAAAGTAGAATAATAGTAACCCTCCCTTCCAACCCGTGATTCATGAACTTGACGTATATTGTAGAATACTCAAAGTGGTCAACTGACTCAACTTGTCTATAAACTATGAACGTATTGCACATGATTCTTTCATGATCCAAAGAAATAGATGCAATAAAAATACTTACAAAACGTTTCGATCCAACTTTAGTGGTGAGAATTCTTAGATTGCAAGAAATGCTGCAAGAGAATTGAAAGGCTTCACAATTTGCCAGCACAAACCATGCGAAAATTTAAGTATTAATCAACAAGTAATTATTCATGGTTTCTACGAAAATTGTTGGTTAAGTTTGCATGCAAATAGAAATTACTTGTTTCCGTCACGCACGCTGACATACACCAAGGCAAGGACAACTGGAATTGCAACTTTCTTTCATTAGAATGGAATAGGAAAGGACAATTGACTTCATGACTTTTGGGATTAAAAAACAAAAAACAAATCGAGTAGAAGCAAGAAAAATTGTTAGATAGTTCAAAACTATTATATAGCGTGTTTGATTTTACGTTTCAGACGTAATTTTTATGTTTTGATATGATTTTTGAAAGTTAATTATTATAGCTTTTATATCTCAAACGTGATTTTTTTATGCTCAACATATTTTCAAATATACCAATAGTCTGGACGTATAAGTGAATATTATTAATTATTTCTAATAAATTAAAAATGTTTAATATGTTTCAATGTCACATAAGGATTAAACAAGATCAAGGAAATATAATGGTTTCTAATAAATTTTTTAGAGACACACAAGCTCTTTAATAATCATTTATTATATCCCAAGAAGGGGTGTGTTTGAAAGGGGTCAGTGACATCTTATCGCATCTATCTTGTTTGCTCTCAATTACAATATTATTAACTTTATTATGCTCTCAATTACAATATTATCAACTTTATTTATGCTCTCAACTGTAGGTCCGATTTGTTAATTCTCAATTTCTCATTATTTTACTATTTAGTTACACACCCATCATTAAAATGCCTTGCATCAATCACATCACACCATGCAAAAACAGAGTTGCTTTACTTTTCTCCTCCAAATTATTTTGATTATTAAATACTTGCTAAAAAAACATCTTTAGTTATCTATATCCTATATTATAAAAGAGAAGTATAAGAAAAAATCTATTGTGCCCCTGTCTAAAAAATTGCCACGTGTCCCTTTTCTTGGCTTTTTGGTTATTTTGTCTTTGCCTCATTTGTTGACAGGTGTATTTTCGCTTCTTCATTTGTTGACGCATAGGTTGAGGGAGTTGGTGCTGGAGGAAGAAAAAAGCCATGCCTAAGCTACGTGGTTGCCTCATTTGTTGACGTGTATTTGTCCTCTGCCTTCATTTGTGGAAGCAATGCCTTCCAAGGTTATTTTGATGATGTCAAAGAATCAAGAGTTAAGCAAAGTTTCAAGCAAAGATTCAAGAATCAAGTTTCAAGTTTCAAGATTTAAGATTCAAGAATCAAGTTTCAAGAATTAAGAATCAAGAATCAAGAAGAATCAAGATCAAGATTCAAGACTCAAGATTCAAGAATCAAGAGAAGACTCAATCAAGATAAGTATTAAAAGGTTTTTCAAAACATTGAGTAGCACATGAAGTTTTCACAAAAATCTTTTACCAAAGAGTTTTACTCTTTGGTAATCGATTACCAGAAGGTAGTAATCGATTACCAGTAGCCAGCATTGTTTTTCAAATTGATTTACAAAGCTGTAATCGATTACCATAATCATGTAATCGATTACCAGTGTTTTTAAAACGTTAAGATTTTCAAAATTTAAAATGAAGAGTCACATCTATTGATGTGTAATCGATTACACCTTTATGGTAATCGATTACCAGTGACTGTTTTTCAAAAAATTCATTTCCAAAAGTCACATTTCTTCAAGTGACTTGTTTCTGAAGATTCTTTCAAAAGTCATATCTTTTTAAGTGATTACTTTTAAAGGAATTGCCAAGAGTTACAAGTTTTGACTTGAGTCATCAAGAAACTATAAATATATGACCTTGGCATGAAAAATTCAATTATCTCAATCATCTCTTTCAATCATCTTTCAATGTTTTCTTTCATCTCTTCCAACAGTTTTTCTGTTTCATCTTCTCTTCATCTTTCTAAAAGTTTTTGTTCAAAACTTTCTCTTTCAAGAAAAGTTCTCTGTTCAAAAACTTGTGCTATTCATCTTTTTCATTCCATTCTCCCTTTGCCAAAAAGAATTCGCCAAGGACTAACCGCCTGAATTCTTTTTGTGTCTCTCTTCTCCCTTTTCCAAAAGAACAAAGGACTAACCGCATGAATTCTTTTGTGTCTCCTTTCTCCCTTGTCAAAGAATTCAAAACGACACAGTCTGATAATTCTTTTGATTCTTCCCATTCCCTTATACAAAAGTATTCAAAGGACTAACTGCCTGAGAATTCTTTTGTATCCCCATTCACAAAGTATCAAAGGTTTAACAGTCTGAGATCTTTGTCTTAACACATTGGAGGGTACATCCTTTGTGGTAAAAGTAGAGGGTACATCTACTTGGGTTTGACTGAGAACAAGAGAGGGTACATCTCTTGTGGATCAGTTCTAGTGGAGGGTACATCCACTAGGTTCAAAGAGAACAAGGGAGGGTACATCCCTTGTGGATCTTTGCTTGTAAAAGGATTTTTACAAGGTTGAAAGAAATCTCAAGAACAGTAGGTCGCTTGGGGACTGGATGTAGGCACGAGTTGTTGCCAAACCAGTATAAAAACTCTTGTGTGTTTATCTCTTTCTTCCCTACTCTTTTACTTTTCGCTGTGCATTTAATTCCCGCTTTTACTTTCTGTTAAGTTTCTCTTCTACTCCTCATTCTCTTAACAATTTAGTAAAAGCCTTAGAAGAGTGAATTTTTAATTAGTAAAGGTTTAGGAATAATTAATTCAACTCCCCATTCTTAATTATTCTGAGGCCACTCAATCCAACATCATCTCTTTCCTATGCGTGTTGCATTTTCTGTTTTCCACGGAGAGATCGAGATTTTTATTGATAGAACAAAAAGGAAACCCTTTCATTAACCCAACAGTGTCACTGTAGTCTCTCTTGCTGGACGAATAATGGTTCTAAGGAGGAAGAAGATGGAGTAGGGCTTCACCTTCTTTTGCTGCAATATATGATAGGTTATGATGATGCTCACTTTTTCGATTTTAGGGTTTGATTTTACTCTTAAATGCATATTTCTTTGCCCTAATTTTCGTTTTAACCCTTAGGTACCCATACGTGACTGGATCCTCTGTAGTCGCTATCAAATACAAAGATGGGATTCTAATGGCCTCTAACATGGGAGGTCTGATATTTAATCTGGTTTTTGCATATTTCTTTGCACTAATTTTCGTTTTAACCCTTAGGCACCCATACGTGACTGGATCCTTTGTAGTCGCTATCAAATACAAAGATGGGATTCTAATGGCCGTTGACATGAGAGGTCTGATATTTAATCGGGTGGGTTCGAGACTGCTGGAGAAGGAGTTGTTAAAATTTGTCGGGCCCTCTTTATATTTTGGAAATTTTTGTTGTGCATGTAAGACATGGGAGGGTGTTGCAGTTGTCATGTTTCATTTGTAGGGAAGGTGCATGATGTGGAATCTGAATGTAACCATAATAATGACGATGGTGCATGTGAACATGGTAGGGCCAGGGTCATGTTAAAAGGGTCCTCTACGTTTGTGTCAATGTACAACCAAAAGGTTCAAAAGGAGCTAATCAAAATGCATTAACGGTTTGGCAGGTAAGATTAATTCTTCATTCATCTGTTTGCGATCGATTTGGTTTATTTTTTATTTCTTATTTCATTTCCTTCAAATTTGCTGGAATTGTTTCCTTTTACTATTTAGGCCTAAATTTAGAAAATACAGTATAGAAAGTGAATTATAGATGTAAAATTAAATTTTGATGGCTTTTCAATCATTGTGCTCTCGACATGTTTTTCTCTTCTCAACAATTGAGCTGCAATTTCTTGGACCAATAGAATGGATAATTTTCAACAGGGGTGGACTTTCTATATTGTTTCCTAGGATACTTACATGGACTAATAAATTCATATAGCTTTATTGATCTTTTTTGCCATTGTTATAGAAAGTTCTAATGTTGTTTGTTTTTTGACTAAATTAGGTTACAATTTTGTAACACGGGGAGCTTAGTAAATTCATTAACCGCTGGCATGAGATCAAAGCAGCACCTCTAGCAACGAAGAATAGTTGGCAACTAACCATCATTAACCTTGCACTGAGGTCACTATAACAGCTCTCTTTAAGTTCTTTTTTTTTGTTAATTATGTCAATGTTTGAGGTTTTGAGTTTAATTTCCCTGCCATTATGTTATGCATTTTTGGCCTGCTGCTTTGAGTTTCAAATTAAGAATATAAATTGCAAGATACATGTTTATGTTATTTTCAGTTGGAAACATTTGCTTACTTTACTTTCCAATTAAAATTTGAAATTGGATCTTACATCATGGATATGTAATTAACTTTTTCATAAACACCCATATTTGCATTTTGATACCCCATTAGTTCCTCACCAAGCTTGCTTCACAATGTCGGCTTCTTTTTTTCAGGAGCTTCCATTCTCATTTGTTAAAGACCCGAGATGGTTTTCCCTTTGCTGGTGTAAGATCTTTGACTCTTCGATCTACAGTGGTCAATATTCTTGCCTTTTGCTGAAATTAAGTATTACAATTTTCAATTTATAGAATTAAGCTCTTTTTAGTTGTTGTGAAGTCAACTCAATTGAGAAAATTAGAACCACAAATCTTTTGGTGTGTTCAAAAATTTCTAAGAGCAAGATCCATTGAAATGATTTTTATGGTTGAAGAGATATTGTTATATTTGGCATGATGTGGATCATTTGTTTTAACTTTGCAGCTTATTGATTTGCAAGGTGCTTTGATAAAGAGGTGTCTGGGTCTAAAAACTCTTAATCAAAGAAGAAAATGCTTAACCAAAAGAAAATCAAGGGTATGTAATCATTTTGTGTTGGTGCCTAATCAGTCTTGATATGAAATAAAAGGGTACAGAATTGGAAATTGGTTGCTTCTCATGAGACTGAATAGTTATTCTTGAAGGTTGATGCTACTATCTTCTAAAAGGTACATTACATTATTAAAGTTTTTAATTTATATTTTTCTCTCAATGATTTCATTTACATCATTGCATTATGAAGTGTTAATCCCCTTCTTTTCCCTTTTTCTGAGCATCTTCCTTTCATTTTTGGTGAGTGGTTACATGTATATATTTATGTACACTTCATCTCATTTTTTTTACCAATTGATTGCTTGCAATTAAGTTGATGGTCATAGAACAAAAACAGGGAAAGGGTTATTGCTATCAAACACTCATGGTCAACATGTGTTCTATTAGGCTGAAGTGTATCAGCACTAGAGCTTTTGTTTGCATTTTCTTGGACAAGGGACTCCAATAGGTGCTACTGGGCACCGTGCACCACTACTTTGCTGAGTTGCCTCTCTCTGACATCGACACTCGCACTTATACATCTTTGGGGTATTATTACTGATTTGTTATCAGGCATTTTGATTTTTTATTCTAATTTTTTACTTTTCTATTTTCTAATTATATTTTTTTCTTCCCAATATATTATAAAGTGCACGCTGATATGTAAAAGGTTTTACATATGAATGATTAATTTACAAAACCAAGTGATTTATGAACTAAGTAAGAGCAAATATATTGCTTCAATTGCTTTGCTATTTTGTGATGAGTTGTTGATCAATGATTTAACATGGCAGAAGGGTAGTTGCTTAAACTATGGGATATGATACAATATTTTCTCCAACAAACTGAGGCAGAGTTAATGCTACTCTTGAGTTCAATTAAAGTACTAAAACAAATTTGTTGCTAATTTGTGATTTAGACTAGGACAATGTTGATGTCTTGGTACAATACATGTACTATGTAAGTTCTCTAGCAGTCTAGCTCACATGGTTTCTCAGTATATATGTGACTTATGGATTTAGTTATAGCCTATATGATTTAGAAGCCTGGAATAGAAAAATAGTTTTAAAGTATTCCACTAATTATATACTAAAATGTCACCAGCAGGTTATGGCAGCATCCAATCCTCACGTTATGTGCATGAGACAAAACTTACCACATTTAATTTGCTATGCTAATAAAGAATCTGCCATCCTTTTGCTAGATAATTTCTACGTATAGATGGGAAGGTATGCCTTCCTTTATCATTTTGCAGTTTTACTAATGCCTTTAAGTGGACTAGCAACAAATGATATGATTTGGCACTGGTGCTTGTGTGTTTATAAGCTCAATTGATTGTTTTTTTTTTTTTTAGTTTTTTTATTTTTCATTTTAATATTTGTCTATCTCAATCTTCTGCAACTCATTTTAATAGAGTTGATTCTCGATCAATCTATATTAGTAATGCGAGGTTTGCATATTTATTTCTTAAGATAGAATTTTAAGCATTAAGTATGTTACTGCACAACTAAGTTAATTTAGCTCTGTTGGTTTGGGATTTTTGTGAGTTATTATGATGCTTGTGCTAATAACTTCAATTTTTTATAAAAAATATTTTGAGAGCATGAGGTGATAATGTGTACGTCCATTTGTCTTACTATTCTTTTTTCCTTTTTGTTATGTGGCCGTCGTGTGTATTATCTATGGTTTTGATTGCACCTTCATCTCAAGTTTGCTGAAATGGGAGAAATATTAGTATCATCTGTTAAATGATATTTGTTGGATTGGGGACAAAATAAAAGGTATTTGCATGCAATTTTCTCTTTTGGTGAGTTTTACCGTGTTAGGCACTCTAGCAAACATTGGTCTTATATTAATTGACATCTTTGATATTGAAACAAACTGATGGAGAATCTTTCTGGACTGTTTTTACTTCAATTGTGAACTTCACATATGCCTTTTCTAATCATCCCATTCCATTGTTTTTTGTTTTTTTTTTGCCTGAATTTAGTATTATCCAAGTCTAAACCGATCAAGATGTTGCACAAAGAGCATTTGTACATGTAATTTTATGGTAATCTTTACTGGGAACATGTTTTGTCGTTAGCATTTGTATGCAACCTGATTATTTTCGTTTTATCAGAGTGCTTTTTGTAGACACATCATAAATAATATCTTATTTATATTTTTAGATAAATAGTCATTTTTTTTTCTAAATGTAATCACTTTTACTTTTACACTTTTAATTGACTTTGTAGGTGAATTTGGTGTTTTTTTTTACTAAGAATCAATGATTAATCCCTTTAGCTATTGAGATTAATCCTTTTAGTTTTTGAGATACATGTTAAGCTTTCACATAAAAAAAATTTAAGGGATAAAATTATTTGTAACATGTGTCTTAAATTAGTAAGTTTCTATATGGGTATTTTTAAATTTTTCTTAAGAAATAATTTTAAAAAAATCATAAAATTTTTGTTTAATAATGAATATTTTATTAGATTTGTAAGGATAAGTTAAAGAGTTAAAACATAAGCTACTTCATCTTTATTATGGAAGTGAATCATTAAAATTAAGCAACTTCGTGTTTATTAATTAATATAGTGCGTGAAAAATTTGTAATGTACAAATTGAATTAAAATTAAGAATTATTAATATTATAATAATATTAAAATTCAATTTATTTGATAAGAAAACACTTCAATTTTAATATAATGTATTAAAAATTAAAATTTATGTAAAGAAGACATGGACGACGAAGAATCCAAAAGCAATCCCATCTGTGTGTTTGCATATCAGAAAGGAGGACTATCAAACTAAGGTTCTTTTTTTTTTCCTTCATTTTTTTTAATGCATTCTCTCTCTTTCTTTCTCTCTTTTTTTATTTTTATTTTTATTTTTTTAATCTTTGTGTTTTGATTGAATTCTTAGGATTGCTCTGAATCGGTTTCGTCTTCTTCGTTTTTCTTCAAAATCCTCGTGACAGATCTAATCTAATAAGGCTTTTGGGGGTGTTTCAGCAAGATCAATTAAATTTATAAGAATAGTCATAATATTTTACTTGCTATTGACTCAATTATTTAAATGATTTCTGCAATTTTGCATTTTAAATCATAAATTTTATTATTATTGCAGGAAGCTAGATTAATTCAAAGTCTGTGAGGTTTGTGACACCATTAAATTTTCCTAAGTATTGCTTTAGGATTCTATTTAATTTAATTGTTATTATTATTATTATGTTAATTTTATATGCATATTAAACTTTGCAATAGCTCTTACCAAGCGACCCATGCACTGCAGATGAAATATCCGATCATACGACCAATGTTGACACAAAGGAAGATGCTATTTGACAAATGGACTCGAAAACTTCATAATAGAATTAGAAATCTACGAGTCCATGACAATCAAGTTCTTTGCTTGCGATCATAGATACCAGTTTGAGATACACTTCATCCCTCCACTAGACCAACAAACATGTGACAGAGCAAGACATATATCTAGAGACCATATTTGGACTGTTGAAATTTTAAAATAATATTTTGTTAATTTAGTTGTTGAACAATTATTTAGTTATTAATATTCAACTTTCTTATTTTGTTAATTTTGTTATTTTCATCATTATTTAGTTATTAATTTTTATGATTAAGAAACGACCCGTGCGTTACGCACAGGTTACATGCTAGTTTCCAATATATTGTAATGGGTGAATTCGACATGTAGATTAATGTATTACTTATCTTCTAAGTCTTACTGATATGGTTTCTTAGAAGGTAGATTTGGATTTAATTTGATATCAAAAGTTAGTTATAGATGAAAATTATTCTCTACTTATATCCATTTTGATTATATTACTAATTGATGCAGGATTTAGATATTTTCTAATATGATTGAGCTAAAAGAAATGAATTTGATGTTTATAAAAGATACTCTAAAGTTCAACATGGATATTTTGATGGAGTAATTATAGATAATAAATATGTACGTGAAACTATTAAAATTTGCTTTATTTATAGAATATCTATATGGGCTGGACTACTAGGCCCCCCAAAAAGGTAGTTTTCGCCTTTTATGAAATTAAAGGCTATGAGTTTAGCCAGGCAAGTTGTAAAATATAGTTTTCAATAATAAACTAATCATCAACATAATAAAAGGCTCGTATGTTAGAACAAATCTCTTTTAACCTGTGATATTACAAACTACAAAGAAACACAGGTTATTAATAAAATGCGGAAATTACAGATCAAATCATACCTCCAGCCATTGCTATGAAGAGTTTCTTGTTTTGGTTCTTCCAAGCTCTCTCTCTTCCACTCTCTAGATGGTGTATAAGACTGAATTCGAAGGGATGAGCTCAGGGACCAAATTCATGTGCTTATATAGGCATTCTACCATCAAGAATGCATTTATCAGCCATTACCACTCATTATTGGCTGTTACAATTCTTTATTGGCCATTATCATCCATTAACAACCATTCAAAATGGCTTTCAAAACTGATGAGCGTTACAAAATTTCAAAATGTTATGACCATGAATTATTACATTCTCCCACTTGGTCCAAACATTTTGACTTAATGCTCAATCTTCTTAAGAAATGAATATATGAATCATAGTGATAGTTCCTCTTATAACGAGTAATATCATCTATGTATTACAATATACTCAATTTCCCAAGCAGTATACTTAAAGTGGTAATAAAACTTCATGAATAAACCCAATGTTTATTCTTGGTCCAAAACATAATTTTTCTCAAATAAATCAATGTGCACCAAAATATGAGAAAATATCATAATATAAAAGTTTCAATTTTTACATATATGTATACAATCATAAATTGGAACCAAGTCCCATTCTTTCTACATGATCCTTAAATTTAAACGGTGGCATGCCTTTAGTTAAAGGATCAGCGATCATCAACTCAGTGCTTATATGCTCAATGACCACTTTCTTGTCTTTTACTTTTTCTCTAATGGCTAAGTACTTAATGTCGATGTGCTTACTTCGACTTCCACTTTTGTTATTCTTAGCCATAAAGACAGCAGCTGAGTTATCGCAAAAAATTCTTAAAGGCCTTGAAATAGTATCAATTATCTTCAGCCCAGAAATGAAACTTTTAAGCCATACACCATGTGATGTAGCCTCAAAACAAGAGACAAACTCAGCTTCCATGGTAGAAGTAGCAGTCAAAGACTGCTTAACACTCCTCCATGAAATAGCTCCACCAGCCATCATGAAAATGTACCCAGATGTTGATCTACGAGAGTCAACACAACCAGCAAAGTCTGAGTCTGAATAACCAATCGCATCTAGATTGTCTGTCTGTCTATACATAAGCATGTAATCTTTGGTCCCTTGAAGGTACCTCAACACTTTCTTAGCAGCTCTCCAGTGGTCAATACCTGGATTACTCTGATATCTTCCTAACATTCCAACTGCAAAAGCAATGTCAGGCCTTGTGCATACTTGAGCATACATGAGGCTTCCAACAACTGAAGCATAAGGAATGTTTTTCATTTGTTCCCTCTCAAAGTCATTCTTTGGACATTGGTTCAAATTAAACCTATCACCCTTCACAATGGGAGCAACACTTGGTGAACAATCTTTCATCCGAAATCTCTCTAGAATTTTGTTAATATAGGTTTCCTGTGATAGACCCAAAATACCTCGAGATCTATCTCTATGAATCTTAATGCCGATGACATAAGATGCATCACCCATATCCTTCATGTCAAAATTCTTAGAGAGAAATTGTTTCACCTCATGTAGCAAACCCCGATCATTGGCTGCAAGTAAAATATCATCTACATATAAAACAAGAAAGCATATTTTACTCCCACTAACCTTGTGGTATATGCATTGATCCATGGGGTTTTCATCAAAACCAAATGAAGAAATTATCCCATGAAACTTAAGGTACCACTGACGAGAAGCTTGTTTTAAACCATATATAGATTTATTAAGCTTGCAAACCAAATGCTCACCACTATTAGAGGAGAAACCTTCAGGTTGTTTCATATAAACCTCCTCCTCTAAATCACCATTAAGAAAAGCTGTTTTCACATCCATTTGTTGCAACTCAAGGTCAAAATGAGCAACTAATGCCAAGATTATACGAAGAGAATCTTTCTTAGATACTGGAGAAAAAGTCTCTTTGTAATCTATTCCTTCCTTTTGAGTAAATCCCTTAGCAACAAGTCTTGCCTTGTATCTCTCAATGTTGCCTAATGAATCCTTTTTGGTCTTAAAGACCCATTTACATCCAATGGCCTTCGCCCCATTAGGCAACTCTACAAGGTTCCAAACTTTGTTACTCTGCATGGAACTCATCTCATCCTTCATGGCATCATACCATAAATTTGACTCTTTACAACTCATGGCTTGATCAAAAGTTTCAGGATCATTTTCAGCTCCAATATTATAGTCAGATTCTTGCAAATATACAATATAATCACTAGGAATAGCTGATTTTCTTACTCTAGTAGACCTCCTTAATGTTGCATCAACATTTTCTTGGGGATCATGTTGTTCAACTGGTTGTTCATCATTTTCATGAATTTGATGATCAACTTGATCTACTGGATTATCAACAACAGTTTGTGGAATGCCAATCATGTGTTGTTCATCATCCCTTTGAACTTGAGGGGTATGAATTACAACCAATCTTTCATTTGACGTGGAAGGTTGAGATTCTATATAATCAATTTCAGAACCTAAGTCCCTCAATTGATCACTCCCACTGATCAAATCATTTTCAATAAATTTGGCATTTCTTGATTCCACAATCCTAGTAATATGATGTGGACAATAAAACCTATAACCTTTAGACCTTTCGGCATATCCAATGAAATACCCACTAATGGTCCTCGGGTCAAGTTTCTTCTCTTGTGGGTTATATATTCTCACCTCAGACGGACAACCCCAAACGCGCATATGTTTCAAACTCGGTTTCCAACCTTTAAATAACTCAAAAGGTGTCTTTGGGACAGCCTTGGTTGGAACACGATTTAATATATACGCTGCCGTCTTTAGTGCTTCAGCCCACAAGGATTTAGGAAGATTGGAGTTGCTAAGCATACTCCGCACCATGTCCAATAATGTTCGGTTCCTTCTTTCTGCCACACCATTCTGATTCGGAGAACCAGGCATAGTGTATTGGGCAACAATCCCATGTTCTTGAAGGAACTTTGCAAAGGGACCAGGTGCTTGTCCATTCTCAGTATACCTGCCATAGTATTCTCCACCTCTATCTGATCTCACTATTTTTATTTGCTTGCCACATTGGTTCTCAACTTCAGCCTTAAAGACTTTGAAGGCATCCAATACTTCGTATTTGTTATGAAGCAAATAAACATTCATATATCGTGAATAATCATCTATAAAGGTGATAAAATATTTCTGACCATGTGCATCCATATCTGGACAACAAATATCAGTATGAATTATTTCTAATATGCTTGAACTCCTATTAGCACCTTTCTTAGACATGTTGGTCTGCTTACCCTTAATGCAGTCCATACAAGTCTTAAAGTCAGCAAAATCTAGAGTATTGAGTACCCCATCTTTCACTAACCTTTTAATCCTCTCAATGGAGATATGTCCTAATCTCCGGTGCCATAACATAGAGGAATTCTCATTAATATTACACCTTTTAATACCAGTTTGAACATGCATAGAACTATAAGTGGCATTATTTTGTAAACCAAGAAGATAAAGACCATCAGACAATATACCATTCCCAACACATTCAGAATTATAAAATAACTCAAATGATGTGTCTTTGAAATTAAAGGAATATCCAAACGGTACAAGCCTTGAAATAGAAATCAAGTTTCGGGAAAAACTTGGTACATAAAAAGTCCTTTCTAATTTTAAAATAAAGCCACTACTTAAAGTCAAAATGCAAGTTCCAATGGCCTCCACATGTGAGCCTAGCTTATTGCCTGATAAAATGCTTTGCTCACTTCCCACTGGTTTCCTTAGGTTTTGCATACCCTGTAAAGAATTTGCAATATGAATAGTAGATCCAGAATCAATCCACCAGGTGTTAATATTAACACTAACCATATTAGATTCATAACATACTAATGAGATTGATTTACCTTTCTTCTCAAGCCATTTCTGGAATCCGGGGCAATTCTTTTTCATGTGTCCCTTCTTCTTGCAAAAGAAACACTTTGCCACCTTCTTAATATCAGCTTGAGGTGGTATTTTACCATTCCCCTTCTGATAAGCTTGAGACTTAATTGCTTTGTTCTTCCCATAAGCAGTAGTCAGTAGTGCACTCTCACCCATCTCCATTACAAGCCTTTCTTCTTCCTGAACACACATGGTCATTAATTCATTGATAGACCATTTATCTTTATGTGTGTTGTAGGAAATCTTAAATGGCCCATATTCATGCGGAAGGGTGTTCAAAATGAAATGCACTAGGAAGGACTCAGACATATCAACCTCTAGTTTCTTAAGTTGAGCTGAAATATCTCGCATTTTCATGATGTACTCACGCACACCTTTCACACTGGTGAGCCGAAGAGAAGAAAACTTCATGATCAAGGTGCTTGCTAAAGTCTTATCTGAAGTGATGAACTGGTCATCAATGGCCTTAAGCAAGTCTCGGACCTTTTCATGCTGGTCAACAGAACCACGTATCCCAGCCGAGATTTTAGTCTTAATGAACATCACGCTGAGCCGGTTGGATCGTTCCCACCGCTCATATAGCGCAACGTCAGCTGGGCTACTTTCATTTGTGATTGCAGGTGGTTCGTCTTTCCTTATAGCATAATCTATGTCCATCCACCCCAATTGTAAAAGAATTCTCTCCTTCCATATCTTATAGTTATCTCCTTTGAGTTCGGGAACATCACATTGAATATCAGAAAAATTAATAGTTTGAGAAGCTGCAAAATTCAAAGGCTTATGTCAAAATTTGAGGCATACTAATCTTAATTGTATCTTTTACCAATGTAAACATACCATAAAATTGAATCTTGTGACATAAAAATTGCCTGTGGGCTAAATTTTTAATTCAATAAGAAACAATTAAACCTTATGATAGAATAATCAAATTATTTGCTTAATATTCATGCTTTACGGGTACAATATGAAAATAATTTAATTTCTATCGTAAATTTTTACTTTATGATAAAATCGACAAATTATACATATATCATGATGCCTGTGGGTAAATCATGAAAAATAATACGTCATTTTATCCCAATTAATTATACAGATATAATAAAAATTCTTGTGAGATAAAATTCATTATATAAGTATAATTAATTACAATATTATGTCTAATTCCTTATATGATCTTTAACCAACTTAATATATAATTTTAATCAAATATAGATGCTGTGGCTAATCCATAATTAATCAAAATCATAAAGATCACTTAGACATAAAAATTTATTATATGAGAATAAATAGTATTTTGCATTTCAAAATCAAGATACAATATAATTATGAATAAGATTCTCATATAATTTTATAATTGAAATATAATATTATGCATTTGATTTCATATATATATGCATAGAATAAAATGTTCTAGAATATATTCATGCATAAATTAAATCAAAATTCAAAAAACTGTATAGCACAATGTGTATATAACTTATTAAAAACGACAACATATCAAAAAAGCCTTACTAGTTTAGTGGTCCGCACATATATTAGTGTTCTCGGAGTCAAGGGTTCGACACCCAGCTAGCACAAAACGTAGGAGTTTTTGTCTTTTTTTTTTTTTTTTTTAAAACACTGTTCATCATCTTCAACCTTTAGCGGGTCAAACCCGACCCATACGCAGACCCGTTCGTTTTTCATTCATTCGGACACCATTTTTCACGATTCAAAAGCCAAAATTAAGGAAATCAAACGAAATACATATTTCTAATTTTATTTTTTAAGAAACAAGGCCCTTCATACCATAAACAAAATCAAATCGGAAAATACCGAAAAACGAAAATGGACAAGGCAGAGGCAATTCTTGCTCTGATACCAAATGTTAGAACA
This sequence comes from Glycine soja, assembly GCF_004193775.1. Classification (NCBI taxonomy): domain Eukaryota; kingdom Viridiplantae; phylum Streptophyta; class Magnoliopsida; order Fabales; family Fabaceae; genus Glycine; species Glycine soja. Next base: position 12,905,770 of record NC_041002.1, on the reverse strand, counting down.
AATCTCTTTTAACCTGTGATATTACAAACTACAAAGAAACACAGGTTATTAATAAAATGCGGAAATTACAGATCAAATCATACCTCCAGCCATTGCTATGAAGAGTTTCTTGTTTTGGTTCTTCCAAGCTCTCTCTCTTCCACTCTCTAGATGGTGTATAAGACTGAATTCGAAGGGATGAGCTCAGGGACCAAATTCATGTGCTTATATAGGCATTCTACCATCAAGAATGCATTTATCAGCCATTACCACTCATTATTGGCTGTTACAATTCTTTATTGGCCATTATCATCCATTAACAACCATTCAAAATGGCTTTCAAAACTGATGAGCGTTACAAAATTTCAAAATGTTATGACCATGAATTATTACATCGTAAACTAGGTAAAATTAAATATTATTTACACATTATTTCTAAATTAAGCTAGACATATTTTTGAGATAGATTTGAGACTTTGAATTATCAAAAGATTAACAGGTGGTCTTCAGCATGCATGTGGTATTCCCGGCCACCTAAGTACCTTGAAGTGGTCTTGTACCTAAGTAGTGATGTGGTTGACTTTAGTCAACATTTCAATTATCGGTTTGGGCTGACTATTGGTTTTTTTTTAGCAGAAGTGATCCATTTTGGCAGAATGGATCTGAAGTCCTGTCCAAAACAACTTCAAAAATACACTCATCAAACAGTTACTATGTGATCTAGACAATATGTAATTTATATGTATGTACCTACAAAGAGTTACCTCAGTCCTCAATAATTCAATTAGTTTTTCACTACCAAATATTAGTGTATATATGCAGCCTCTTGAAATTCGACGAGCTAAGTAAACCATGGATTCAAACAACAGCTAAGGAGAACTCTTTGTAACTTCATACTTTTTTCTTTTTATCTAAAAAGTCTTTTGGGTGTTTACATTGTCTATTTGGATCATGTAATAATTATTTTGTGAAGAAACAAGGGGTTGATCTATATTTTAAGGGAGTCGTTTAAAGAAAATCATAAATTAATTTTGAGGATTTGCAACTATTTGTCAATCTATTGTTTCTATGAAAGTTTGTCATCTTCATAAATTAGTTAACAAAAAGAGCCTAATTATGAACACCTATTTATTGTAAACACTTTATCGTTATGTCTTTCTTTTTATCACATTATATCATCTATCATACCTATCTTTTTCTTTCTCTTTTCACTCTCTTACTAGGTGTCAACTAGCATTTGGGTATCCAAGTATATTTTTTCATTATTTCATTTTCACGTCATTCTAGTTTGTTTAAGGTGGTGCCTCCATGGCTGACTAGCCGCCTATGGTCCCTGGAGCTTCCTTGACCTGGGCTCTTCCTTTTCAACCCCATCCTTGTCGATCCCTAAACAACAAAAGATTTCCTCTGCCAAAGCCCTCAACAATGCCTGCACCATTTGATTGAGTCAACTTTCTATTCCATGTTTGAAAGGCGACTCCTTGGCGATGACCATCCCAAATGATGAACATTGTTGGATTGGAAAGCTGCAAGAACCACCTTCATGGGTGACTCTTTTTACCCAAGGGCTCCTTACCTCTGTGAGCAACAAAGGTCTTCTTCAAACTATCAAAGATGCGACAACCCCTTAATCATTGGCAACTTACCCCCAATGGAAAAAGGTTCTTTAAGTTCTCATTTTCTTCCTTGAAGACATGCATAAAGTTTTATTTGTTGGCTACTGGAGTCTAAACCCAAGTACTATACGTCTGTATTCTTGGACCCCATAATTCATTACAAGCACAACGAGACTATCCAACACGCAATGTTGGATCCACATTGTAGGTTTGCCTTAAGAATATTGGAGGGATAGTATACTTTTCACATTGCAACAGGGGTAGGTTTTCCTTCTGTTTTGGATGATGCAACAAGCAACAAAAGCTTTGGCCACTACGTCAGAGTCCTTGTTGATATCGACTTAGCAACTAAGCTCCATGATTAATTCCTAGTCGAAAGAGTAGGTTTTGCCTTTTTTTGTCAATATTGGTTATAAGAAGCTCCCACCCTTCTGTTCACACTGCAAAGTCATTGGGCATATAGTCTCCAATTGCAAGGTGTTGGCTTCCAATGTTGAGGCTTTTGGTGGTGTATCTGAAAAAACCCCAACGATAGTTTAACAGGAAATCAACCAGGAATAAAGCCCACATTAGAACAACCCCATCCATATCTATTAGAGATCAACCTAATAGCCATATTCCCTCACCTGTCCTTGTTAATAGGAGTGCCTCCCAACCTGCTTTGATGGAGTAGGGTGACCCCAAGAATGAGGTAGCCTCTTAGCCATAAATCCCTTCCTCCTACCCCTTAGAGGAAGCTAAATTGCATGTTTCTAACTCCTTATCGGGTTCCTTTTTGTGAATGTATGTATACATGATTTTGATGATGACAAAGAAGAATCAAATGATACCAACAGGTTACTTGTCTTTGATTGATTACTTTTGATGCTTGTTTTCTACTTGAGTTTAGATTGTTCTTGATGATTGTGATTGAATTTGTGTTTGATGATTGATTGATTGTATTTTTGATTGTGTGTTTGATTGTATTTGATGTTTGTTCCTGATTGAGTTTTTGATTGTTTTTAAAGAATCTATTAAACTTTTCAAATTAGTTTCATATTTTAAGAAAACTATTTCAAATTTAGAAAAGGAAATTTTGAAATTGAAATTTGAAATTTGAATTTGAAAATTTAAATTTGAAAAGTTAAATTTGAAAATTGAAAATTAAAATTTGAAATTAAAATTTGGATGTTGGAAGTTGGAAGTGGAAGTTACTGGAAGTTGGAAGTTGGAAATGAAAGTTATTGGAAGTTGAAAGTTAAAAATGGAGATTGGAAGTTGGAAGTTGGAAGGGGGAAGTTACTAAAGGTTAAAGTTGGAAGTTGGAATTTGAAATTTAAAATTTAAAATTTAAAATTTGAAAATTGAAAATTGAAAATTGAAATTTGAATATTTTTTTAATAGAAATTATTGTGCATAGTTAGTTGATTGTTAATTTAATTAATTTGATTTGAAATGTTTGATGATTGAATTTGATTGTGATTGTGTTTGATTGATTGTGTTTTTGTGAGTGCAAAATAGTTTGTTTTAATTCCTTTTGGTATCACTTGATTTTTATACATTGCAACAAGTGGTAACATTTTTTTCTCCTCTCTATTCATGATTTGTTTTTGATGTTGACAAAGGGGGAGAGAAAGATAAAAGATAAAATAGTAAGAAAAGTTATCTATTTTTTATGAGACAACTTTTTATATATGAAAAATATGAAATCTTCAATTGTCTCATATAAGCAAACATTGAAAAACCAAGGGGGAGTAAACTATATGCAAATAGATTTTTTTTCTTTGTTGTTGCTCCTAACCTACAGGTGGTTGTCATCATCAAAAAGGGGGAGAATGTAAATCATGCAGGTTTTGATGATATAAAAAAGAATTTGCTTGACAAAGGGGGAGAATGTGAATCATGCAAGCTTTGATGATGTCGAAAATAAATCACATGTTTGTCATCATCAAAAAGGGGGAGAATGTGAATGTATGTATACATGATTTTGATGATGACAAAGAAGAATCAAACAAGGCTGCTTCAAATGATAAGCATTTGCTTCAAGATTAATTCAAGATTGCTTCAACAAACAAAGCCTTGTTTCAAGATTCACTAAAGACCAAGCCTTGCCTTAAAACAAAGTGCTTTCAAGACATGCAAGGCTTTGGTAATCGATTACCAGGAAGTGTAATCGGTTACCAGAAGACAGGGTTGAGAAATAGCTGTTGAAAAAGGTTTTGAATTTGAATTTTCAACATGTAATCGATTACCATATGTCTGTAATCGATTACCAGCAACGAAACTTTGGAAATTCAAATTCAAAAGTCATAACCCTTCAAATTATAACTATGTAATCGATTACAAAAACATTGTAATCGATTACTAGTGGAAAGTTTTCAAAAAATCTGCCAACAGTCACATCTTTTCATTAGATTTGTGAATGACCATCAATGGCCTATAAATAGGTGACTTGGGCACGAATTTTAGAGAGAGTTTTTTTTGGTCCAAAATGTCTTATCCTCTCAAAAGACAATGAGAGAGATTCCAAAAGAACTTCATTGTCAAATGCTCTCTCAAAATAAATCCTTGGCCAAACACTTGCAAAATCTATAAGGATTCTTACATGATCTTCATTGTAATATTCTTCTCTTGAAGAGAGAATTCTTCTTCCATTCTTCTTATTCAATGAGATTGGTTAAGAGACTGTGAGTCTCTTGTTGTAAAGCATCTGAACACAAGGGATGGGTTGTCCCTGTGTGGTTCAGACTTTGTAATGGATTTTACAAAGATAGTGGAAAACTCAAGTGGGTTGCTTGAGTACTGGATGTAGGCACAAGGGTGTGGCCGAACCAGTATAAAACTGTGTTTGCATTATCTCTTCCCTTATCTTATTTATTTTGTTGCAATCAATTGTGTCTTGCATGTTTAAAGAACATTGTTAAATTGATTGTTGTTGCTTCTTCTGCATTCTAAGCCTATCCTTCTTAAGATTATTGAGGCCACAAGGTCCAACAAGTGGTATCAGAGCGAGATTCTTGTATAAAGTTTAAAAACTTCAAGAATAAATATGGCCTCATTCAAATTTCCATTTTTTGAGGAAAATTCTATCAATAGGCTCTTATGTTCAATGGTGAGGGTTATCATTATTGGAAAACCCAAATGCAGATCATTATAGAAGCCATAGATCTAAAGATATGGGAAGCCATTAAATTTGATTCATTTATTCCTACAATGGTAGAGAGAAATGCAACTACATAAAAAAAAAACTAGAGAAGAAAGAAGATGATGATGAAAGAAGAAAGAAGAAGGTTCCTCTTTAGCCCCAAAATGCTGAGTGCGATCAACTTGGGCACATGAGATTCAATTGTCCTATGTTTAAAAGAAGAATGGAAAAATCCGACAAGATGAATTTCAAAGAGAAGAAAGAAAAGAAAGGATATATCACTTGGGAAGATAATGTCATAAATTATTCAAGTGATTTAGAGAAGAAAATCATAAGTCTGGGTATCATGATGAAAGACTATGAAAATGGAGAAGAGCAAAGTCGATACATTGATATCAATTTCTCCAAACACATGGCATGCATCAAAGTTTATTCATATTTCTCTCCAAGATAAATGAATATGTGATTTATGAAGACAACAAACGGAGGCCACAAGGTCCAACACTTTTCACCCACTATAGGCACCCATGCAAATGAAGTTGAACCAAATCAATTACTCTCAGTTGCAGCTGCTAAAGACCTAAAGGTTGTTTCTAAATTTTGGATTGATCTAACAAATGATTGCTCAGATGAAGATGTTCCTAACCCCGATGAACTTATTCCCCAAGAGGACCCCGACTTTGAGGTGGTGCTCTCTAAATCTCAAAAGAATAAATTAAAGCAAAAAGAGAAATCCCCAGTGCTAGTAGAATTCACAACACCCGTGCTAAGGGTGGTTCTTCAACCTACAAGAGATAAGAATCCTTTTTTAAAATGCTAGAGGCATTGGCAATCTGGATACTAGGCATGTCTTGAATCAACTTTGTGTATCCAAAAAACCTGATTTATTCTTCTTAGTGAAATCTTGGACCCTCCTTAAGTCCTCCCTTTTGGAGTATGTTGCATCTTTCTTCCTTTGCAGCGAATGATAGGGCCTTTTTGGCTCCCAACCTATGGTGCATTTGTGACTTTCCACTAAAACCCTACATTTATGTTTTGTCTTCCGCTGATCAATAAATTTCTTTGTTTTTTTATGCTGATAATAGGTCTTAACATTAGGTGGATATACATGGCTCAACAACCTATGTCCAACATCGCAAACTCTGGCATGACCTACCATTAATTCATCTTATGACGACTTCTATAGCTGGTCAAATGCTTTTTCTCTCATTCATATCCGCACCAAAGGCTCAGAATTTACTTGGACCAATGGTAGGTTTGGTGCGAGAAGAATCAACATGAAATTGGATAGAGCCTTATGCAACCTTGATTGCTTGGACCTTTGGAACAACATTTCCTGCTGTTCTATGGTGAGATCCAAGTCTAACCATCACCCTCTCCTTTTTACCCTCACTAATGAGGAATATACTCCAAAATCCCCCTCCAACACATTGACTGTAGAAGACTTGTATTTGAGATCTGGAATAAGACAATGGATGGTTGTGATATGCAAGTGATAAAGCAAAAATTGTATAATCTTAAACTTGTTCTCAAGGCCTAGAACGTGGATGTGTTTGGAAACATCCACCAGAACACTTCCGAAGCCTTGGTGAAAGTGGACTGAATTCAAAAACTCATCATTCAAAATGGTCACTTTGATGTCCTTCAAAATGTTGAGGCTTCAGCCAACTCTAGCAAGCCCTCACATTTGAGGAAGCTTTTTGGAAGGAGAAGTCTAACCTTAAATGGTTCCTAGCTTTTAACATGCTTCACAATAGAGCTTTTGGTGGTAATGTGGTTGTCAAATTCGATGTGAAAAAAGCCTCTGATACACTGGATTAGGGCTTTCTAATGCAAGTGATATCTTCTATTAGGTTCAACCAAAATTTCTATTCGTGGATATTCACATCCTTCATTTTGCTAGATTGTCCTTCTTGGTAAATGGTTCTCTTTATGGCTTCATCCCCTACAAGAGGGGGGGGGGGACCTCTTGTCCTCGTTGTTTTTTATCTTGTGGAGGATGTGTTAAGTAGGGGTATTTCCCACCTTATGTAGTCAGGCAACATAACTCCAATGGCTTGCCTAAGGCATTTTGCTACCCCTTCCCACATGCTATATGCTGATGATATCTTAGTCTTCTGCAAAAAAGTCTTTTGGCTTTTATGAATCTCTTTCATAGCTATGGCCTTGAATCTGGTTAAATCCTTAGTGAGGACAAATACCTTCTTTTTATGGGTGCCATGACTCCTCGTCACGCTAAAAACAAAAAAGTTTTGCTTGGTTTAAAACTAGGTTGTCTCCCTTTTACTTATCTAGTAGTTCCCTTATTCATTGGCCGTCCCAAGAAATCTTTCTTCAATCCCATTGTCGACAAAGTAAAGCAAAAGCTTTAATCATGGAAGAATGTTTTTCTATCTCTAATTGGTAGAATCCAACTAGTCAATTCCATAATTAATGTCATGATACTCTACTCGTTTCATGTTTATTCTTGGCCAAGGAGTCTTATTAAAAGCTTGGAGGCTTGGATAAAAAACTTTGTTTGGGACGAGGACCCAAATCAAAGAAAGATTGTAACTATGAGTTGGAGAAAAGTCTATCAGCCCAATGAGGAAGGAGGTATGGGAGTTTCTTCATGTAGATGAGCAATGGGCTTCCTTTATGAGAGTCAACTTTTTGAGAAAAAAAGTAGAAAATTGCTTATCATTGCAACTTTTCCATTTAGCCTTCATTGAAGACCCATTTTGACTCCGTGTGTTTGAACACTGGATGGATTTTAGGATTGGGTTCTCTAGTTAGCTTTTGGTCAGACTCTTAGTGTTATCATAGGCCTTTATCAGAGATACTTGGCCTCTCGAATTCTATCACTTGCAGATTGACCACCTCTATGCGTGATTTCATGATGTGGCTTGACAAATTCCTTCCAATCTTGATAAAATTCCTTATCTAGTGGAATCTCTGAGAAGCATATCCTTTTTGCTAGTGATTAGTCGGATCTCCTTGTTTGGTGCCCTAATGACAAAGAAGTTCTTACATTTAGGAATTTTTTTCATTTTCTACATCCACCGGGTACCTTTGCTCCTTGGGCTAAGTGGCTTTGGTTTCCTTTCATCCTACCTTCAAAGTCCTTTTTGGTTTGGCGGCTACTTCAAAATAAGATGCCAATAGATAAGATCTGAAACATAGAGTGATGCAATCCTACCCCGCAAGGGCATTGGATAGAAAACTCCAAGTAGATTGGGCCAGAGATGCAAGAGAAGGCCCTAGGGTTCTTATGAGCCTTAGGGTAGATTTCTGGCCCATGGGCTAAGTACGAGCCCACTTATCTTTGTAAATATTAGATTAAGGTTTCATTATTTTTGGGCCTTGTATTTAGGGCTCCATAATGTAGGTAGGGTACCCTAGAAATATAGGATTTTTCAGCCCTTGTATTTTAGGGCACTTAGACTAGTTTTTGTATTAGGGGTAGTTTTGTAATTTCACATGCACTAAGTGGATATTTGATGTGTGTGGTTGGAAATAAATTTAATTGAATTGGTAGAAGCCCAATCCAATTAAATTTTAGAGGGGGAGGTGAGCATTTGCTTACTACACCCCATTGCCACATTATATAGTCACACTTTGTGCATGTCCTTCATGCTTTTCATGCCTCATGACACCTAAGCACACTTAGTGGAGAATCTTGGAATTGATCTTGGATTAGTGGGCTGAACCATAACTAAAATTCACTAATCATAATTAGTGAAATTTTGGCTCCAAAGTTTGGCTCCACAAATTCAATTTCAAATTCAAGTGAAATTTGAATTTCCCTCCAATTTTGTGTGACACTTAGGCTATAAATAGAGGTCATGTGTGTGCATTTTTTTGAACTTTGATCATTTGAATATTAAACTTCAGATTTCAAAGCTCATTTGGAGCACAAAATTTCGTGTTCTTCTCTCCCTCTCCCTTCATTCATCTCATTCTTCCTCCAAGCTCTTATCCATGGCCTCCTATGGTGGTGAGCTTCTTCTAGACTCATCTTCTCTTTGAAGTGGCGTCTCCTCTCTCTCTCCCTTTCTCCATTCCGCTGCCATTCATCTTCCAAGAAGCAAAGGAATCCATTGATGAAGAAGATCCTAGGCCTACAAGCTCCAATGGAGCTTGCATCATGTGGTATCAAGAGCATCTTCATCTAGGTGATGTTCTTTTGCTTCCTCTATCTTTTTGTTCTGTGAATTCTCTTTAATTCCTTGTTCTTCATCTTATTCTCCTTGTATATCCTCCATTGTCTTGTGGTTTGGTGCTGTTTAGGGTAGATTCAAAAAAAAAAAACCGATTAAATCTTAGATCTACACTTGTTCTTGCATTTCTATGGTTCAAATTTTGTAGATCTACTCTTGAATCTTGTTTTTGTGTTGATTTTAGGTTCTATCAATTTTCATTCATAATATTCTTGTGCTGAACCTTTACATCTAAATTTTGTTCCAAAATATTGATTAGAAAAAAAAAACACAAAAATCTAAGTGTAAATCACTTAATCCATGTTGTCTTAGAGTCATGTTTAGTCATAGTAATTGTCACATTATGTTCTAAGTTTGTGTTGAATTTTATTTTGTTGATTGAATTCTAGATACATTTGTTCATGTATTCTTGTCATTCTTAGCCTATCTTTTGAATTTTGAGTCTAATTCATGCATGTTATTTAGTTCATAACATGTTCTAAATCAATTCCTAGAAGTAGTCTTGTTCTTGAACTTTTTTTTTGCTTTCTAAGTTTCCTACATGATGCCTATGATGAAGTTGAGTTGTGGTGCTGAGTTGTGGCTGGATTTGTGAATCAAAATAAGTCGTAAGCTCTCTTTAATTGTGTTATTCAAGATAATTGAGCATAAGCAAACACAAATTGTAACTATCCAAGCCTTAAGCAACATAAACACTACTCTTGATTTCTAGGCTGAAATCGCTGGTGCTGGCAGCTTGAACATACGAACTTGTATAAATTACTGAGAATTGGTCACTACGTTTTTTGAGCCGAAACGTTTACTGAATTTTCTAGACATCTGGACCAAAATTATAAAAAAAGAACCAAGCGATTTGGATTAAAGGAAAAAATAAGAAAAAGCTCACAAGTTGGCAGAAAAATCAGTGTCCAGGAAAAAAAAGAAAAGTGAAAGGAAAGTGTGCTTGTTGTTTTGGCTCAAAATTTGTTCTATAATTGGTGCCTATTTTATACCAATCCTAGTTCTGAAATTTCAATTGAAAATTATTGAAATTCTGATACCAATGACAGATGTTGTACCAGATGTCACGACATCACGCTTCAGAACATGGAGATTATATTTGACTGTATGAACAGATTAAACAAATAAATAACACAAGAGAATTGTTAACCCAGTTCGGTGCAACGTCACCTACATCTGGGGGCTACCAAGCCAGGGAGGAAATCCACTAAAATAGTGTTAGTTCGAAGATCTAACAGCCACTGTTTACAACCTTCTCACCTAACCACTACCCGTGCAACCTCTACCTAAGAGCCACTCTTAGATATGAGAAACCCCTCTCACTCCCTCTCAAACACACTCTCCCGTGTTTACAAATAAATCAAATATACACCAGAGATTGCTCTCTGAACAAAAGAGATCAACTCTACACACTCAGGTCCAACACTTGATGTTAGGGTAGCATCAAGGTGGCTCACAAAACACTCAAGTCCCAAAACTCACAAAATAACTCTTCAATCCCGGACTTGGTAGAAAACTCGTGCCGCCTTCATGTTTATATAGCAGTGGGCGTATCTGGGCTGCAACATCTTGCGCTGGATGAGATCTATCATTTTCCTGAAAAATCTGCACTTAAAGATCTAAAAGATATAGTTTGATCTTTTAGTTTTTATCTTTAATCTTTAATCCCTGAACGAACTATTCAAGTTTGTAATTCGAACTTTAATTATCTTTTAATTCGTTCCTAACGATAGATTGTCTAATCTGTTGCTAATTGCACAATAATCTGTTAAAGATATAACAGATTTATGTGTCCAGTATTTTCGGGCAGGATGTCCTGGACATTGTATCCGACATCGTGGATCCTGCACAATCTGTTAAAGATATAACAGATTTATGTGTCCAGTATTTTCGGGCAGGATGTCCTGGACATTGTATCCGACATCGTGGATCCTGCAGCTTCAATTCTTCATTTGACATTTTATCTTGCCTTGTGCATTGTGCAGCCCGATCTGATTCCTTGACATAACGTTGGACATCATGTGCAGCAACTCCAGCTTTCCTTCATTGTCTAAGTGCTTATGTTTTAACAAAATTTTAGCCAATCTTTTAAAACTCAGTAGAGCTAAGCACTAACAATCTCCCCCTTTGGCAAATTTTGTCTAAAACATACTTAGACACTTCCTGAGCAGGTACGAGCAGTTATGCAAGTGGGATCAGCAACTTTCATTATCAGAGTAATCAAGCACAGCGGTATCTGTAGTGGCGACAGCCAAAATTCTGCAAGTTGCAAGTCGTTTCCAGGATGTCAAGACATCTCACGTGACATCAGCTTTTTGCTCCCCCTGTCTCCATGCTCTTACGGCTGTGAAGCAGTTCACTGCAGCATCTTCTATCAGCAACTAGTCTTTTCCAGGATGTCAAGACATCTCTTGTGACATCAGCTTTCTGCTCCCCCTGTCTCCATGCTCTAGCTGCAGCATCTTCTATCAGCTACTCGTAATTACAGTAGCTTACATCAGTCATCATCAGCAGCAGCAGTCTCCCCCTCAAAATCATGAACCATGCATACATCGTATCCTACTACTCAAAATCATACATCATGACTACTATTGCATACATAGAGTCCTACTACTCAGAATCATAAATCATGCATAATACTATTAATACTATTACTCCCCCTTTTTAGACAGAATTTGACAAAGGTAGAATGCATGCAAATATTACAGACCAATAGCAATCAATTGTTCAAAGGGACATGCCCCTATAGCTAGTAAGAGTAAAAGGCAAAAATAAAGGTCTGATGGTCATGGGGTGGCCTCAGAATCATCATCATCTGATTCTGTATCCTCTGCTGCATCTTCTTCTTCCTCAGCTGCTTCTTCTTCTTCTTCAGCTGCTTCCTCTTCTGCCTCAGCTGCTTCACCATCATCAATGCCACTGTCTGAGAGCCTCTTGATCAGGCGTTCCAGCTCCATTTTCTTCTCTGTGGTGGCTTTGATGGTTGCTTCCAGCACCTTGCATGTGTCCTTGAGTTCAACAATCAAAGCATCCTTAGACACAGCACCTGAAGCAGCAGCTTTCCCTGATGTCGAGACAATGTCTGGGACATGTGTCCCCTCAAACAGTTTGTAATGCAGGGACAGAGTCGATTCTCTCTTCATCACAGAGTCAATATTGTTTAAAATATTGGGATGTTGACTCAACATAATGCCACACAATACAGTTGGGAAGGCAATGGGTAATTTGACAGCAAAAGATTCTGAATGCTTAACAGTTTGATAAAAAATATAGTTTCCAAAATTAAATTTGGACTTGGTTCCAACAGCATACAGAAATTTACCCAAACCTGTGGCAACAGTGGAAGTATGATTGGTGGGTACCCAGTTTGCAGCGCCAATCCTATGCAGGATTGCATACTTCACACTCAACTTCCCTGCAGAAAGCTTCCCTTTCTTTGGCCAATGCTGGACTTGTTTGGCAGTGATTTCCTTGGCAATTTGATGCTCAGAAACAGCAAGATCCACCATTCCTTCAGTTGGTCTGCCCAGGTATTTGTTGATCACAGCAGGGGAGAATCTAACACATTTTCCTCTGACAAACACTTTCTGATAATCATCACTTTTTCTGTTTGTTATGTCAGAGGGAATGTTGACAATGAATTCCCTGACTAGGCTTTCATAACAGTCTCCCAACTTGGTGACTGTCTTCAGTAGTCCAGCAGCCTTGATGAGGTCCATGATCTCCTTGCAAGCCAAGGCATCTCTTCCCAGTTCTCTTTCAACAGCAAGTCTGCGTTGATATACAAATTTCCACCTTTCAACATTGCCAATGGAATGGAATGAAATGTTGTCCAATGGAGCATCAGGGACATTTCCAGGCACCTTTTTCCCTGATTTCTTGGCCCTCTTGATGTCGAGAACATCTAGTTCGACATCATCATCAGAATCAGATGAGGAAATTTCTTTCCTCTTCTTGGAAGGAATTGCAACTTTGCTCCATCTGGATGTGGTAGGAGTGATTGGTGTGCTCTTCTTCTGTGCCATAGTTTTGATTCGTCCAGACCTAGTAATGGGGGTTTTCCCTTTTCTGCTTTGTAACCTTTCTGCAATGCCAGGTGCCAACTTGTTGGCAATGGGTTCCTCATCAGATTCTACTTCTTCTAGGTCAATGAGGTCACCTGGAGCAGGTTCTGGTGCCCTTGGTGCAGGGGTCTCCTCTGTGGCTTGATCCTCTTCCTCTGTTGATTCCTCTTTACTGGATGAAGAGGGGACTTCAGCATTTGGGGTGGAAGATGTTGGAACATCTTTGTCAGCATCAGGGACAGAAACATTCGGGGTGGAAGATGTTGGAACATCTTCATCAGCATTAGGGACAGACGCATTTTTCAGAATGCTACTCACAATACTGCGGATCTTCTTATCCATCTCCGTGTCTACTTCCCTAGGACTTGTTGCAAGGCTAGGGTTTTCAGAAATCTTCACTCCCTGTTGTCTTTTGGGGACCAGTTTCTCAGGAACAGGGGCTTGACCAGGAATCATTTGTATGGGTTGGATATGGAATTCAGGTTGTTCCTGGTTTGATGGTGCTTTGGTGGATGATGGAGATGATGGTACAGAAGGTGAACCAGGAGCTGCAGTATCTTTTGGTGAGGTAGCCATGGAGAAGCAGAGCTTTTGAAATGGTTTCGTGTAAATCTGAGAGCTGTTGTGGAATGCTGAAAACGAGATTACCACTAAAATGTAAATTTGAATGCGGAATGTAGAGGGACGTGTGAAGCAACGGTCAAATCTGTTTTGGCCCAGTAGTGAATGTGCTATAATCGTTTGAGCACATTCAGATAACAGTAATTGCTATAAATCCTCTAGCAGACAAATGCCCAGCTTGCCCCTCAGTTTTTCAAACTGATTTGCATCCAATGCCTTTGTGAAAATATCTGCTATTTGTTCCTCAGTGTCAACATGCTCTAGTGTGATAACTTTCTCATCAACAAGATCTCTAATATAGTGATGTCGAATGTCAATGTGCTTGGTTTTGCTGTGTTGAACTGGATTTTTTGAAATATTAATAGCACTCAAGTTGTCACAGTACAATGTCATGACATCTTGTTCGACATTGTACTCCTTAAGCATCTGCTTCATCCAAACTAGTTGTGAACAGCTGCTTCCTGCTGCAATATACTCTGCTTCTGCAGTAGATAGGGACACACAGTTCTGCTTCTTGCTGAACCATGAAATAAGATTGGTTCCCAAATAGAAGCATCCACCAGAAGTGCTTTTTCTGTCATCTGCACTTCCAGCCCAATCAGCATCACAATACCCAACCAGCATTGAATCTGAACAATGACAGTACATAATCCCATAGTCACTGGTGCCATTTACATATTTCAGAATTCTCTTTACTTGATTCAAGTGACTTATCTTGGGATTGGCTTGATATCTTGCACAAACACCTACTGCATAGGTGATGTCAGGTCTGCTAGCTGTTAAATATAGTAAGCTCCCAATCATGCTTCTGTACAGGCTTTGATCAACACTGGTGCCAGCTTCATCTTTTGACAGCTTCAAGTGTGTAGGTGCAGGTGTTCTTTTATGGCTGGCATTTCCCATCCCAAACTTCTTGACAATGTTCTTGGCATACTTGCTTTGTGAGAGGAATATGGAGTCTTCCATCTGCTTCACTTGAAGTCCCAGAAAATAAGTCAGCTCTCCAACAAGACTCATCTCAAATTCAGATTGCATCTGTTGGACAAAATGTCGAAGCATCTCATTCGACATCCCTCCAAACACAATGTCATCAACATATATCTGTGCTATCATCAAGTTTTCAGCATCTTGTTTGACAAAGAGAGTCTTGTCAATTCCTCCCTTCCTATACCCTTGCTGAGTAAGGAATTCTGTTAGCCTTTCATACCAAGCTCTTGGAGCTTGCTTCAATCCATAGAGAGCCTTTTTGAGCCTGTATACATGATCTGGATGAGTTGGGTCTACAAATCCCTTTGGCTGCTCCACATAGGCTTCTTCATTCAGGTATCCATTCAGAAACGCGCTCTTCACATCCATCTGGTACAGCTTGAATTTGAGGATGCACGCTACACCAAGTAACAATCTGATGGACTCAAGTCTAGCAACAGGGGCGAAAGTTTCATCAAAGTCTACACCTTCAATCTGAGTGTAGCCTTGAGCAACCAGTCTGGCCTTGTTTCTGGTTATAACACCTTCTTCATTGGTTTTGTTCTTGAAGATCCACTTGGTGCCAATCACATTTGTTCCCTCGGGTCTAGGAACTAGCTCCCAAACTTCATTCCTTTTGAATTGCTCCAATTCTTCTTGCATAGCATTGATCCAGAACTCATCAGTCAGTGCCTCTTTCACATTCTTGGGCTCAATTTTGGAGACAAAACATGAATTGGAGACAATCTCAA
This sequence comes from Glycine soja, assembly GCF_004193775.1. Lineage (NCBI taxonomy): Eukaryota > Viridiplantae > Streptophyta > Magnoliopsida > Fabales > Fabaceae > Glycine > Glycine soja. Next base: position 12,890,449 of record NC_041002.1, on the reverse strand, counting down.
TCTCCCTCGATCTTGTAGTGACTCCTCTATTTGGATCTCCTATAATCAGCTCCTTGGGGTGCATCTTCTGGATTCTAAGGGAGGGTCTCTTGTCAGGTTGATTGATGTTTGGTTCATCTGTAGCAGAATTAGAGTTTTCTGCATTTTCTGCACTTTTAGCTGCATCTGCTACATTGTCTCCCGATGTTCTGACATCTTCTTCGACATCCTTCTTTCTTGCTGGAGTTAGATCATCAACAACCACATTGATGGATTCCATCACAGTTCTGGTTCTGGAATTGAATACTCTATATGCTCTGCTGTTTGTAGAGTATCCCAAGAATATCCTTGCATCACTCTTGGGATCCATCTTTCTCCTTTGCTCTCTATCAGCCAAAATGTAACATGGACTTCCAAAGATGTGGAAGTGCTTGACAGTTGGCTTCCTCCCTTTCCAGATTTCATACAGTGTGGTTGGAGTCCCTCTTCTAAGTGTGACTCTGTTGTGGATGTAGCATGCTGTGTTCATGGCTTCAGCCCAGAGATTATAGGGAAGTTCTTTGGCATGAAGCATGACCCTAGCAGCTTCTTGCAAAGTCCTGTTTTTCCTTTCAACTATGCCATTTTGTTGTGGTGTAATGGCTGCAGAGAACTCATGAGTGATGCCTTCAGATGTGCAGAATTCAGTAAACTTGCTGTTTTCAAACTCTCTGCCATGGTCACTCCTGATTCTCTTGATGACACAGTCTTTTTCTCTTTGAAGTCTTAGACTCAACTCCTTGAATACTTCAAAGGTGTCTGATTTTTCTCTGATAAAGTTGACCCAGGTAAATCTGGAGAAATCATCCACAACAACATAGGCATACCTCTTTCCTCCAAGGCTTTCAACTTGCATAGGCCCCATCAAGTCCATGTGAAGTAGTTCCAGTACCCTGGAAGTGGTCTGATGTTGAAGCTTCTGGTGGGACATCTTGACTTGCTTTCCAATCTGACATTCATCACAGATTCTGCCCTCTTCTATGTTCAGATTGGGAATGCCTCTAACAGCACCTTTGTCAATGATTTTCTTCATGCCTCTTAAGTGCAGATGTCCAAATCTTTGATGCCATATTCTGACTTCATCTTCTTTGGAGAATAGACATGTGGAGGAGTAACTAGTTTCTTGAGGTGTCCATAGGTAACAGTTGTCCTTTGATCTGCTGCCCTTCATTAGAACTTCACTCTTCTCATTTGTCACCAAGCATTCTGACTTTGTGAAGTTTACATTGAATCCTTCATCACACAACTGACTGATGCTGATCAGGTTTGCAGTCAGTCCCTTCACCAGCAGTACTCTGTTCAGACTAGGAAGTCCATCATGGACTAGCTTTCCCATTCCAATGATCTTTCCTTTAGAGCCATCTCCAAATGTCACATAGCTAGTGGAGCAAGGTTCAATGTTCACCAGGAATTTTTTAACTCCTGTCATGTGTCTGGAACAGCCGCTATCTAGGTACCAATCTTTCTTAGCTGATGCTCTAAGTGAAGTATGAACAACAAGACTAACAGTCTTGTGTTTTGGAACCCACATCATCTTCCTTCCGCTGCTGCGACCTTGAGTTCCATGATGTGGATGGCCATGTAAATGATAGCAAAAGGGCTTTATGTGACCATACTTGCCACAGTAGTGACACCTCCACTTCTTTCTTTTGCTCTTTTTCTGCTGCGTTCCATGATGTCGAGACCGATGTTGTGACATCGTGGCTCCAGTGCTGTTGTTGGCAGGAACAAATTCTGTCATGGTTATTCTGCCAGCAGGTTTATGATTAAACCCAAGTCCTCTCTGGTTTCCAACATTCTTCCCAAGCTGTAGCACCTCATCAAGCATACCTGAGCCTTTATTCAGCATCTTTATTGATTTTGTCATGTTTTCCAGTTTAGAGTTCAGAAAACCAACTTCTCCTTTAAGCTCAGAGATCTCCTCTTCATGTGCCTCCTTCTCAGCCTCCAGATTTGCAATGACCTTCTTTAGTTGTGCTTCTTGCTGAAGAATCTTCTCACTTTTGATGCATAGTTCTCTATAGGATATAGCAAGCTCATCAAAAGTGATTTCACTATCTGTATCACTTGAATCTTCAGCAGATTCAAATCTCCCAGTGAGTGCATTCACATCTCTGTCAGAATCACTTTCTTGTTCACTCTCTGTATCATCAGACCGACATACAGAAAGTCCTTTCCTCTGCTTCTTGAGATGAGTGGGACATTCAGCTTTGATGTGTCCATAGCCTTCACACCCATGGCATTGAACTCCTTTGCTGTGGCTGGGTTTTTCATCTGACCTTTTCTGGTATTCACTACCTTTCCTGATGTCAAAAGGGATGTTCCGGACATGTGGTTTCTGCCTCCTGTCCATTCTGTTCAGCACTTTGTTGAACTGTTTTCCAAGGAGCACAACTGCATTAGTCAGACCTTCATCAGTATCCAGGTCATACTCATCTTCTTCTCCTTCATCATTGGACACGAACGCCAAGTTCTTGCTCTTCTTTTCAGCCCTATCCGAGAGTCCTAGCTCAAAGGTTTGAAGGGAACCAATGAGTTCATCTACTCTCATGTTGCAAATGTCTTGGGCCTCCTCTATTGCAGTGACTTTCATGTCAAATCTCTTAGGCAAAGATCTGAGGATCTTTCTCACCAGCTTTTCATCTGTCATTCTTTCTCCCAAGGCAGTGCAAGCATTGGCAATTTCAAGAATGTTCATGTGGAAGTCATGAATACACTCTTCCTCCTTCATCTTCAGATTTTCGAATTTTGTAGCCAATAGTTGCAATCTGGACATCTTCACTTTGGAGGTTCCTTCATGAGTGGTTTTCAGGATCTCCCATGCATCCTTGGCCACAGTGCATGTGTTGATCAGTCTGAAGATATTCTTGTCAACTCCATTGAATAGGGCATTCAAGGCTTTGGAGTTTCCAAGTGCCAATTCGTCTTCTTCTTTTGTCCAGTCTTCTTCTGGCTTCAATCCATCAGTGGGCTTTCCTTCTGTGTCCAGCATCTTGGGATGTTCCCAGCCTTTGATGACAGCTTTCCAGGTTCTGCTATCCAGTGATTTGAGGAAGGCCACCATCCTTGCTTTCCAGTATTCATAGTTGGTTCCATCCAGAATTGGTGGTCTGTTCACTGGTCCTCCTTCTTTCTCCATGTTCATCAGAATTTATCTCCCTAGATCTCACTCAGTGATTTCGAGTGCCTGCTCTGATACCAATTGAAATTCTGATACCGATGACAGATGTTGTACCAGATGTCACAACATCACGCTTCAGAACATGGAGATTATATTTGACTGTATGAACAGATTAAACAAATAAATAACACAAGAGAATTGTTAACCCAGTTCGGTGCAACGTCACCTACATCTGGGGGCTACCAAGCCAGGGAGGAAATCCACTAAAATAGTGTTAGTTCGAAGATCTAACAGCCACTGTTTACAACCTTCTCACCTAACCACTACCCGTGCAACCTCTACCTAAGAGCCACTCTTAGATATGAGAAACCCCTCTCACTCCCTCTCAAACACACTCTCCCGTGTTTACAAATAAATCAAATATACACCAGAGATTGCTCTCTGAACAAAAGAGATCAACTCTACACACTCAGGTCCAACACTTGATGTTAGGGTAGCATCAAGGTGGCTCACAAAACACTCAAGTCCCAAAACTCACAAAATAACTCTTCAATCCCGGACTTGGTAGAAAACTCGTGCCGCCTTCATGTTTATATAGCAGTGGGCATATCTGGGCTGCAACATCTTGCGCTGGATGAGATCTATCATTTTCCTGAAAAATCTGCACTTAAAGATCTAAAAGATATAGTTTGATCTTTTAGTTTTTATCTTTAATCTTTAATCCCTGAACGAACTATTCAAGTTTGTAATTCGAACTTTAATTATCTTTTAATTCGTTCCTAACGATAGATCGTCTAATCTGTTGCTAACTGCACAATAATCTGTTAAAGATATAACAGATTTATGTGTCCAGTATTTTCGGGCAGGATGTCCTGGACATTGTATCCGACATCGTGGATCCTGCACAATCTGTTAAAGATATAACAGATTTATGTGTCCAGTATTTTCGGGCAGGATGTCCTGGACATTGTATCCGACATCGTGGATCCTGCAGCTTCAATTCTTCATTTGACATTTTATCTTGCCTTGTGCATTGTGCAGCCCGATCTGATTCCTTGACATAACGTTGGACATCATGTGCAGCAACTCCAGCTTTCCTTCATTGTCTAAGTGCTTATGTTTTAACAAAATTTTAGCCAATCTTTTAAAACTCAGTAGAGCTAAGCACTAACAATTATTGTGAAAACAAGTGCCAAAACTAGATTTTTCTTGAGTCTTGTGCTCTGATTAAGGAGGTTTAAGGAGCACCTACTTGAAGCTCTTGTACTCTGATTACCACTTGATGCAAGCTCCATTGGAGCTTGTAGGCCTAGGATCTTCTTCATCAATGGATTCCTTTGCTTCTTGGAAGATGAATGGCAGCGGAATGGAGAAGGAAGAGAGAGACGAGACGCCACTTCAAGGAGAAGATGAGTCTAGAAGAAGCTCACCACCATAGGAGGCCATGGATAAGAGCTTGGAGGAAGAAGGAGATGAATGAAGGGAGAGGGAGAGAAGAGCACGAAATTTTGTGCTCCAAATGAGCTTTGAAATCTGAAGTTTAATATTCAAATGATCAAAGTTCAAAAAAATGCACACACATGACCTCTATTTATAGCCTAAGTGTCACACAAAATTGGAGGGAAATTCAAATTTCACTTGAATTTGAAATTGAATTTGTGGAGCCAAACTTTGGAGCCAAAATTTCACTAATTATGATTAGTGAATTTTAGTTATGGTTCAGCCCACTAATCCAAGATCAATTCCAAGATTCTCCACTAAGTGTGCTTAGGTGTCATGAGGCATGAAAAGCATGAAGGACATGCACAAAGTGTGACTATATGATGTGGCAATGGGGTGTAGTAAGCAAATGCTCACCTCCCCCTCTAAAATTTAATTGGATTGGGCTTCTACCAATTCAATGAAATTTATTTCCAACCACACACATCAAATATCCACTTAGTGCATGTGAAATTACAAAACTACCCCTAATACAAAAACTAGTCTAGGTGCCCTAAAATACAAGGACTGAAAAATCCTATATTTCTAGGGTACCCTACCTACATTATGGAGCCCTAAATACAAGGCCCAAAAATAATGAAACCTTAATCTAATATTTACAAAGATAAGTGGGCTCGTACTTAGCCCATGGGCCAGAAATCTACCCTAAGGCTCATAAGAACCCTAGGGCCTTCTCTTGCATCTCTGGCCCAATCTACTTGGAGTTTTCTATCCAATGCCCTTGCGGGGTAGGATTGCATCATAGAGGTTGTACTGTTGTTTCTATTTTCCCACTTTGTAAGTGAGAGGAAGAAAGTTCTGCTCATCTCTTCACTCGTTACATTGAGTCTCATAAAATTTTGAGGTGGGTGGAGGCAAAGTTGGGCTCTTAGATTGATCTTATAGATTGCCACTCCATTTTCAATGTTATGAACAAAAGACAGAGTACCCTAGCCTTTGGTTCTAACACAATCAAGTTCGATTTCACAGCAAATATCCCTTCTTTCATGGCATCTACTCTTTGATCTCTTCTGCTATCTCCTTGACAGGTAACCATTCTAAAGGCCGTATGGCTCACTTCATGATTGAGTTCACCATTCTAAAGGTGTTTGTAGTGGATATCCACCCTTATAAGCCCTTCCTGGTCAAGTGGGTTAACTGGTTCCCTCCAATTTTGTGTGACACTTAGGCTATAAATAGAGGTCATATGTGTGCATTTTTTTGAACTTTGATCATTTGAATATTAAACTTCAGATTTCAAAGCTCATTTGGAGCACAAAATTTCGTGCTCTTCTCTCCCTCTCCCTTCATTCATCTCCTTCTTCCTCCAAGCTCTTATCCATGGCCTCCTATGGTGGTGAGCTTCTTCTAGACTCATCTTCTCCTTGAAGTGGCGTCTCCTCTCTCTCTTCCTTCTCCATTCCGCTGCCATTCATCTTCCAAGAAGCAAAGGAATCCATTGATGAAGAAGATCCTAGGCCTACAAGCTCCAATGGAGCTTGCATCAAGTGGTAATCAGAGCACAAGAGCTTCAAGTAGGTGCTCCTTAAACCTCCTTAATCAGAGCACAAGACTTAAGAAAACTCTAGTTTTGGCACTTGTTTTCACAATAATTTTCAATTGAAATTTCAGAACTAGGATTGGTATAAAATAGGCACCAATTATAGAACAAATTTTGAGCCAAAACAACAAGCACACTTTCCTTTCACTTTTCTTTTTTTTCCTGGACACTGATTTTTCTGCCAAATTGTGAGATTTTTCTTATGTTTTCCTTTAATCCAAATCGCTTGGTTCTTTTTTTATAATTTTGGTCCAGATGTCTAGAAAATTCAGTAAAAGTTTCAGCTCAAAAAACGTAGTGACCAATTCCCAGTAATTTATACAAGTTCGTATGTTCAAGCTGCCAGCACCAGCGATTTCAGCCTAGAAATCAAGAGTAGTGTTTATGTTGCTTAAGGCTTGGATAGTTACAATTTGTGTTTGCTTATGCTCAATTATCTTGAATAACACAATTAAAGAGAGCTTAAAACTTATTTTGATTCACAAATCCAGCCACAACTCAGCACCACAACTCAACTTCATCATAGGCATCATGTAGGAAACTTCGAAAGCAAAAAAAAAGTTCAAGAACAAGACTACTTCTAGGAATTGATTTAGAACATGTTATGAACTAAATAACATGCATGAATTAGACTCAAAATTCAAAAGATAGGCTAAGAATGATAAGAATACATGAACAAATGTATCTAGAATTCAATCAACAAAATAAAATTCAACACAAACTTAGAACATAATGTGACAATTACTATGACTAAACATGACTCTAAGACAACATGGATTAAGTGATTTACACTTAGATTTTTGTGTTTTTTTTTTCTAATCAATATTTTGGAACAAAATTTAGATGTAAAGGTTCAGCACAAGAATATTATGAATGAAAATTGATAGAACCTAAAATCAACACAAAAACAAGATTCAAGAGTAGATCTACAAAATTTGAACCATAGAAATGCAAGAACAAGTGTAGATCTAAGATTTAATCGGTTTTTTTTTTTTGAATCTACCCTAAACAGCACCAAACCACAAGACAATGGAGGATATACAAGGAGAATAAGATGAAGAACAAGGAATTAAAGAGAATTCACCGAACAAAAAGATAGAGGAAGCAAAAGAACATCACCTAGATGAAGATGCTCTTGATACCACATGATGCAAGCTCCATTGGAGCTTGTAGGCCTAGGATCTTCTTCATCAATGGATTCCTTTGCTTCTTGGAAGATGAATGGCAGCGGAATGGAGAAAGGGAGAGAGAGAGGAGACGCCACTTCAAAGAGAAGATGAGTCTAGAAGAAACTCACCACCATAGGAGGCCATGGATAAGAGCTTGGAGGAAGAAGGAGATGAATGAAGGGAGAGGGAGAGAAGAGCACGAAATTTTGTGCTCCAAATGAGCTTTGAAATCTGAAGTTTAATATTCAAATGATCAAAGTTCAAAAAAATGCACACACATGACCTCTATTTATAGCCTAAGTGTCACACAAAATTGGAGGGAAATTCAAATTTCACTTGAATTTGAAATTGAATTTGTGGAGCCAAACTTTGGAGCCAAAATTTCACTAATTATGATTAGTGAATTTTAGTTATGGTTCAGCCCACTAATCCAAGATCAATTCCAAGATTCTCCACTAAGTGTGCTTAGGTGTCATGAGGCATGAAAAGCATGAAGGACATGCACAAAGTGTGACTATATGATGTGGCAATGGGGTGTAGTAAGCAAATGCTCACCTCCCCCTCTAAAATTTAATTGGATTGGGTTTCTACCAATTCAATTAAATTTATTTCCAACCACACACATCAAATATCCACTTAGTGCATGTGAAATTACAAAACTACCCCTAATACAAAAACTAGTCTAGGTGCCCTAAAATACAAGGACTGAAAAATCCTATATTTCTAGGGTACCCTACCTACATTATGGAGCCCTAAATACAAGGCCCAAAAATAATGAAACCTTAATCTAATATTTACAAAGATAAGTGGGCTCGTACTTAGCCCATGGGCCAGAAATCTACCCTAAGGCTCATAAGAACCCTAGGGCCTTCTCTTGCATCTCTGGCCCAATCTACTTGGAGTTTTCTATCCAATGCCCTTGCGGGGTAGGATTGCATCATAGAGGTTGTACTGTTGTTTCTATTTTCCCACTTTGTAAGTGAGAGGAAGAAAGTTCTGCTCATCTCTTCACTCGTTACATTGAGTCTCATAAAATTTTGAGGTGGGTGGAGGCAAAGTTGGGCTCTTAGATTGATCTTATAGATTGCCACTCCATTTTCAATGTTATGAACAAAAGACAGAGTACCCTAGCCTTTGGTTCTAACACAATCAAGTTCGATTTCACAGCAAATATCCCTTCTTTCATGGCATCTACTCTTTGATCTCTTCTGCTATCTCCTTGACAGGTAACCATTCTAAAGGCCGTATGGCTCACTTCATGATTGAGTTCACCATTCTAAAGGTGTTTGTAGTGGATATCCACCCTTATAAGCCCTTCCTGGTCAAGTGGGTTAACTGGTTCCCCCTTCTTAGCGACACTATCAAATGCAACACAGACGATTCTTTCAAAGGCTCCCCGGGGCATGCGAGAAGTGGTGGCATCTTCTGGGGCCACACATGTGCTTGTTTGGGTTGTTTTTTTATCCTATGTTGGTATTTAATCTGCTCTTTTTGATTAGTTATTTGTGGTTATTTTGGCCCTTGAAGTTGCAGGTAGGAGAGGTTGGAAGAAGATTTGGCTCAAATCTGTTATCCAAGTGTTGAAAAACTCATCTGTTGTTCCTTGGTCCATTTGAAGACGATGGGAAAACAATTTGTTTTTTTGTAAAGAAAATCGTATAGTCTTACCTTCTTCTCATGATTATAGGGAAGGAAATTCTTGCATTGACTCGTTAGTGAAATTTGAGCTTTTTCCTGGGATAGTTTTACTTGTTGGTGCTCTGTTTCATTTTTTGTTAAGGACGTGTTCCCCTGTAACCAAAATTCTGTTCCTAACTATTGGTTCTTATAGATGTTTTCATGGGTTTTGGCCTAGTTCCCCCATTTTGTAGTTCAAGTTTTTTCTTTTTTTTTAATGATATTTCGGGGTGCCAACATAATTGAGATGTTATTGTCCTCGTCTTTGGCAACTTCTCTAATTTTATATAAAAAGAAAACATTTTTCTTAGGAAAAAAATTTGTTTAAACTTGAATAAAAAAACATAAAAAAAACAATTATATAAGCTAGCTTATTAAAAAATAGAAAATAGAAACTACTTGTTTTAAATAAAACCAATCTAGATAAACACATAAACCCCCCATAAAAGTGCTTATTTTATTTCAAAAAATAAGTTGTATTTGAGCACCATTTTTTGTCCCATTTTATCCTATTTTTGATCTTATTTTATTATCAGAGCTCATGTGCATGTGTTAAGTGTGAACAATTGAGTAGAGAACTTGAAATGTTGAGAAAAGAGCTAAAAGAGAGAAGAAAAGAGGCAATATTGGGCATTTTCAAAGAACACGGACCATGCAAGCCATGCTGATTTGCAAACAAATCTTCCTTCAGCGTCACAAATCCGAGAATTGTCCTGCTACTGACAGGACAACCTGTGCTGATCCAAGGCTAAAAAGTAGAATCAATGTCACTATTTCTCGAAGATGGCCATGTTGCTCTTTGCATAGGCCATCTTGACTTAGCACGGCTTGTGCTGACTTCCATGTTGTTGTTTTAATTGTCATTAGTATAAATAGAAAAGGGAAGGCATTTTAGGTTAACTTTTAATTATTTTTGAACAACAAAAGGATTTTTGAGTTGAGAACTATATCTCAGTTAATGTAATCGTACACACATATTGTGGATCACTAAGGACTTTTTAGGCTCGTAATGTGGCTGGGCTAACAAGGAACTCATGGTTTTTCTTTGGATTCAAAGTTAGGTTCTAAGAGAGCACACACCCAAATTTTCTTGATAACCCATGACTCATATTTCATAGCCCCAACTTCTATGTTTTCTACTCTTAATAGTACACAAAATTTATTTGGCCCTTAGTTGCTTTAAACTCTTTATTTGAAATGCGCTTTTTTTTTTCTTTTTTCTTTTTTTGAACTAACAATGGCATTGTAGCAACTGATCACATGCTGCAATGTACCTTTGGTTGTGTGTTGTTATTAATGTCCCTGCAACAAAAGTCACCCAAGAATCCTCAGCAAATTTGTCTTAACCCATCAGTTCTCTCTTACAACCTAAGATAGGGTAGTTATTAAATATCACTTTCGGCTTGGGTTTCAATGACAACTTATTCACTTTAGGCTCAACAGGGTGCAAGGGATGTATTAATTCATGACAGGGTGGCTATTTGGCTAAGTGGCTGAAGCAATTTAATACAAACGAGGCCTTGATCATTTCTACATTCTGTATATATTTAAACAATATAAGAATCATGCAAAATCAGGAAGTTTAAAGACAATTGATTTCTCACAATCAAAGGTTCACACAACTCATCGAACATTTATGATGTACTTAGCTTACCATACCATGATTTCTGTTTAGACATGCTAACATCTTCACTCTTGTGCTTTCGATTCATACTTCATCACTCATAATAACACCTGCTCACACAAGAATCAGAATTTTCTCAATTAGTACACAATATATCCATTCATCAATTCATCTAGAACAAGTCGTGGCCAATTACTGATTTCCTACGTCTCTATCATGCAATTTTTTTTAAATTCAATTACTGAAATTAACTGCTGAAATTAAATTAAAGAAAAAGAAAAACTAAAGACAAGACTCAAAGATTCAAAGTTAATGATTTTCTTTCCTTTTATTATTATGTGTTTAAATTTTTTTAAATAAATTCTGTATGATTTTATTTCCTTTTATTATTTATTTATATTTGTGAGGGTAGAGGGTGTCACACCAAATTCTTGAAGAACTTCCTCACAAAGAAAGGGAAATATATAACAATGAGAGCATAGTGGTAGAGGGCAATTGCAGTGTAGTTATCTAGAGGAAGCTACCACACAAGCTTAAAGATTCAAGAAATGTGACCATCCCAGAAGGACAGACTCATTAACTTCTCTCTTCATACCCGGCCACCAAAACATTTGCCTAAGGTCCTGGTACATCTTAGTCGCTCCTGGGTGGATACTCAGACTACTTCTATGACCCTCTTCCAGGATCGCTCTCCTAAGCTTGGGTACACCAGGAACACACACCCTATCTTGGAATCTCAAGACTCCATCAGGCCCCACCCTAAAACTACTCTCTCTCCCTACAACTATGGACTCTAACTAGGCTGACAAGAATAGGTCAGACTTCTGACCCTCACGGATCTCGCTCAAAAGTTCACTAGTGACTCTCAACATACCCAATATAATGCTACCAGAGGTGACATTACATGTCAAACTCGTGTCTCTAAACTGCTCTAAGAGGTCTAACTCTCTAACCATCAAAGCAGACATCTGAAGGGATTTCCTACTCAAGGCATCAGCTACTACATTAGCTTTACCTGGGTGATAGCTAAGCTCAAAATTGTAATCCTTAAGGAACTCTAACCATCTCCTCTGCCTCATGTTAAGCGCTCTCTAATCAAACAAATACCTAAGGCTTTTATGGTCACTAAACACCGCAAATTTAGATCCATAAAGGTAATGCCTCCAAAGCTTAAGAGCAAAAACTATGGCTGCTAACTCAAGATCATGCGTGGGATAATTCCTTTCATGAATCTTGAGTTGTCGAGAAGCATAGGCCACTACTTGTCCCTGCTGGATAAGCATTCCACCTATACCCATCTTGGATGCATCACAGTACACCACAAAGGGTTCGCTTGGGTCAGGTAACACTAAAACTGGTGCAGTGGTCAACCTTTCCTTAAGGGTATGGAAACTACTCTCACACTGAGCATCCTACACAAAAACTTGACCCTTACTAGTAAGCTTAGTCAAAGGTAAGGCTAGCTTAGAAAAACCCTCTATGAATCTACGATAGTATCCTGCTAAACCAAGGAAACTCCTAATCTCAAACACTGACTTAGGACTCTCCCAACTCATCACCGCCTCTACGTTGGAAGGATCTACTGCTATCCCTCCCCTAGATATAACGTGTCCTAGGAAGCTCACCTCCTTTATCCAAAATTCACACTTGGACAACTTAGCATACAGTCTGTTGTTTGTGAGGGTTTGCAACATAATCCTCAGATGCTCCTCAGGTTCCTCTCTAGTCTTAGAATACACCAAGATATCATCTATGAAGACCACTACAAAACTATCTAGGTAGGGGTGAAAGATCCTATTCATGTAATCCATGAACACACCAGGAGTGTTGGTCACACCAAAAGGCATAACCAAGTACTCATAATGGCTGTAACGGGTCCTAAAGGTAGTCTTCGGAACATCCTCAGGTTTCACTCTAATCTGGTGGTACCCTGACCTGAGATCTATCTTACTGAACACACAAGCCCCTACTAATTGGTCCATCAGGTCATCTATCCTAGGCAAATGGTACCTATTCTTAATCGTCACCTTGTTTAGCCATCGATAGTCTACACATAGCCTCATAGTCCCATACTTCTTCTTAACTAACAACACCGATGCTCCCCAGGGTGACACACTAGGCCTCACAAACTGTTTCTCTAAGAGCTCCCCTAACTATTTCATAAGCTTGCTCAACTCTACAGGGGACGTCCTATAAGGTGCTATAGATATAGGTCTAGTATAGGGCACTAGGTCTACAGAGAACTCGACCTCTCTCTCAGGTGGTAATTCAGACACCTCTGGAAACTCTTTCACCAATGCTATATCATTCACATGGGTTTTGGTCTCGACACTCATACTAGCTAAGATTATGTATACCCGTGCATCTTCCCTCAAAGATGCCTCAAATTGGTTAGCAGACAAAAACATATCACCTTCACTCACACCAGACTAAGGAAAGACAACAAATTTCTCAAAACAATTTAATAAAACGTGACTGGAAGACAACCAGTTCATACCCAGAATAACATCAATCTGACTTAAAGGTAAAACAACTAAATCAATTAGAAACTGTCTATTAGAAATTAAGACAGGACATTGCAAGCAAACATTAGAAGTTAAAACAAACCCACTAGTAGGTGTATCAACAATCAAGTCAAATTTCAAAGAAGACACAGGTAAGGCAAGTTTTTCGACACAGACACGAGAAATAAACGAATACGTTGCACTTGAATCATACAATAAAACCAAGGGAACTTGACTTATGAAAAACATACCTTGGATGAGATCATTAGATTGTGTGGCATCAACTGTAGATGCAATTGCTTTTGATGTTTTGATGATGATCATGATGATATGATGCAATTGATGTAAATGGGCTTTTCATGATTAAATTCAAGACAATACTTCAAGATTACAAGGCACAGCATCAAGATGATCACTAGTGTATTAGGAAGGGAATTCCTAATTGAATTAGCAAAAGGTTTGGCCAAGTAATTTAAATTAAAAAGTGTTTTACAAAGGTTATACTCTCTGGTAATCGATTACCAGAGGATGTAATCGATTACCAGTGGCCAAATATATTTTATAACAGCTACTGAAATTTGAATTCGAAATTTTAGACTGTGTAATCGATTACACAATTTTGGTAATCGATTACCAGCAGTTAATAAACGTTGTAATCCAAATTTTAAAAGCTGTAATCGATTACATAATTCCTGTAATCGATTACCAGACAGGATTTTCAGAAAAATAATTCTAAGAGTCACAACTTTTCAAAGGCTTTATTCTTGACCACCAATGGTCTATATATATGTGACTTAAACATGAATTTGCTCAGAGATTTTCAGAACAACAAGTGTTTATCCTCTCAAAGAGCAAAATCATTTTATCCTCTTAAGAATTCCTTGGCCAATTCAATTGGAATTCATTAAAGAATTATTTGAGCGCTCAATCTATAAAATCTATCTCTTTCTAGAGAGATTCATTCTTCTTCTTCTACTCATTCTCTAAGGGATTAAGAGACCGTGGGTCTCTTATTGTAAAGGAATTCTAAACACAAAGGAAGGATTGTCCTTGTGTGTTTAGAACTTGTAAAAGGAATTTACAAGATAGTGGAACTCTCAAGCGGGTTGCTTGGGGACTGGACGTAGGCACAAGGGTGTGGCCGAACCAGTATAAATCTGAGTTTGCACTTTCTCTTCCCTTAATCTCCTTTTTTCATTATTGCTTTACATTCATATTCAAATTTTTTTATTTGAATTAATATTTAATAAGTTCATTGTTAAGGGAATCTATAACTTGAAAAGAAAGTGAAATAAATTTTTAATTGGGGAAGTAGTTTGGAATATCTTAATTCAACCCCCCCCCCCCTTCTTAAGATATCTGAGGCCACTTGTCTAAAAAGTGGTATCAGAGCTTCATTCTTGTATAAAGTTTAGAAGCTTCAAGAAAAAAAGATGGCCTCAGCAAACTCCTTATTTCCAGAAGGGAATTCTATCAATAGACCTGCAATCTTTAATGGAGAGGGTTACCATTACTGGAAAACCCGAATGCAAATTTTTATTGAGGCAATAGATCTAAATATTTGGGAAGCCATAGAAATAGGGCCTTATATACCCACCACAGTGGAAAGAGTTTCAATAGATGGTAGTTCATCAAGTGAAAGCATAACTATAGAAAAACCTAGAGATAGATGGTCTGAAGAGGATAGAAAACGAGTACAATACAACTTAAAAGCCAAAAATATAATAACATCTACCCTGGGAATGGATGAATATTTCAGGGTTTCAAATTGTAAGAGTGCTAAGGAAATGTGGGACACTCTTCGATTAACACATGAAGGAACTACAGATGTTAAAAGATCTAGGATAAATGCACTAACTCATGAGTATGAATTATTTAGAATGAATGCAAATGAAAATATTCAAAGCATGCAAAAGAGATTTACACATATAGTAAATCATCTAGCAGCCTTAGGAAAAGAATTTAAAAATGAGGATCTCATAAACAAGGTGTTAAGATGTTTAAGTAGAGAATGGCAACCCAAAGTAACGGCCATTTCTGAATCAAGAGATTTATCTAACATGTCCCTTGCCACTCTATTTGGAAAGTTGCAGGAACACGAGATGGAATTATTGAGATTACACCAACATGAAGAAAATGACAAGAAAAAGAAAGGAATTGCTCTTAAAGCATCATCCTCAATTCAAGAAAAAGTGATCAGGATAATGATCCAGATGATGATGATGATCTAAGTCTTTTTGTAAGAAGATTCAACAAGTTTCTTAAAGTAAGAGGAAATCAGAGGCGACCCAATTTTAAATCAAAGAGAAGGACAGAAAATTCATCCTCTACTCTAAAATGCTTTGAATGCAATCAACCTGGACATCTGAGGGTTGATTGTCCCATCTTCAAGAAAAAGATGGAAAAATCTGAAAAGAAAAATTATAGTGAAAAGAAACTGAAGAAAGCATACATCACATGGGATGAAAATGATATGGAATCTTCTGAAGATTCTGAAAATGAAGAGATAAATCTCTGCCTTATGGCTAAAAGTTACGAAAGTGATGAAGAGGTAACATCTTCGAATAACTTATCTATTTCTTTTGATGAATTGCAAGATGCATTTGCTGATCTGCATAAAGAGTCAATTAAACTTGCAAAATTAGTTTCATCTTCAAAGAAAACAATTTCAAATTTAGAAAATGAGATTTCGAAATTAAACAAAGAATTAGATCTTCTTAGAAATGAAATCTCAATTTCTAAAACAAATGAAAAAGTCAATATCTCCACTATTTCTGATAAGAAAATATCAGATTCCTGTAGTTGTTGTGATAAATATGTAAAAGAAATTAAAGAGTTGAAAAATTCACTTGCAAAATTTTCATATAGTAAAAATAATTTAGATGTTATATTAAGTAAACAAAGATATGTGTCTAATAAAAATGGACTAGGGTATAAATCTGATAAACAACAAAAGTTTCATAAAAACGTTTCCACTTCCACACAAAAATGTAATTCTAATTCTATCACTTGTTTTTATTGTGGAAGAAGAGGACATGGCATATCAACTTGCTACTTCAAGAAAAATTACAGTAACATTAAAATGATATGGGTCCCAAAAGGATCCTCTGTTTATACTAACATGCAAGGACCCAATAAAATTTGGGTACCTAAGTCAAAAACTTAATTATGCAGGTATCTTTGAGAAAGAAGTGGTACATAGATAGCGGATGCTCAAAACATATAACTGGAGATGCATCAAATTTTACATACATTTCTCCAAAGAAAAGCGGGCATGTAACATATGGTGACAACAACAAAGGTAGAATCCTTGGAGTGGGTAAAATAGGTACAAATTCTTCAAACTCCATTGAAAATGTTCTACTTGTTGAAGGACTTAAGCATAGCCTGCTTAGCGTTAGTCAACTATGCAACAAAGGCTATCTAGTATCATTTGATTCTCAGAAATGTCTTATAGAACATAAGCATGACATTAATATAAAGCATATAGGACATAGAGTCAATAATGTTTACATGATAGACTTAAGCATAAAACCAGAAAACAATCATTGCTTTCTTAGTAAAGATGAAGATCCATGGTTATGGCATAAAAGAATTGCTCACATAAACATGGATCACTTAAATAAATTAATTTCAAAAGATTTAGTAGTTGGTTTGCCTAAATTGAAATTTGAAAAAGATAAACTATGTGATGCATGTTAAAAGGGCAAACAAACAAGAGTCTCATTCAAACCTAAAAATGTTGTTTCAACCACTCAACCCTTACAATTATTGCATATGAATTTATTTGGTCCATCTAGAACCATGAGTTTTGGAGGAAATTACTATGCTTTAGTTATAGTTGATGATTTCTCTAGATATACTTGGACATTATTTATTACACATAAAAGTGATTCATTCCAAGCATTTAGAAAACTAGCTAAAGTCATACAAAACAAGAAAAATCTTAAGATTGCATCCATTAGAAGTGATCATGGGGGTGAATTTGAAAATAAAGATTTTGAATTATTTTGTGATGAACATGGTATTGAACACAATTTTTTTGCACCTAGAACCCCTCAACAAAATGGAGTTGTTGAGAGGAAAAATAGGTCATTGGAAGAAATTGCAAGAACTTTATTAAATGATACTTCTCTTCCAAAGTATTTTTGGGCTGAAGCTGTCAATACTGCATGTTACATCATGAATAGGGCCTTGATAAGACCCATTTTAAAGAAAACCCCATATGAGTTATATAATGGTAGAAAACCTAATATTTCTCATCTACATGTTTTTGGTTGCAAGTGCTTTGTGCTTAATAATGGTAAAGATAATCTAGGAAAATTCGATGCAAAATCTGATGAAGGTATTTTTCTTGGATATTCATTACAAAGCAAAGCATATAGGATATATAATAAAAGAACTATGAATATCGAGAAATCCATTCATGTTACCTTTGATGAATCTAATGCTATATTGTCAAGAAAGAATATGCTAGATGACATTGCAGATTCTTTAGAACATATGAACATTCATGAACAAGATTCCAAAGGAAATGATAAAGGAAACAATGAAGATCCTTCAGAAGAAGTCAAATCCAATGAGGAACTTCCAAGAGAATGGAAAGCTTCAAGAGATCATCCCCTCGACAACATTATTGGTGATATCTCAAAAGGGGTAACAACTAGACATTCTCTTAAAGATTTATGCAATAATATGGCTTTTGTATCTATGATTGAACCTAAAAATATAAAAGAAGCCATAGTAGATGATAACTGGATCATTGCCATGCAAGAAGAACTAAACCAATTTGAAAGAAACAATGTGTGGAAATTAGTAGAAAAACCTGAAAATTATCCTATCATAGGAACAAAATGGGTTTTTAGAAATAAATTAGATGAACATGGTATAATTATTAGAAATAAAGCCAGGTTAGTAGCAAAAGGGTATAATCAAGAAGAAGGAATAGACTATGAAGAAACATATGCTCCTGTTGCAAGATTAGAAGCCATTAGAATGCTTTTAGCATATGCATCCATAATGGATTTTAAACTTTATCAAATGGATGTTAAGAGCGCCTTTCTAAATGGCTTAATTCAAGAAGAGGTATATGTTGAACAACCCCCTGGTTTTGAAATTCCTGATAAACCAAACCATGTTTATAAATTACAAAAGGCTTTTTATGGTTTGAAACAAGCCCCTAGGGCGTGGTATGAACGCTTAAGCAATTTTCTTCTAGAAAAAGAATTCTCTAGAGGTAAAGTGGATACCACATTGTTCATAAAGAGAAAGCATAATGATATTTTGTTGGTTCAAATATATGTTGATGATATAATTTTTGGATCCACTAATGATTCATTGTGCAAGAAGTTTTCCCTTGATATGCAAAGTGAATTTGAAATGTCAATGATGGGAGAACTAAAGTACTTTCTAGGATTACAAATCAAGCAAACTCAAGAAGGTATATTCATCAATCAATCCAAGTACTGCAAGGAATTGATCAAAAGATTTGGGATGGATAGTGCAAAACACATGTCCACACCTATGAGCACTAGTTGTTACTTAGATAAAGATGAATCTGGTCAGTCTATAGACATAAAACAATATCGAGGTATGATCGGATCTCTTCTTTATTTATCTGCTAGTAGACCTGATATTATGTTTAGTGTATGTATGTGTGCTAGGTTTCAATCCAACCCCAAACAATCACATTTAAGTGCAGTAAAGAGAATCATGAGATATCTATTAGGAACAATCAATTTAGGATTATGGTATCCTAAGAATTCAACATGTAACTTAATAGGATATTCTGATTCTGATTTTGCCGGATCTAAAACTGATAGAAAAAGTACAAGTGGAACTTGTCAATTCATTGGATCGGCTCTTATCTCATGGCATAGTAAGAAGCAAAACAGTGTTGCTCTATCTACTACTGAAGCGGAGTATATCTCTGCCGGTAGTTGTTGTGCACAGATTTTATGGATGAAGCAACAATTATCTGACTATGGCATCATTCTTGATCACATACCTATTAAGTGTGATAATACTAGTGCCATAAATCTATCCAAAAACCCAGTTCAACACTCTAGAACTAAACATATAGAGATTAGACACCACTTTCTTAGAGATCATGTCCTAAAGGGAGATTGTGTATTAGAGTTTGTTGATACTAAGAATCAACTTGCTGATATTTTCACAAAACCTCTCCTCAAGGAAGTGTTCTTCTCTATTAGAAGAGAATTAGGTCTCTTAGATGTAAGAGATTTAGAAAAATAGGGATTGATTGGTTGATTGATTGATTGATTTACTATTATTTACTGTTTGTAGATTAATTTGTTTGTTTGATCTTGTTTGAATTCTTGTTTTATGATAAAATTTATGATTTCTTGTGTATATAATAATTGAATGATTGAATTTAGTGTATTAGTAGTGAAAATTAATCATATAGGATGTATTTTAGCATATACATAGATATTCTCTTAAGAAACTAGCCTAGGATAGGCTCTGGTAATCGATTACCATCCAGTGTAATCGATTACACATGAACAGGCAGCCTGTAATCAATTACAACATCCTGTAATCGATTACCAGTAGGCTTATTGGTCCTGTAATCGATTACCAATACCTGTAATCAATTACAATACGTCATCTTCTATAAATACTCACGAAATCAGAGTTGTTGCGCAGCCAAAGCTTCCTCCACGTTTTCCTCCATACCTAAAACTTCAAATCTTCGATTCTCACTCAATTCTTCACCAAATCACGTCCCGTAAAGCCCAATCTTCCTCTTTTTCACTCCTCTTTCACTTCCACCGATCAAAATTCACAAAAACTTCATCAAATGGCAGAGCCATCGAAGAAGAGAAAGGGATCATCTTCCACCGCTACTGCTGCTGCCCATCGCCGCCACGGCCCATCCGGAGCACCCACAGCACCTATTCCTCCTTCTTTGTCATCTCCAAGATCATCAACATTGTTTTCATCCGATGATCAGCGTCTACGGTACCTTTCTCAGTTTTCTTCTAGAATAATCTTAGACCCTAAGTACCTAGACGTAGAATTCTTTAATGATGAAACATTTGATTGCTATCAAGTGTTTCAAAATTCTGGTCTTGTTGATTTCATGTCATTAAAATTGCCATATTATCCTGAACTTGTAAAGGTCTTCTACTGCAATTTAAAAATTCAGGATTGTATTATTATGTCTGAGGTGCATGGTATTTCTATGGTCATTGATCAGTCACTATTCTTTTCTTTGACTCATTTACCCAGTCAAGGTGCACCTTTTGAGGGCACCATTGTTGATGACTGGAAATTCGATTATTCGAGTCATGATGCTCGTCGCATGGTCTGCAATGATCAAGCTGAAATGACTGGTAGATTGCTAGCCGGGTCATTAACATTTGATAATCGCATCATGCATTATATCATTGTTAGAATTTTGCTTCCTCGGTCTTCAAATTTAGCACAGGCCTCTGAGGAGGATTTTATTCTTATGTGGGCTTTTCTTACCGGTCGTCAGATCGACTGGGCCCATTTGGTTCGGTACCGAATGCATAAGGCATTACGGGCCAATGCACCTCTTCCTTATCCACATTTGATTACTCTGTTTCTGCGTCACTTTCAAATTCCGCTTGATGATGAACCCTTTGTTCAAGTCAAGTGTTCCTTTGCAATTGGTGCTGGTGCAGTGACCTACTTTGGGTACCGTAAAGATCGGAATGGTCAATGGCTGAAGAAGGATGCACTCCCTCCTCAAGATGAACGTACTCCTTCACCTCCTCCTCAGCGCGAAGATTCCGCACTCATGAATGAAGTCCTCTTCGAATTACGGGGTCTTCGTTCTTATGTTGGTGACCGCTTCGACTCGTTAGATACACGCTTTGCTGGTATGGACATTCGCCTCACACAGCTTGAAGAGGATGTCGGATACATTCGTCAAAGTTTCGATCTTCCACCACCACCTCCGTCTACTTAGTTTTTAGTTTTTAATAAGCCGTGTATTTTGGCTGTTTAAGTTTCTTAGAGTTTCAATTTTTACGTTAAGTACTTTGCTTATTTATCTTGTGGTATTAAGATTTCAGACTTTTTCTGCTTTGACATTGTGTGGTTGTTGACATTTTAAGTTATTTGGATTCTGGATTGATTATTACTTGTTTGTGAGTTTGGATGGTTGTGCTTTATACTCTGATCTTTATATCTTTCTACTCCTTTGTCATATCTGTGATGCTTCCCTAGTTCTTTGGCTTTTTGATGTTGCCAAAAGGGGAGAAAAGGTTGGTTGTAGAAAAAGGTTGGTTGTAGAAAAAGCTTAACAACCTTAGAAATCAAGTGATCATAAATTCCGAAATATAGGGGGAGTAAACGCCCATTTTATCTATATACAATTGTTTGTTGCTTGCTTGAATCTTGATTTCAGGTATTGTATTGTCATCATCAAAAAGGGGGAGATTGTAGATGCAATTGCTTTTGATGTTTTGATGATGATCATGATGATATGATGCAATTGATGTAAATGGGCTTTTCAAGATTAAATTCAAGACAATAATTCAAGATTACAAGGCACAACATCAAGATGATCACTAGTGTATTAGGAAGGGAATTCCTAATTGAATTAGCAAAAGGTTTGGCCAAGTAATTTAAATTAAAAAGTATTTTACAAAGGTTTTACTCTCTGGTAATCGATTACCAAAGGATGTAATCGACTACTAGTGGCCAAATATATTTTATAACAGCTACTGAAATTTGAATTCAAAATTTTAGACTGTGTAATCGATTACACAATTTTGGTAATCGATTACCAGCAGTTAATAAATGTTTTAATTCAAATTTTAAAAGCTGTAATCGATTACATAATTCCTATAATCGATTACCAGACAGGATTTTCAAAAAAATAATTCTAAGAGTCACAACTTTTCAAAGGCTTTATTCTTGACCACCAATGGTCTATATATATGTGACTTAAACACGAATTTGCTCAGAGATTTTCAGAACAACAAGTGTTTATCCTCTCAAAGAGCAAAATCATTTTATCCTCTTAAGAATTCCTTGGCCAATTCAATTGCAATTCATTAAGGAATTATTTGAGTGCTCAATCTGTAAAATCTATCTCTTTCTAGAGAGATTCATTCTTCTTCTTCTACTCATTCTCTAAGGGATTAAGAGACCGTGGGTCTCTTGTTGTAAAGGAATTCTAAACACAAAGGAAGGATTGTCCTTGTGTGTTTAGAACTTGTAAAAGGAATTTACAAGATAGTGGAACTCTCAAGCGGGTTGCTTGGGGACTGGACGTAGGCACAAGGGTGTGGCCGAACCAGTATAAATCTGAGTTTGCACTTTCTCTTCCCTTAATCTCCTTTGTTCATTATTGCTTTACATTCATATTCAAATTGTTTTATTTGAATTAATATTTAATAAGTTCATTGTTAAGGGAATCTATAACTTGAAAAGAAAGTGAAATAAATTTTTAATTGGGGAAGTAGTTTGGAATATCTTAATTCAACCCCCCCTTCTTAAGATATCTGAGGCCACTTGTCTAACATCAACACCACTAAGAGCAAACACTCTCCCTATGGTCCTCTGTCGTCCGCTCTAGTTATTTAGACTCCTACTACTTTTCTCCCTCCTAGGATGCGGACAACTAGTACTGATGTGACCCTTACCTCAGCAGTTGAAACAAGTCACGTCACTATTTGGGCATTCACGAGCAAAATGACCAATCTTACCACACTTAGCATACTGGGATGGTGTAGCAAGTGTAGCAGGAGCACCACCACCACCACCACCACCACCTCTACCAGCAAGCTGAGACAACCTGTTAACTAGTTGAGAATTCCCACCAGTTGGATGATGTCCTCCACTGGTCCTCTGTCCCCCAGAATGGTTTTCATATTGCCTAGAAGGGGCAGAATATGGCTTAGCACGACTACGAGTCTCATGCTTCTTCTCTTTCCCATGACTGGCATTGGCATTCCTGTAAAATGCAACCTTCTCCCACTGATCCTCGTCAAAGATCCTACACATGTTGGTTAGTTGTGCAAAGTTATGGATACCATGAAAATTCACCATCATTACTTCTGGTTGGAGGCCATTGACAAATTTCACACATTTGGACCTCTCCCCAGCTTCCCCCTGATAGAGGAAAATACCTTACCAAGTTCTCAAACCTAGCCACATACTCTGCCATCGTCATGCTCCCTTGTTTCAGCTCGAGGAACTCCATCTCCTTCCTGTTCTTCACATCGCCTGGAAAATACTTCTCCAGAAAAGTCTGTCTAAAAGTACCCCATGGGACAACAACACCACCTACCCCCTCCAGATGTGGGCGAGTGTCCTCCCACCAGTACTCTGCCTCATTTGCCAACATGTGAGTAGCAAACAACACCTTCTGCTGGTCTGGACACTCTGTCACCCAGAAGATCTTCTCAATCTCCTTCAGCCAAGCCTCAACACCCTCAGGATCACAATCCTCCTCAATTCTCTTTTCCTTCTTATCACTTTCCATCCTAGTAAAAATTACCTCGCACTGCTCTTTGTGATTCATCTCAGTATTGGCCCCAAAGGTTCTAGTGGATCGTTCAACCATTTGCTTAGCTAATTGGCCCATCTGTACCTCTAGATTCCTGATTGCTGAATCAATACTCTTTTGGTGTGACAAGGTAGTTTGCATGAATTGCGTCAACATTTCTTCCAGCTTGGTGGTTTTCTTGTATAGGCTAGGCTCTTGGCTGGGAGGCTGATGAGATGAACCTCCTTGGTTGAAATTATTCCCTGGATGGGATCTCCAACCTTGGCCTTGAGAGAAATTTCCTCTCTAATTGAATCCTGGTGGTCCTCCTTGATGGAATCCTTGATGATTCTGACTACCCATGTATTTAACTTTGTTAGCTGCATCGTCTTGGACCATGCATAAGCCTGAATCGTGAGTGCCACCACAGATGTTGCATCTCCCAATGCGCATGACTGGAGATGGAGAAGGTTGTACTGCATGTAGCTGTGGAGGGAGATTACTTAGAGTTGCTGTGAGGGACTCTAAGGTCTTGGCCAGTAGCTTGTTTTGAGCCAACATAGCATCTTGAGAAGTGAGCTAAAGAAAACTTTTCTTTGTAGGTGCGTAGGCTCGATCATGGAGGATGGCGTGATCACTAGCTTCCATATTCTCTATTAGCTCCATGGCCTCTTCTGGCATCTTTAGCTTGATCTTCCCACCGGTGAAGGCATCGAGGAGCTGCTTAGAATAGGATCGTAAGACATCAATAAGATGTTGAGCTGGATTGGCTTGCTAAACCCATGTGTAGAAGTCTTCCGAGGTAACCCATGGAAGTAGTCAAGTGCTTCGCTCAGCGATTTGGCAGAGTGTTGGTGGAAGGATGAGATTTCCAACTTTCCTTTAGCAGTCTTGGACTTTGGAAAGTACTTCTTTAGGAACTTCTCCAATACCTCTTCCCATGTCCGTAGGTTGTTCCCCTTGAACGAGTGAAGCCATCTTTTTGCTTCACCAGCCAAGGAGAAAGAGAATAGGTTGAGGTGGATGGCATTTTCTGGAACTCCCGCTATCTTCATTATGTTGCAATTCTCAATGTATATGGCAAGGTGCACATACAGATCTTCACTCAGCAGGTCATGGAATAGATTCCCTTGGATCAACTAGATAAGGGAATGTGGATATATGTTGTTGGCCACTTGAACATCCGGTCTGGCTATGCTGGTGAAGTACTGAGGTGTAGCAGAGCTAGAGTAGTCCTCTAGCGTCATCCTCTATGGACGATCTTCTACCATGATGTGTTCTTCAGCAAAAGGATGTGGACTGGTCACAAGAGAGGGAGTTGATTAATCTGCACCTCTTGTTGCTCTCTCCTTCTTCTTGCAGTGTTGTTCCTTCTGCAAGTCGCTTCGATCTCTATATACAAAGGAATAAGGTTTTCCACTGAAGATGTACCTCACATACAAGAAAAAGAAACACTATCATGCAGTTATCACAAAATTAATTTTTTTAAAAAAAAATAGAATAAAATAAGAGCGAATAAAGAAAAATTGAAAATAGTTTTTTTTTAAGTTAAACAAAAAAATTAAAAGATAAAAATTTAAAGAATAAAAAATGATTGCTTTCAAATTGGGATTTGTAACAACCAAGTATGAAAACCAAAGTCCCCTGCAATGGCTCCAATAACTTGTTAACCCGTTGAGAAGTGTACCAATTTGTCACAAGTAGTAAAGTTAAAATGGAAGTCCAAGTGTCAAATCCACAGGGACTTTGGTTGTACTTAAGGGATGCAAACCCAATTATCAAGCAATTATAAGAAATAGAAGACATAATGATGCAATCCTATCCTGGAAGGGCATTGGATAGAAGACTCCAAGTAGATTGGGCCAGAGATGCAAGAGAAGACCCTAGGGTTCTCATGTGCCTTAAGGTAGATTTCGGGCCCATGGCTAAGTATGAGCCCACTTATCTTTGTACATATTCGATCAAGGTTTCATTATTTTTGGGCCTTGTATTTAGGGCTCCATAATGTAGGTAGGGTACCCTAGAAATGTAGGATTTTTCAGCCCTTGTATTTTAGGGCACCTAGACTAGTTTTTGTATTAGGGGTAGTTTTGTAATTTCACATGAATTAAGTGAATATTTGATGTGTGTGTTGGAAAATAAATTTAATTGAATTGGGAGAAGCCCAATCCAATTAAATTTTAGAGGGGGGGGGGGGGGTGAACATTTGCTTGCTACACCCCATTGCCACATCATATAGTCACACTTTGTGCATGTCCTTCATGCTTTACATGCCTCATGACAACTAAGCACACTTAGTGGAGAATCTTGGACTCAATCTTGGATTAGTGGGCTGAACCATAACTAAAATTCACTAATCATAATTAGTGAAATTTTGGCTCCAAAATTTGGCTCCTCAAATTCAATTTCAAATCCAAGTGAAATTTGAATAGAAATTCAAATTTCCCTCTAATTTTGTTTGACACTTAGGCTATAAATAAAGATCATGTGTGTGCATTTTTTTCAACTTTGATCATTTGAGAATTACACTTCAAAGTTTAGACCTCTTTTGAGGCTCAAATTTCGTGCTCACTACTACAAAAGCTTGTATATACGATGCGCCATCTACGACGGTTCTCGAGAACCGATTTAGAATATGGCGCAGTGGCAATTTTGTAAATAGGGGAACAAAAAATTTTTTTTACGTCGTACATTCTAAGGTGGTTATAAATAACCGTCTTAGAATGGGTGTTGGTGGCAATGTTGTAATTACTATAAATTAAGACAATGCCAATTTTTATCCTAGGACTGTCTTTGTATAGCATAATTACCTAAGACGGTTTACTACTCCCGACCCTCACCCATTCTCTGAGCCATCGTGTTGTTCCTCAACCATTCTCTCCTCACCTCACGCACATTCTGTCCCTCAACCTCAACTATCAATTAAAACAAAGCTTGTTCCTCAGCCATTCCTCAACCTCACGCACACTCTGAACTCAGTGAACCACACCACACAACAGAGACAATATCTCAATCTCAATCTCAGGTACGTATTTTTCTTATCTTTCTTTTCTCTCCAACACCTTAATTACATTCATTCTCACTTTGTCTACACTTATTCCTCGAAATTAGCCTCTGCTTCGTTGAAACCCCTTTGTCTTTGTTTGCGAAAATCATTTTCACTTTTTCTTTCGCACACGCTCAACCAAGTAAACCCTAATTACTTACTCGCATAAAGTATAGGTTATAGTCAGTTATGAACTTCTACAAGTTGTTGTTGCTTCTTTTAGATTTCCTTGTCTTTTATTTTGCATGCACTGCTGTTAGGTTTTGTAGGCATCAATAGGTTGCACGTTTGGAATTGGATGGTAATGTATGCAATATTTTCTCAGCTATGATAGTTTTTCAATAAAATTATGTGTCATATTCATTAGATTTGTGCTCTGGATTCTTTTTTTTTTCGTGTACTATCAAAACCTGTGTGCTGTTTTCTTCTTGACATAATCTTTGAAAGTTGATATGGAAGCTCCTGTTTATTGCCAATAAATTATTGATTGTTCTATTGGGATGGGGGGAAATTGAGTGAAACTAATTTGGCCTTAGAACCAAGTGGAATTTCACTGTTTAATTCACAGCTTAGTATTGTTCTCTTTAAAACATTTAGTACATAGCTTGTTGCTATGCATTAAGTTAACAGAGCATAATTTGACAATTATATATTAAATATAATAATTATTTGTTTCTTTATATTTTTATCATTTTGTTCTAATTATCACATTTTTAAAATTACATTCCAAAATCTAAGGAAATAGCTTTTTGCTGTATTATATTTTGTTCACAAAACATTATCCTTATGTTATGTTGTTCTCTAAAATGTACCCTACATAAGCTGGAAAAAATACTGAATTAAGAGTACCTGCTAAATTTTAAGCATTTGAGATTTTTATTTCCCCATTACTTTCTCATTCGTATGAAGTATGATATGATAAAGTTTTGACTTTTAGGTTTATTATAGTAGCAGAACTACCTCAGACAGTGGAGGAGTGATTGCACTAGTAGAAATAGGAAGTACAAAAGAGGTTAGAAGAGAAACTGGAACAATGACAATGACATCCTTTTCTCTTTGCACTTTGAAACAAGCTAAGAAATAAAAGATTTGA
Source organism: Glycine soja (assembly GCF_004193775.1). Classification (NCBI taxonomy): domain Eukaryota; kingdom Viridiplantae; phylum Streptophyta; class Magnoliopsida; order Fabales; family Fabaceae; genus Glycine; species Glycine soja. The sequence continues at coordinate 12,862,671 of NC_041002.1, read as the reverse complement.
AACCTCTACCCAAGTATTATTCCCTTCCTGTGATGAGTTTTCGTAGTCAAATTTTGGAATATTTAATCAAAATTTGGATCTTTTACCTCAATATGTAAGAAGAAAGTAGAAGATTTGTAATGGGATTGTGAAGTAAATTAATTAAACACCTAATTATTATATTAACATTAGTATATATATATATATATATTATATATATATATATATATATATGCACTTTTTTTCAAAGAGATTGACTATTATTGTTCAACATAGAGAGATTAGAGAGACGATATTAAAACATTGGATTATTTCTGAAATGGCAACAACATGACAATAATGATCACAGTATACCCTGTGATTAATCACTTTAGCCAAAGCCTAGCCTAGTTTCATGCCCATGTACATGGGTGACATGATTTCTGTTTATCCTTCCTGGTTACCTTTTGAATATTGATTTGACTTTTATCTTATAATAATAATAACCTAAATAGGAAGAGGAAGATGCAACCATTAAACAGTTGAGAAAGAACCTCATCGTTAAGGCAAAACTAGTGCCAAGCTTCTACTATGAGGGGCCACCCCCAAAGATTGAACTCAAGAAGGTACTCTTTTTTCTATTTCATCTGCCTTTTCCAAGTCTCAGGATGCATATGAATTGCAATTAAGAATCTTAGAGTATGCACGAATAGATCAATGGAGTAATATACAATAGGAATGTTAAAATGCATGACAAAATCAAGAATGCAAAATTGACAGTAGGATACACCTATGGCTATGGTACTATTTGTTGTCTGAGTTCAGTGACAAAATCACGAATGCAAAATTACCCTGTCATGATCATGTCATATTTAGTTCTTTCCAAATTTGCTAATAGCCATCATTAATCAGTTAGTAAAACTCTTCATTCCCTTTCCCTTTGATAGCAATGTTCACATTATTATTATTATCAAATCACGAGCACATAATTCCAAATATACACTGGTAGAAATATATACAAAATAAGGACACATACACTGACTAGCATTATTTGTGTTATTAGAAAGTAGATTTATCCAAAAGGTAACCACACACTCCTTAATAATCACTTTGCCAATCCTTTGATTTGAATATATATTAGATAAGTGAAGACGAGATTTCTTTTCTTACAAAAGGTGAGGACCCATATGATGATGCTGTCGTTCATAAACTATTCCATCCAAACCTCAAGCTACTCCTAGTTACCGAAGGTGCAGAGGGTTGCAGAAGAGTCTCAAAGTTTTAATATATATTCAGGTTTCTTCACTTTCTAATTTTTTTTGTTAGAATTTTAGTTATTAGCTTGCTTTGGATTTAGCAATCATTTTGTGGTTAGTATAGCAATTTGGAACACACTACGTAATTGGGTCTCCAATTGTTTTAAGTAGCATAGCTTATGCACTTAAATTTTGGTGCTTGATTGCTTAAATAAAAATTAAATAATACAGAGGCTTTTGATAGGCATCCCATGGACACTTCAAGGAGTATTTAATTTCAGTTTGGCTTTTCATTTAGCACTTAACTCATTTTGTAGTTAGTATCACAAATTACCAATTTTTTTTATTCGACTCTGTAATTCTTGTCATTAGTAGCATCCTTGAATACTGATATTTAGGTGCTTCCTGGTTAAATAGTAAAAAGGAAGGAAATAGCTGAATTTGATACATTGGACATTGCATGATGAGATGTTTCAAGCTCATGTTGGAGACTTTGGCTTGGCAAAGTTGATTGACTTTTCCTAGTCATAATCCATGTCTGCTGTGGCTGGCTCATATGGCTACATTGCCCCAGGTAAGAATAAGTTCACTACATTGGTGCAGTAGTTGTAGTTTTACTTAATAGAATAATTGAGTCCCATTTTAATCTTTTGATGTGATTTACTTTCCAATATTGTTACAATGATTTTGGAGGAAAGAATTTATTAAAATGCAAATTAAGAGATGTTTTCAACAAAAATGTTACTGATCTTCAGACTAAAATGCACATTAAAATTGATTTTTTCAAAGTTGATATTAATAATGTGCTAAATATGTGATATTCTTACCAAGGTTTGGAAAAATTTGTAAATAGTTTAGTCTTGACTGTGTGTGCGAAAGAAGCTTTGGTGATCTTTCTCAAAATTGCTCTGTTCTGCACCAGCACATCTCTACTTAATAGGCCTACAATGAGAGAGGTCATTGCAATGTTAATTGATGCTAGGGAATATGTCAGCAAGTCACCAACCTCTCCTACATCAGAATCTCCATTGGATGAGGATGATGACATTTCTTCCAAAGGTTAGAAAACTTAAGTGTTCATTATCATACTTTCTTTTGGTGGAATGATACTATTTCATATTATTAGTTCCCTGGTAGGTGTTTATAAATAAAAGGATCAATTCACCTAATGCATTTTGGTACATACATGGGGCATGCTATTGAAGTTTATATTCAATAGCATTATTTTGAATTTCAGCTTCCTGATATCATGGCTGTTTCATATTTTTTTGTGATATTTCTCTACTATTTGCAATCTGCTAATCTATACTTCACCTTGAACTATTGAGTACTGAAGGTTAAAGAATTGATTATCATTTATGTAGTTTATGCTATCTAGTGTATACACACACACAAACAAGAATTTACTTTTAAAAAAATAAGCCAATAACACCGCTTCCCTCAAACACTCTATTCATGAACCACTTATTCTCTTTGAAATGGCTAGACTTGTAAAATTAAAATCTTGTACTAATTCCCCCTTATAATAATGTTCAGTTAATTAATAATATAAAATTATTTAAAAATATTATTACTAGCATCAATGTATCTCTAACATAGTCTTTTTCTTCAAATTTTCGAGAAGAGAAACTCACAAAGGTATCTATCTATCTATCTATATTTTGATTTTGTGGATCCGTGTTTTTGAGATGAGTTTGTGAATTTAATCGATTGTTTTGCAGACGAGGTTATCATTGAGGCATGCTTTGGTGTTTGCATTAATTGGGGCGTTGTGGAACTTGTAGAGGGCTGGGGGTATCCGATTTGTGATAGACAGAGACGAGTTTTTTTCCCATGACGTAAAGTACGAGGGTGACACTGTTCATGTCTCTTTTGTTGTTATTCAGGCTAATTCTCCCTAGCATTACGGCGACGAAGGTGTCGACCTTGTGCCGCTCTATGATTGAATATTCTTATAGATTTATATGATTTTTTTTCTTCATTTTATACGTCTAAGCATTTACATAAAAATTATAATGCATAAACTATAAATTATTAAATTAAAATTATAAATATATTTGAAATTTTTACAATTATATATATATATATATATATATATTCTTATTAAAAAAACTATAAAATAAAATAACTACTATCTCCAGTTCTATAGAAAACCCACTTAATTCATTGACACCAATAAAAATAATGACATTATTTAATTTTTCATAAATTTTAATTTTATTTTATGGTTGTCCATTACATTAATGATTTAAGAAGTGATTATTTTTTAAAATATGATTTTTCAACTACTGAGTATACTTGACAGTTCAATAAATATATCTATTTTTATAGAAAAATAAATGTAATCATTAATAGATCTCATAAGTAATCAAGAGTAAAAAAAATTAACAATAAAATATTTTTTTATAAGGTTCTTGTTAACCGGTGTTTTTAAAATATTGATTAAGAAATTAAAAGGAAAAAATATTTAATATAGAAATCATATAAGAGCAAAAAAAAAAAATACTATAAACAATATAATTTTTTGCCTTCCAAAAGTTTTTTTTTTTTTTTTTACTTTAAGTGTATGTTTGAAAATTTATTTAAAACTCTATCACAGGCTTTCCAAAAGTAATTTCTCACATCTCTATGCAGCAAATGTGATAGTAACAAAATGTTACTTCTCCATTCAAAGAATGTGCTTATAATATTGGTTAGCATTCTCCTTCTTATAATTAAGAATAAGAAAATATTTTTTCTTATATATATATATATATATATATATATATATATATAATAAAAGATACTATTAAATTATTTGTAATCGTAACATATAATATTAAACTAATACCATGTAATAATATGATATTCTCTTGTTAATTAGGTGTAGCTGATGACTTGTCTAGGTAATAATAATAACCACAACACGAGCACAAAGATTATTGTTTTTTCTGTTATTTTATTCTCTTTTATAAGTTAGTGCTTATCTTCTCACTTTCCAAGTTCAAACCTACCCCTTTTGGAAAAAACAAGCATCGTGTTGCTAATTTATTTGCTAAATATAGATATTTTGTTCCCCACTTCTGCAGTTCTTGTGTTTTGCTTTTCTTTTCCTCTTATGAAACATAAGCATGCTGCTAGTTTACTTTATAACTTGGTAGCAAACGAGGAAGTAGCAGTAACTATTTTGTCTTTTCCCTTTGAACATGACAATTTTTGCCTTGAATCTCTCGATTAATTTACGAGATAGATGCTGCTTTCATATAGTATAACGATAAGTATTTTGCTGCAGAAAGCTAGAGTTCGAGCTGTTATCATCAAGTTATGCTGCTATTTTTTGGGCTGATGACTACTAAGGAGTTAAAAGAGTTGATGGTATCACCCTTCATATAAAAGTGCAAGTGATTAAAAGATGAAACAGTGAAGATCCTTCGAATTAATTAGAAATAAAGCTATACACCAAAACAGGATAGGATCATAGAATTAAACATGGTATGTATACATGTTCTGATATGATTTAGAGTAGTCATTGAGTCACCTTTTCTTAGGTTATATATTTAATTTCCTTCTCTTAGGGGAAGTACATATAGACTAAAATTTTTGGTTCTTACTCTAACATTGCTCTGTCAATTGTCATTTAGTACAAATCTGCCTGAACTATGCATTATTGTGTTATAGTTAGAGATGATTTTAATTAATCTTAATTCATGTCTTGTAGGCTATTGAAGTGGGAAATGGCAAATGACATGGTTCAGTTAGTGGCATACTTTGTGCACCTATTGACAAGGTTTGGACCTTGGTCTCTAAAACTAAAAGACTACCCGAATGGATGCCAATGGTAGAAAGATGCAGTTCCTTGGCTGGAGATGACGATGAACCGGGCTATGTTAGGCTTGTCTTAGGTTTCATGTTTCCTCAACAAGATGGAGAAAGGTCATGTATCAAGGAAAGGTTGGTTTCATTGGACTCATCATCACATAGTGGATTATCTAGGATTTCTCTACAAATCTTGCTTCTTTTTAATTCATATGTATGTAGATGTAGATGGAGTTGTTCTTCATGCTTTTCTTTTCCCTTAAGATATAATTTGAAAATCATGATGATAGTTTTGGTTCAAATCAATGTATAATGTCTTAGTTAAAGATACAAAAACCAGCAAAAATAAAATAAAATAAAAGAGCACAAATAAAAAATCTAAGACATACTAAGATGGTTATTAGAAAACCGTCTTAGTATGTCATTAGTGTAGTTACGAATCTACGACGGTTATACTGATAACCGTCATACTAAGACGGTTATCATACAAACGTCTTAGTATCTCTAACTTATTAAGACAGTTATCAGTATAACCATCGTAGAAAGGCAATTACACCGACGACATACTAAGACGATTGTTCTACAATCGTCTTAGTATCTTTAACCTTCTAAGACAGTTATGCGAATAACCGTCTTAGATTTCCATCTAAACAAACGACATACTAAGATGATTATTGGAATAATTGTCTTAGGAAGTCGAGTATACTACGACGGTTTTCGGGACTATCGTTATATTTTTTTTACCATTTTATGACGGTTCAAAATCTTCGTAAAATGTTCTATTTAACCGACTTAGTAAATACTATTTCTAGTAGCGGCTTCCTCTCTCCTTCTCCCTCCATTCTTCTTCTCTTACCTCCAAGCTCTTATCCATGACTTGCTATGGTGATAAACTTCTTCTTGACTCATCTTCTCTTTGAAGTAGTGTTTCCAATCATATTTCTTTCTTCTTCATTCCGCTGTCATTAATCTTCAAGAAGAAAATGACTTCATTTATGAAGAAGATCCAAGGCCTACAAGCTCCACATGGAGCTACATCATGTGGTATCAAGAGCATCTTCATCTAGGTGATGTTTTGTTGCTTCCTTTATCTTTTTGTTCGGTCAATTCACTTTAATTCCTTGTTATTCATCTTATTCTCCATGTATATCCTCCATTATCTTGTGGTTTGGTGCTGTTTAAAGTAGATTCAAAAAAATAAACCGATTAAATCTTAGATCTACATTTGTTCTTGCATTTCCATGGTTCAAATTTTATAGATCTATTCTTGAATCATGTTTTTGTGCTGATTTTAGGTTCTATCATTTTTTAGTCATAATATTCTTGTGCCGAACCTTTAGATCTAAATTTTCTTCCAAAATATTGATTAGAAAAAAAACACAAAAATCTAAGTGTAAATCACTTAATCTATGTTGTCTTAGAGTTATGTTTAGTCATAGTAATTGTCACATTATGTTCTAAGTTTGTGTTGCATTTTTATTTTGTTGATTGAATTTTGTGGAAGCAAAGCTTCCAAGCTTATTTTGATGATACCAAAGACTCAAGTCAAGAATCAAGATTTAAGCAAGTTTCAAGAATCAAAGAGTCATTCAATCAAGAATAGAGAATTAAAGTGAAGATTCAAGAGAAGACTCAAGATATGCAAGAACTTCAAGAAAAGCATCAAGATAAGTATAAAAAGATTTTTTCAAAAGAAAAGATTGAATAACACAATTTGTCCAAAAGAATTTTTCAAAAAACATCTTTTACCAGAGTTTTTACTCTCTGGTAATCGATTACCATAAGGTAGTAATCGATTACCAGAAGCCTAAACAGTTTTATAACTGTTTTACAAAGTAGTAATCGATTACCATGGACATGTAATCGATTACCAATGTTTTTGAACGTTGGATTTCAAATTTCAAGAGTCATAACTTGTGATAAAAACATTTTCAACTTGTCTAATTGATTACACAACATTTGTAATTGATTACCAGTGCTTCTAAACGTTGGTTTTCAAATCTAAACATGAAGAGTCACAACTATTGATGTGTAATCGATTACACTATAATGGTAATCGATTACCAGTGACAGGTTTTGAAAAATAAATTTCCAAGAGTCACAATTTTTAAAGTGACTAGTTTTTTTAAGAATTTGCCAAGAGTCACAACTTTTAAAGTGACTGGTTTTCAAGAGAGTCACAACTTTTAAAGTGACTAGTTTTCAAGAGAGTCACAACTTTTAAAGTCACTAGTTTTGAAGAAATTGCCAAGAGTCACAAATTTTAACATGTTTTCTTCAAGAGCCATCAAATGGCTATAAATATGTGACCATGGCATGAATTTAAAAATGATTTACTGATTCATTCTCAACATCTTTCTAAGAGTTTTTGTTCAATACTTGCTTTGTCAAGAAAAGTTCATTGGGCAAAAACTTGTGCTATTCTATTTTTCTCACCTCCTCCATTCTTACAAAAAGCTTTTCAAGAGACCTACTCATGGTGATTGTTTTCAAGAGAAGGTCTTCTTGGTTGAACACTGAACACAAGGGACCCACGTTCCTTGGGTTCATTGCAAGAAGCAAGATTTGCTTCTTGGTTGATCATTGGACTCAAAAGACTAATCGCTTTTGGGTTCATTGCAAGAAGTGGGTACAACTTCATGGTTGTTATCACTGGACTCAAAATACTAACCGCTATTGGGTTCATTGCAAGAAGTGGGCATAACTTCTTGGTTGTAATCATTGAACACAAAGGAGAGGATTCCTTTGTGGTTCATTGCTTGTAAAGGATTTTACAAGGATAGTAGAAATCTCAAGCGGGTTGCTTGGGGACTGGATTTAGGCACAGGTTGTGGCCAAACCAGGATAAATCCGGTTTTGCATTCTCTCTTCCCTTATCTCTTTTACTTTCTATTGTCTTTACATTTCCGCAAGTTATTTTCCTTCATTTATTATTTCAGTAACTTGTTAACAAAGAAATAATTGAATCTAGGGAATAATGAAGAAAGGGAAAATTTCAATTAGGAATAGTCAATGAAATCTTAATTCAACCCCCCTTCTTAATATTTCTGAGGCCACTTGTCCAAAAAGTGGTATCAGAGCAAGTTTCTTGTATAAAGTTTAGAAACTTCAAGAAATATGGCCTCAACAAATTTCTTATTCCCAGAAGGAAATTCCATGGTAGCTGCCATTATAGAATCTAAAAATCTATCTACTATGTCTCTTGCCACATTATTTGAAGAATTGCAGGAACATGAGTTAGAATTGCAAAGACTCAATCAAAATGAGAAAGAGCAAGCAAATGTATGCTTAATGACCAAGAATCATGAAAGCGATGAGCAGGAGCCCTTGAAGAAAAAGTGGTACATAGACAATGGATGCTCTAAACACATGAAGGGAGATGCCTCAAAGTTCACAACTATCTCTCCTAAGAAAAACGGGCATGTAACCTATGGCGACAACAATAGAGGTAAAATTCTTGGAGTCAGAAAAATAGGTATGAACTCTTCAGCCTCTATTGAAAATGTTTTACTTGTGGAATGGCTTAAGCATAGTTTGCTTAGTGTTAGTCAATTATGTGATAGAGGTTATAGGGTATCATTTGATTCTAAAAAATGTGTCATTAAACATGAACAAGATAAGGATATAGAACATGTAGGGTTTAGAGAAAATAATGTTTACATGTTAGATTTAAAACAAAAATCAGATGATAATCAATGTTTTCTTAGTAAAGACAATGATCCTTGGCTATGGCATAAAAGGATCGATCACATAAATATGGAACATTTAAACAAATTAATTTCAAAAGATTTGGTTGTTGGCTTGCCAAGACTAAAATTAGAAAAAGATAAACTATGTGATGCATGTCAAAAGGGAAAACAAACTAGAGCATCATTTAAATCCAAAAGTATTGTTTCAACTACTCATCCTTTACAATTATTACATATGGATTTGTTTGGTCCATCTAGAGTCATGAGTTTTGGTGGAAGTTATTATGCACTTGTCATAGTTGATGATTATTTTAGATATACTTGGACATTGTTCATCACTCATAAAAATGAAGCATTCAAAGCATTTAGGAAACTTGCAAAAGTTATTCAAAATAAGAAAAATCTCAAAATTATTTCTATAAGGAGTGATCATGGGGGAGAATTTGAAAATAAAGAATTTGAAATGTTTTGTGATGAATATGGCATTGAACATAATTTCTCTGCACCTAGGAATCCTCAACAAAATGGTGTTGTTGAAAGGAAAAATACATCCTTAGAAGAAATAGTAAGAACCCTATTAAATGATACTCCTCTTTTGGGTACAACTTCTTGGTTGTTATCACTGGACTCAAAAGACTAACCGCTTTTGGGTTCATTGCAAGAAGTGGGCATAACTTCTTGGTTGTAATCACTGAACACAAAGGAGGGGATTCCTTTGTGGTTCATTGCTTGTAAATGATTTTACAAGGATAGTGGAAATCTCAAGCGGGTTGCTTGGGGACTGGATGTAGGCACGGGTTGTAGCCGAACCAGAATAAATCCGGTTTTGCATTTTCTCTTCCCTTATCTCATTTACTTTCTGTTATCTTTACATTTTCGCTAGTTATTTTCCTTCATTTATTATTTCAGTAACTTGTTAACAAAGAAATAATTGAATTTAGGGAATAATTAAGAAAGGGAAAATTTCAATTAGGAATAGTCAATGACATCTTAATTCAACCCCCCTTCTTAATATTTCTGAGGCCACTTGTCCAACAAATTCTAGATACATTTGTTCATGTATTCTTGTCATTCTTAGACTATCTTTTGAATTTTGAGTCTAATTCATGCATGTTATTTAGTTCATAACATGTTCTAAATAAATTCCTAGAAGTAATCTTGTTGTTGAACTATTTTTTTGTTTTCTGAGTTTCCTACATGATGCCTATGATGAGGTTGAGTTGTGGTTGGATTTGTGAATCAAAATAAGTCTTAAACTCTCTTGAATTGTGTTATTCAAGATAATTGAGCATAAGCAAACACAAATTGTAACTATCCAAGCCTTAAGAAACATAAACACTACTCTTGATTTCTAGGTTGAAATCGCTGGTGCTGGCAGCTTGAACATACAAACTTGTATAAATGACTGAGAATCGGTCACTACGAATTTTGAGCTGAAATTTTTACTGATTGAGCTGAAATTTTTACTGATGTTTCTGGGCATCTGAAAAAAAATTATAAAAAAAGAACCAAGCGATTTGGATAAAAGGAAAAAATAAGAAAAATCACACAATTTGGCAGAAAAATCAGTGTCCAGGAAAAAAAGTGAAAGGGAAGTGTGCTTGTTGTTTTGGCTCGAAATTTGTTCTATAATTGGTGTCTATTTTATACCAATCTTAGTTCTTAATTCTCAATTGAAAATTAGTGTGAAAGCAAGTGCCAAAACTAGAGGTTTCTCAAGTCTTTTTTTTTAGTTTTTTTTACTCTACTCTAGAGCTATTCTAAGTTTCTCTTTGAGTTCTAGCTTGCTTTTATGTGCTTTTCATTGCTTTAATTGTTGAATAATCCTTGAAAATTTGTCTTGTTAAAACTCTATTGGTTTAACTTTCATTTCATTTTTTTGGTCTTTGGTTATTGCTTGTCTCTTTGTTTCCTTGTTTGTGAGTTGCCACATAGGGAATTGGAAAGGAGAATTGGTGCCATCCATTGAAGAATTTGAGTCAAGAAGCAAGGGGCCAACCACCTTATGAGCTATTGGACTAAGAAACACTCAAAATTGAGTGAAACACCACAAAGAGAATAGCCACCAAAATTGAAGATTTTTTTTTGTAATTTTGTAATTGGCAATTTGCTTTGCTTTCAAATTTTGTAACAAAAAGACCTTTCATTGGAAGTAAGTTGGGAGCCTCCAATAGGTCATCCTACTTCCATTTGTGTGTAATAATTTTAGACAATTTTCCCTTAGGATAGTGAGTGTTTTGTTGAGAACCTTAAATGAAGTCATTCAAACACTCTTAGGATCCGCCTAGTTTACATTTCTTGCACTTTAATTTCTTGCTTACTTTCATAGCTTACTTCCTTTACCTTCCATTGTCAAACCGCCTAGATAGCTTGCCTTTTACCAATTAGTTTTTATCTTATCTTTCACACCTCTTTTAGTGTTTATTTTGGCTAGTTTCAACCATAGTTTCTTTTACCTTTTGTTTTCAAACCCCCAACAAGAAAGAACCACAACTTACACTACTAGAAAATAAGATTTTTACATCGGTTATTTATGACTTTCAACATCGGATATTAACCGATGTTGAAAGTACCATTCAAGTTTATGTCATTTAATACTCTTCTAAATTTTAAAAATAAAAAATTAATATCTTACTCCCTCTTATGCTAAATCTCTACTTACTTAATTTCATCAATTCACGCTAATTAGAAAAAGGCTCAATTGGTAGGGTTCATACTTAATTTCATATAAGATTCCTACTTTTGCTTTGACTATGAATGGCTAGTCCCCTAGTCTGGGGTCATCATGTAACTGTCCATATGTACTTTTCTCCTTGCTCTTAATGAAATTCCTCATTGTTTTATGTTAATTAATTCTATTCCTTGTTTTTACTATTTATTTGGAACTTACTATTTTAGTACTTAATCGATTGCATAATAGTGATCATCTGCATGTAATTGCAAATCTAGGTAGAGAATGTTTTGCATCAAATTGCATGATCAAACTGTTTGAGTGATCTTTGATAGATTAGTTAATCTTTAATTAATTATCCCCAAAATAGATTTTATCCGTTGACTTACATTGATAGATTCATGATCATTGAGGTATTGATTTAAGGCAAAGAACATCTTCTAATCTTAATCATAGGCTTTAGTTGATTTTGGAAATTGGTAATTAACTAGGGAAGGAATTTCATTAGGATTGAGATTTGAGAAAAATTGGTACTAGTGAGTCATAACCCCTGTCATTCTTATCGTCACTCAAACCTCTCTTTACAGTTGTTTATTTACTTTCTTATGAAAACCAAAACCATAAAAATATTTAAATACTCTTTTTAATAATCTCCACGTTAGTTTAATAAACTTGACTAATTGGGAATACAACTGGTACTTTGGGTTCGATAATAGGATTTTTGACTCCACTATTATTATTGCGTAGGGTACAAATGCCCTTGTGTGAACCTAACATATTTTACGCATCAATGTAGCTGTACCCACATACTATAGTTCTATATTTTAATTGAGTTCTCCGATGTTATTTAGTTAATCCTATCATTTTACGGTCTTTACTTTGATATTAGAATTGATCACTCTGATTTATAGTTGATTACGTGTTACTGTTAGTGACCATCTTCTCGAAATTAATTGACTTATAGAATGATAGGGTTCCTAAGACTTGCATGATCAAACTAGTGGCATTAATCTCCTTTTTACGATACTCTCTATAATTTATCCTTAACCCTAAATTAAATCCCAAATGACCAATTGAGAATTAATTTAGGGGGAAAAGTATTTTCAGACCTTGAATAGGCCAACAATTATCTTAAAAGGCAAATGATGATTAATTATTAATTTAGGGTTCTTAGTTATAATTGGAATTAGGAAAAAATTGGCACATGCGAACTCATAATCCAGGCTTCACTCACACATTTTTTCTCTCTAAAACTATTTGCTTAGCTTAATTTATATTTCTTTGCTGCAATTGGTGAAACAATCTAAAACACAAGATAAAACCCCAAAATTATTTAGTTTATACAAATTGAATTATTTAGGAACACAACTAGCCGGTCTCTAGGGTACGATATCCGGATTTTCGAGTTCATGATACTACTGCGTAGGGTATACTTGCCCTTGTGCAACATATTTTACGCATCAAGTTTCTGGCACCGTTGTCAGAGACTAGTTGCGAAGTTCTCTAATAATTTCAATTTGCATTAATTAGATAATTTTTGGGTATATTTGTTTTTAAGTTCTTTGTTTATAATTTGTTTTTTGTTTGCCTTTCTATTTTATTATTTATTTAGTCTTCACTACCAATAAAATTCCATACAATTGCATGTTGCATTTTAATCCCTTTTCTTTGCTTGATAATTTACCTCATTCAATGTTTACTATCTTTACTTATTTCTTTTTTCTACATAAGTTAGAAAATACATTGAAAATGTCTTGCACAATGTTGTGTACTAACCCATTTATGTCTTGCACAGAAACTATGTTGACCTATTCATGTCTTGTACAAACAGTACATCAACCTAGAATGTGTTTGTGGTAATGCATATTGAGCTTTATAACTGAGTTCAACCAGTTCATTGACACAAAATGAAGTGAAATTTAAAGGAAGAAGGAAAAAATGATTAAAATTTGTTTTAATATTTATAACTTATGGATTCAGTAAAGATTGCCTATTTATTGCTCAATATTCCTTTTCTACCCGTTAAATTTTTAGTCAAATTTAACTTATAACTTTACTACATAGTAAAGCATAGTCATTTTCATTGGTATGTTACTTGATAATTACCTTTATCTGTTAAAAATTGTCAAACTTGAATATTTAATTGGTATAAATAAAATACTTCATTAGAACTTAATACTTGGTAGCTTTAAACAAAATATTGCCAAATGACTTACAAAGTTTTGAACATAAACTATATTAGACTAAGCAGTGGGAGAGTTGGAAGTCGGTTCCACACCAGAGGTCACCTTAGCATCTCCCTTTTTAAGGGTCACGCCATTTACTGAAGCCTCTTAAGTGGTTTCAATTTGAGATTCCCTTACTAACTTCCCGTTCAGAATGATGTGAGAATAAAGCAAGTGGAGTCTTAATTGACCAGTATACCATCTTTGTTGTCACAAAGGCAACCAGGCATCCTTCCTTCATAGCCTAAGCCAAATCCTAAGAAGGAGGATGCCAATGCTATGATGACTAGAAGCAAAAAGACTTAGAGAAGGAAGGTTCTTCTCCAAAAGCTACAGATGACTTGCTTACTAAAGATGACCAAGAACCTGAGAAAATTAAGGTTCCTACTGATGGGAACCTAGTGCCAAAGAAGGAATGGGATAAAAAGAAGGAAATAATGACATCTCCTAAGGTAATTATACCATTTCCTTAGAGAGTTAAGAATGACTAACAAGGTGTGCAATTTTGACAATTTCTTGAAGTTATGAAAAGAGTGCACACCAACCTCCCTTTCATTGAGGCTATTTCACAGATGTCATCTTATGCCAAGCATTTGAAAGAGATTTTATCAAACACAGGAAAATTGGAAAATTTTGGCATTATGGGTCTTAATAAGGAGTGTTCGGTTATTTATGACTTTCTACATCGGTTTTTAACCGATGTTGAAAGTATTATCGTTTACATCAGTTTTTTTAAACCGATATTAACATAAAATTGATAACATCGATTATTTAAATAACCGATGTTATATAATAAGAATTACACCAAAAAAAAGTATGAATGTTGATAGTTTACATCGGTTTTTATACAAAATCGATGTTCACTTATAGATTAACATCGGCTTTCTATAAAAACTGATGTTGTGACATCCTGGAAATTTCTACCCGGAATTTTTGTAAACGGTGCATTTGAATGGTTATATATATATATGAGTATTATTCAGTGTATGTATATATGTATATACTCCTGGTAGAAGTGAGTATATTGGGGGAAAAGATATGCGGGTTAGGCTAATTAACGAAGAGAAATCCATAACTGGATGGTTATGGGTTAACTCTCAATTAATTAGTCTAAAAATCATCATTTTGCGTGCAACTTAAAATTTAACAAAAACCAACCTCTGAACCACGCTCGGGGTTTCATTCTGAGCATTTTGATATATATATTGCCTACTTTCGAAAATTGGCCCCGACGGGTGCAGAGAAACGCGAGGGACTGGAACCAGAGAAATGACACGCAAACCGAGGCAGGATTTTAGCGTTTCAAAGGTCAGATTTTTCTCTTCATGTGGCTGAGCATGAGTCACATCAAGAGAAAAAGTGGGCCCTTTTGCTCCACTCAAATGGAGACATGTGGCATAGCTTAAAATAAAATAATAAGAAAAGAGAAAAGCCTTTTTTTTAAAACCAAAAAGCAACACTCTCTCTCCTCACTCAGCCCCAAAATTTCAGAAGCCTTTCTCCCTCTCTCTCTCACGTTGCCATTCTCTTCTTCTTCCTCCACCATTGAAGCTCCAACAAAGCTCCAACCTTTGGTAGCCATTTCTGCTCCAAATCGCGAAAGGAAGGCATTTTCGGAGTCGTGAAGCGCATCTCTACGTGTGGGACTTCGAAATTTCAGGTTTGGGTAGACTTCTTCTCACCTAAATTTTCGTGGGTATGGGGCTTTGGGAGATATGATGGGTAGTTTTACTTGGTTTATGCTTTGTGATAGTTATTGGTGAAGAGATTTGTTGAAAGTGTGTTGAACTTGCCATGTTTGGTGTGAGTCAAGCTTACCCATTCAGTTTTAGGGTTTTTAAGATGATGCTTGTGATGTTTATGTGCTGAAATTGCTGATGGAAAACTGCTAGAGATGAAGGGTAGAGTTAACCTAGGGTTAGAAAGTGAGAATGTGGTGTTATTAGTGGAAAAAGAGTGAGGCTTTGAGAGTTGGAAGGCTAAATCTGAATTCAGTGGTAATTGGGGGTTAAAGTGAGTTAATCCTAGTTTGAAATGTCATTTAGGACTTAAGAGAAAGCTTAGACTGTGCAAATGAGGAATATGAGTGACCAAAGTGAAAACAAGAGCCATTTCTAGGGTAAAATTGGGTGTTGAGGAGTCAAATTTTGATTCGGTGGAATTTTAGGCGTAAAACCAGTTTGAGCAAGTTTAGATTAATGTTATAGACTTGTGTGAGGTGAGAGTTTGCTCCAAATTTACCCCATTCTCATTTTCACTTCTCAAACCTTGAAAATCCACTAAATTGAGGGGTTTTAGATACCTAGATTTTGAATTGCTTTGGTCTGAAGCTTGTCCTTGGTTTAGACATGATTGATACATGATTTGGGACTTGTAGGATTCAATTTGGGCAAAATTGGATGAGGGAAAGTGTGATTTCGAAAATCTGCACTTTATGCAGAATTTTTGCTGTCAAATAGGTGCAACAAAATTTTGGCTTTGTGCAAAAAGTGTTGTGTTTTTGCTGGTTGTGGAAAGAGTAGTGCAGATTGGGTTCTGGACGTTTTCTAGCAGATCCCAACGGTCATAATGTAGATTTATGTGCTAGAGACTTCCAGTGAAATTTTTGAGTCGATCAAACGGTTAACGAATTGGAACGAAGAGAATATTACTAGGGTCTTTAAGTAAGGAAGGCTGTGATATTGAATTGTGTTTTGGGCAAAGTTTTCTGCCTCTGCCCTGTTTTCTTGGCTGTATTAGTTCATGATGCTTGGATGTTGAATTACTTGGATGTTGTGGAAGCTTGGGAGGATTGATGGGGACCCGGCGTTGAGAGGAACGAGGATAAGGGCTACGTGGGAGTACGTGAGCTCAGTTGAGGTGGGCAACAGGGGATGGTGGGTTATACGTGATTTGAGGATGTGGAGAATTGTTTTGCACCATCGCCCGACCGCCACCTAGTACCACATGTGATGGATACCCCATAATCCTACAAGCTTGAGATGAGGAAGTGTGGAAGGGTGAGACTTCCTACTTTTATTTGTTGACCACAGAGTGGTACCTGGAGATATGTCGCGGGGGTCAGGAGACCTTGGGGACGTCAGGTGGGGTGCTATTGCCCAAAACCAAGCTTGACCAATCCTGACCCAACCCGGGCATAATCAGTCAGTGAGAACCTGTGATGTACCTAAACAGGCGAGCTCCTGGCAGTCAACCGATAAAAGAACAAAGACCACAAAGCAGGGAGGCTTGTGTGGTGGCTGGCCAACTATGAATCTTGAGTGATATCTGTGATATGGCCTCTAGTAATCGATTACCAAGGGTGGGTAATCGATTACAAGGCTTAAAGGTGAAGGTAGGAAGCTAAGATGGCCTCTGGTAATCGATTACCAAAGGGTGTAATCGATTACCAGGCTTAGGAATGAAGGCAGCATGTTGTGGAGGCCTCTGGTAATCAATTACCAGGCTGTGTAATCGATTACACAGAGGAACATGCCACTAGTAATCGTTTACCTGTTATGTGTAATCGATTACACAGTGCATTTTTGTAGGTTTCATGTCCTGAGGCTATGTAATTCGAGTTTAGCCTCTGGTAATCGATTACCAAGGCTGTGTAATTGATTACCAGAGATGAAAAGCCTTGAGATACCCCTTTTACTTACATGTAGTGGTTATGAGACGCATTGTGTTGCTCCGTAGTTAGATATCACGTGAAAGAGTCTACCCCTTTCTTTTATTTCTTGTAGATCATGATGGCGGCGCAACTCATCCATGACCGAGTGGAGATGGAGTGCCTAGAGGGAGCTTGGGAGACCCTTAAAGGCAATGCGAGGTGCCGATTTCGGGGCACGATTCGATTCACGACTACTTCATTGGTGCATCCAGATGAACCCGCGCGCACGCTTCAGCGCACTGTGGAGTGGATACTACCCACGCCTACACCATACCGTCTAGTGGAGCCAGTCCAAGTGATCGAGGTGACGTCATCCGAGGAAGACCCTGAGGAGGATCTTGAGGAGCTACATCCTGAGCCTGCTGTGGATGCTCTTGACTTTCTAGAGGGTGATGAGGACCCACTCCCTGAGGTGGATTCTCCCGAGGACGTCATGTCGGCATCTGAGGCAGACTCTACGGAGGATAGTGGCCCTGGAGAGATGGTGATCAGTGGAGGCTCTTCATCATAGTAGACAGCTCATTGGACTAGTTTTATATATTTTTGAGGGTGGGTGTATCTAGGACTGACTGTTAGGTTTACTCTTTTGTTTTTGTATGGGTAGACCTATTTTATAGGAATTTGATGATTGTATACATGTGGCTGAAGCCACTACAGTGGACACCTTTGCTTTGGATGACACTATGTATTTTGCAAAACTCCCATATTTTGGACAGCTTTAAATGATGAATGTACTTATGTTTAATCTTGTTATTTGAAAAGAAAGCATTAGCAAACTTTATTTGCAAAAGAGTTTATCGACCGTATTTTATTTTATTATTTTCACGTGACGACCTAAAGTAATGGCTGACATACCTTTCCTTTTGAAAAAGCAAAATATTTAGAGGTTATGAGTGATCAGAAAGAAATGACTCCGAATAGAGTTGTGAACTGGCCATTCAGGACTCTATAGTGATGATTTTCCTTCTGGACTTACTTATTGTGAAAAGAGAAAGAAATGAAAAAGAAAAAGGAAGAAAAAAAAATTTACCATGGTTTTTGTTATTTAAATCATTACTATTAAACCAGTCATTATTTTGGGGACGCCACAAATGGTGGTATCAGAGCCAGGTTGGATTCTAGTGAACCTGTTTATGGTCTTGCTGTGTGAATGCTGTGTATCTCTGAAACTTGGGAGTAGGTTTCGGGGAGTGACGTTAAGTCACACATTGTGTGTATTTCTACCTTCTTGTCTTAAGCATGAATGTGTGATGGATTCAGTAGGATTGTTGTGTGTGTATATATATATATATATATATATATATATATGTATGTATGTATAGGGAGAGGGATGTTGTTGTAACTGTCATGGCCTGTGTGGTACACTCTCTCAGTAGGATTTCTTGGATACTAATAGTTTCCCTATAGGATAGGTATGGCAAGACGTGGTAGGGATCAGAACCGTGATGTCCTCGACCGCATCACAGCTGTGCTGGAAACTCTGGTGTAGGAACGTGATGTGGAGCCGGCGGAGTATCGGGGACTCATGGCTTTCCGTAAGAACCACCCGCCAAAGTTCAGTGGGGACTATGATCCGGAAGGTGCTAGGTTGTGGTTGGTTGAGACGGAAAAGATTTTCGAGGCGATGGGTTGCCTCGAGGAGCATAAGGTTCCTTATGCAACATTTATGCTCCAAGGGGAGGCCGAGAATTGGTGGAAGTTTGTGAAGCCTTCATTTGTTGCACCTGGGGGCGTGATTCCTTGGAATGCCTTCAAGGACAAATTTCTGGAAAATTATTTTCCACGAGATCTCAGGAAGCGGAAGGCGAGGGAATTTCTGTATTTGAAACAGGGAAGCATGTCTGTTGGGGAGTACACGGCCAAGTTTAATGAGCTTCTACAGTATTGGCCTCAATACCAAGATGCTCGGAATGAGGAAGATTTATGTGCTCAGTTTGAGAATGGGCTTCGCTTGGAGATTCAACAGGTGGTTAGTTATATGCAGATCACGGATTTTAACCAGTTGGTGACAAAGTGCAGGATTTTTGAAGACAAAATGAAGGAGAGGCAAGCTAGAGGCGTTGGAGGACCACAGAGAAACCATCCTTTTAGAGGAAATAGTAATAAGAGGATGAAGCCGTATGCTAGCAACAAGGGGAAACAACCTATGGCTGCCTCCAATATAAGCCAGTCAAGGGGGACTGGG
The DNA here is from genome assembly GCF_004193775.1 of Glycine soja. Classification (NCBI taxonomy): domain Eukaryota; kingdom Viridiplantae; phylum Streptophyta; class Magnoliopsida; order Fabales; family Fabaceae; genus Glycine; species Glycine soja. The sequence continues at coordinate 12,843,240 of NC_041002.1, read as the reverse complement.
GTACAGTGTTTTCAGTGTGGAGGACCGCATCTTAAGAGGAATTGCCTACAGCTCCAGCAGACACAGGAGAATCGTTGTTATGTTTGTGGCAAGGTGGGCCATTATGCTCGAGAGTGTAGGGTGACTGGGAGACCGACGGTAACTGCCAATTCCAACACCGTCAATCGTGGACCTGCCAATTCCACAAGGAGTGGTAATGTTAGCAACAACAACAACACTAGTTGTGGAAGACCAAAAGTACCCTCCCGGGTATTTGCTATGAGTGGTTCAGAAGCGGCTGCCTCCGACGATTTGATACGGGGTAAGTGTTTGATTGCTGATAAACTACTAGATGTACTTTATGATTCGGGTGCTACGCATTCTTTCATATCTCATGCATGTGTGGAGAGGTTGGGGTTATGTGCGACGGAGTTACCATATGATATGGTGGTGTCTACTCCGACTAATGAGCCTGTAACCACCTCTCGGGTGTGTTTGAAGTGTCCTATAATTGCTGAGGGTCGATCTTTTATGGCGGATTTGATTTGCCTACCTTTAGCTCATCTAGATGTGATCTTGGGGATGGATTGGTTATCTACTAACCATATCTTTCTAGACTGTGTCATACCCTAATTTCGTCCGGGGACCTTTGCTTGGTGACATGCGACCTTTCTTTGGTCCTTGTGAGGTGCTTGGCACCCATCATTAGGCAATTTGTGAAATTCCAGGACATGCCGAAAAACCAAAAAAATATTGATGCACAATCCGTAAGTTTCCGTGACACATCGGGAATCAAATGGAAGCATCGTTGCATAATTAAGTGAGGTTCCGTAACATTTCGTAAGTCAAAAAGGGGATGATTATGTAATCCGCAAGGTTCCGTAACATTACGGAAAGAAAACAAGTATCGTTACGAAATTTGTAAGTTTCCGTAACTTTACGAAAAAAGAATCACAAAAAAAAGCAGAGGGGGGGTGTACTTAGTAAAAATGGGGGTGCAAATAGCACCCAGGCCCACTTGGGCCCTCCAGAATATTCCTCCAGAAGGCTGTTGCTTCTGGAGGAAGCAACCTGGCTCGCCTGGGCGAGCTGGGCGGCAACCACCTCCCGTATTTTGCTATAAATAGGGGAGGAAGTGAAGAAGAAAAGGGTTCAGCCCCTTTGGCACTTCTCTCTCTTTCGAATTTGCTTGGAAAAATTGTTTCCGTGAAGAAAATCTAAGCCGAGGCGCTTCCGAAACGTTTCCGTAACGTTTTCCGTGAGGAATTTCGCAAAGGTTTCAACCGTTCTTCGACGTTCTTCATTCGTTCTTCATCGTTCTTCGATCTTCAATGGGTAAGTGCCTCGAACCAAGCTTTTCGATTCATTCTATGTACCCACGGTGGTCCACATTGTGTTTTGTGTATTTTTATTCCCGTTTCGTTTACTTTTTATACCCCCTCTTGACGTGCTTAAGCCATTTTACTTAAGTCATTTCTCGCTTAACTTAAAAATAAAATAAATTTCCACCGAACGTTTGAATTGTATTATCCGTTAACTTCGGTTAAAATGAATTCCGACCGTTCGGTCGTGCCGTAAGCACGTTGGAAATCAAAAAGAGGTAAAAAATAATATAATAATCAAAAAACATCTTTTAGTAAAATAAAGCGGAAAATCAATCGGACGTTTTCTCTTTGGGATTTCTCATTCTTAATCGAATTGATTAATAACTAAAGTGAAACTAAAGGCTAAAATCAATTCGCCTAGTCAAGCTCGTCCATAAAAAAATAGGCTTTTGAAGTTTGTCATTTCAATTTCTCACTACGTAAAATGGATCATTTTTAAGGTCCAACGCCTTAAAATGATCACCACTTAAGTAAAAAGAATCACTTGATAGGAAAGAACTACGTAGGTCTGATTTTCTCATCCCAAATTGAGGAATACGTAGGAGCAAAGGGAAACACCCTTGTCGACCACAAAAAAGGAAAAATATAAAAAGGATATAAGGACATAAAAGGGAACGTAAAAATCAAAGTCATGTTTGCACATTCGATTAAAGGCTGTCGTCCCTTGTGACGGACGTGTGGGGTGCTAATACCTTCCCCGCGCGTAAATACAACTCCCGAACCTTTCACTTAAAAGTTCGTAGATCGCGTCTTTTCCGGTTTTTCCGACGTTTTCCTCAAATAAACGTTGGTGGCGACTCCGCGCGTATTCCTTTCGTGGAACACGCATCCCGCGAGTCACGCGTCGCCCTCCCGCCAAAGGGTAGGTTGCGACAGACTGTAAGGAGAAGATGCTAGTATTTGGTGGAGATGTAGTTCCCAATGAACCATTGAAAAGAGATGCGGCCAACGATGGAACGGGGGATGTTTGAACTTACATGGTATTATTCTCTATGAATGTGGAAGGGGAAATTGAAGTTAGTAGTATACCGGTGGTGTCGGAATTCCCAGAAGTTTTTCCTGACGACATTTGTGAATTACCACCTGAGAGGGAAGTGGAATTCATTATTGACTTGGTGCCTGGGGCGAATCCAGTGTCGATCGCGCCTTATAGAATGTCTCCGGTAGAACTAGCAGAGGTGAAGGCACAAGTGCAAGATCTTTTAAGCAAACAATTTGTTCGCCCAAGTGCATCACCGTGGGGAGCGCCAGTCTTATTGGTTAAAAAGAAGGATGGAAGTATAAGAATGTGTGTAGACTACCAACAGTTAAACAAGGTCACTATCAAGAACAAATATCCTCTACCAAGGATAGATGATTTGATTGACCAATTGAGGGGAGCGACGGTATTTTTGAAGATAGATTTGTGATCGGGGTATCATCAAATCTGAGTTAAGAAGGAAGATATCCCAAAGACTGCGTTTCGGACTCGGTATGGGCACTACGAGTATTTAGTCATGCCATTTGGAGTGACTAATGCTCTGGCTATTTTCATGGACTATATGAACCGTATATTCCATGATTACCTAGATCAATTCGTGGTTGTATTCATTGATGATATCCTAGTGTATTCAAGGAATAAGGAGGAGCACGAGAAGCACTTGAGGATTGTGTTGCATATCCTGAGGGATAGGAAATTGTTCGCCAAATTGTCAAAATGTGAATTTCGGTTGGAGAAAGTGCAGTTCTTGGGGCACGTGATTTCTAAAGACGGGGTTGCAGTGGATCCGAACAAGGTGGAGTCGGTTATGGAGTGGCAACAACCGACAACTCCAACAGAAGTTCGAAGTTTCTTGGGATTGGCTGGCTATTATAGAAAATTCATTAAGGGATTTTCTAAATTGGCATTGCCCCTAACTATGTTGACTCGTAAGAATGAGAAGTTTGTCTGGAATGAAAGGTGTGATCAGAGTTTCCAAGAGTTGAAGAGGCGGTTGACAACAGCTCCAGTGTTAGTTTTGCCCGACCCTAAGAGACCATTTGAAGTGTATTGTGATGCAAGCGGGCAAGGCCTGGGGTGTGTGTTAATGCAAGAGGGAAGAGTGGTGGCTTATGCTTCACGTCAATTACGTCCTTATGAAGTTAACTATCCGACCCATGACTTGGAACTAGCAGTGGTGGTCTTTGCTTTAAAGATTTGGAGGCATTATTTATACGGTACTCGTTTTGAAGTTTTCAGTGACCACAAGAGTCTCAAATACTTGTTCGATCAGAAGGAACTCAATATGAGGCAACGAAGATGGATGGAGTTTCTCAAGGATTATGATTTTGGACTTTCCTACCATCCAGGAAAGGCTAATGTAGTAGCCGACGCACTAAGCCGGAAGTCCTTACATGTTGCGACTATGATGAGTTTGGAGCAGAGATTGATAGAGGAATTCCGAGATCTGAATCTAGCAATCGAGATACGACCCAAGAGCTTATATGTGGGAGCGTTGCAGATCACCAATGAATTCGTAGATCACATGCGCGAGGCTCAAGAGGATGACCCGTTTTTGCAAGGCAAGGTGTTAGAAGTAATGGGAGATAAGGATGTGGAGTTTAAGAAGGACACAACCGGGTTAATTAGATTCAAGGGGAGGATATGTGTACCATCTTTAGATGATTTCAAAGTTAAGATCTTGGAAGAAGCGCATAAAAGTCGTCTTAGTTTCCATCCAGGAATGACTAAGATGTACCAAGATTTGAAGAGAAGTTTTTGGTGGCATGGCATGAAGAAAGATGTAGCTGAATATGTAGCAAGGTGTTTGAAATGTCAAAAGGCTAAGGCGGAGCATCAGCGACCATCAGGAGAATTGAAGCCCTTGGAAATTCCAGAATGGAAATGGGAGAGCATATCCATGGATTTTGTATCTAGTTTACCTAAGACTAGTCGGGGACATGATGTTGTATGGGTCATAGTAGATTGACTTACCAAATTTGCTCATTTTATTCCAGTGAATATGAAGTATAGAATGGAGAAGCTAGTGGAGTTGTATATCAAGGAAGTAGTAAGGTTGCTGTTAGTGCTTAGCTCTACTGAGTTTTAAAAGATTGGCTAAAATTTTGTTAAAACATAAGCACTTAGACAATGAAGGAAAGCTGGAGTTGCTGCACATGATGTCTAACATTATGTCAAGGAATCAGATCGGGCTGCACAATGCACAAGGCAAGATAAAATGTCAAATGAAGAATTGAAGCTGCAGGATCCACGATGTCGGATACAATGTCCAGGACATCCTGCCCGAAAATACTGGACACATAAATCTGTTATATCGTTAACAGATTGTGCAGGATCCACGATGTCGGATACAATGTCCAGGACATCTTGCCCGAAAATACTGGACACATAAATCTGTTATATCTTTAACAGATTAATGTGCAGTTAGCAACAGATTTGGCGATCTATCTTTAGGAACGAATTAAAAGATAATTAAAGTTCGAATTACAAACTTGAATAGTTCGTTCAGGGATTAAAGATTAAAGATAAAAACTAAAAGATCAAACTATATCTTTTAGATCTTTAAGTGCAGATTTTTCAGGAGAATGATAGATCTCATCCAGCGCAAGTGGTTGCAGCCCAGATACGCACACTGCTATATAAACATGAAGGCTGCACGAGTTTTCGACCAAGTCCGGGATTGAAGAGTTATTTTGTGAGTTTTGGGACTTGAGTGTTTTGTGAGCCACCTTGATGCTACCCTAACATCAAGTGTTGGACCTGAGTGTGTAGAGTTGATCTCTTTTGTTCAGAGAGCAATCTCTGGTGTATATTTGATTTATTTGTAAACACGGGAGAGTGTGTTTGAGAGGGAGTGAGAGGGGTTTCTCATATCTAAGAGTGGCTCTTAGGTAGAGGTTGCACGGGTAGTGGTTAGGTGAGAAGGTTGTAAACAGTGGCTGTTAGATCTTCGAACTAACACTATTTTAGTGGATTTCCTCCCTGGCTTGGTAGCCCCCAGATGTAGGTGACGTTGCACCGAACTGGGTTAACAATTCTCTTGTGTTATTTATTTGTTTAATCTGTTCATACAGTCAAATATAATCTCCATGTTCTGAAGCGTGATGTCGTGACATCTGGTACAACATCTGTCATCGGTATCAGAATTTCAATTGGTATCAGAGCAGGCACTCGAAATCACTGAGTGAGATCTAGGGAGATAAATTCTGATGAACATGGAGAAAGAAGGAGGACCAGTGAACAGACCACCAATTCTGGATGGAACCAACTATGAATACTGGAAAGCAAGGATGGTGGCCTTCCTCAAATCACTGGATAGCAGAACCTGGAAAGCTGTCATCAAAGGCTGGGAACATCCCAAGATGCTGGACACAGAAGGAAAGCCCACTGATGGATTGAAGCCAGAAGAAGACTGGACAAAAGAAGAAGACGAATTGGCACTTGGAAACTCCAAAGCCTTGAATGCCCTATTCAATGGAGTTGACAAGAATATCTTCAGACTGATCAACACATGCACTGTGGCCAAGGATGCATGGGAGATCCTGAAAACCACTCATGAAGGAACCTCCAAAGTGAAGATGTCCAGATTGCAACTATTGGCTACAAAATTCGAAAATCTGAAGATGAAGGAGGAAGAGTGTATTCATGACTTCCACATGAACATTCTTGAAATTGCCAATGCTTGCACTGCCTTGGGAGAAAGAATGACAGATGAAAAGCTGGTGAGAAAGATCCTCAGATCTTTGCCTAAGAGATTTGACATGAAAGTCACTGCAATAGAGGAGGCCCAAGACATTTGCAACATGAGAGTAGATGAACTCATTGGTTCCCTTCAAACCTTTGAGCTAGGACTCTCGGATAGGGCTGAAAAGAAGAGCAAGAACTTGGCGTTCGTGTCCAATGATGAAGGAGAAGAAGATGAGTATGACCTGGATACTGATGAAGGTCTGACTAATGCAGTTGTGCTCCTTGGAAAACAGTTCAACAAAGTGCTGAACAGAATGGACAGGAGGCAGAAACCACATGTCCGGAACATCCCTTTCGACATCAGGAAAGGTAGTGAATACCAGAAAAGGTCAGATGAAAAACCCAGCCACAGCAAAGGAGTTCAATGCGATGGGTGTGAAGGCTATGGACACATCAAAGCTGAATGTCCCACTCATCTCAAGAAGCAGAGGAAAGGACTTTCTGTATGTCGGTCTGATGATACAGAGAGTGAACAAGAAAGTGATTCTGACAGAGATGTGAATGCACTCACTGGGAGATTTGAATCTGCTGAAGATTCAAGTGATACAGATAGTGAAATCACTTTTGATGAGCTTGCTATATCCTATAGAGAACTATGCATCAAAAGTGAGAAGATTCTTCAGCAAGAAGCACAACTAAAGAAGGTCATTGCAAATCTGGAGGCTGAGAAGGAGGCACATGAAGAGGAGATCTCTGAGCTTAAAGGAGAAGTTGGTTTTCTGAACTCTAAACTGGAAAACATGACAAAATCAATAAAGATGCTGAATAAAGGCTCAGGTATGCTTGATGAGGTGCTACAGCTTGGGAAGAATGTTGGAAACCAGAGAGGACTTGGGTTTAATCATAAACCTGCTGGCAGAATAACCATGACAGAATTTGTTCCTGCCAAAAACAGCACTGGAGCCACGATGTCACAACATCGGTCTCGACATCATGGAACGCAGCAGAAAAAGAGCAAAAGAAAGAAGTGGAGGTGTCACTACTGTGGCAAGTATGGTCACATAAAGCCCTTTTGCTATCATTTACATGGCCATCCACATCATGGAACTCAAGGTCGCAGCAGCGGAAGGAAGATGATGTGGGTTCCAAAACACAAGACTGTTAGTCTTGTTGTTCATACTTCACTTAGAGCATCAGCTAAGGAAGATTGGTACCTAGATAGCGGCTGTTCCAGACACATGACAGGAGTTAAAAAATTCCTGGTGAACATTGAACCTTGCTCCACTAGCTATGTGACATTTGGAGATGGCTCTAAAGGAAAGATCATTGGAATGGGAAAGCTAGTCCATGATGGACTTCCTAGTCTGAACAGAGTACTGCTGGTGAAGGGACTGACTGCAAACCTGATCAGCATCAGTCAGTTGTGTGATGAAGGATTCAATGTAAACTTCACAAAGTCAGAATGCTTGGTGACAAATGAGAAGAGTGAAGTTCTAATGAAGGGCAGCAGATCAAAGGACAACTGTTACCTATGGACACCTCAAGAAACTAGTTACTCCTCCACATGTCTATTCTCCAAAGAAGATGAAGTCAGAATATGGCATCAAAGATTTGGACATCTGCACTTAAGAGGCATGAAGAAAATCATTGACAAAGGTGTTGTTAGAGGCATTCCCAATCTGAACATAGAAGAGGGCAGAATCTGTGATGAATGTCAGATTGGAAAGCAAGTCAAGATGTCCCACCAGAAGCTTCAACATCAGACCACTTCCAGGGTACTGGAACTACTTCACATGGACTTGATGGGGCCTATGCAAGTTGAAAGCCTTGGATGAAAGAGGTATGCCTATGTTGTTGTGGATGATTTCTCCAGATTTACCTGGGTCAACTTTATCAGAGAAAAATCAGACACCTTTGAAGTATTCAAGGAGTTGAGTCTAAGACTTCAAAGAGAAAAAGACTGTGTCATCAAGAGAATCAGGAGTGACCATGGCAGAGAGTTTGAAAACAGCAAGTTTACTGAATTCTGCACATCTGAAGGCATCACTCATGAGTTCTCTGCAGCCATTACACCACAACAAAATGGCATAGTTGAAAGGAAAAACAGGACTTTGCAAGAAGCTGCTAGGGTCATGCTTCATGCCAAAGAACTTCCCTATAATCTCTGGGCTGAAGCCATGAACACAGCATGCTACATCCACAACAGAGTCACACTTAGAAGAGGGACTCCAACCACACTGTATGAAATCTGGAAAGGGAGGAAGCCAACTGTCAAGCACTTCCACATCTTTGGAAGTCCATGTTACATTTTGGCTGATAGAGAGCAAAGGAGAAAGATGGATCCCAAGAGTGATGCAGGGATATTCTTGGGATACTCTACAAACAGCAGAGCATATAGAGTATTCAATTCCAGAACCAGAACTGTGATGGAATCCATCAATGTGGTTGTTGATGATCTAACTCCAGCAAGAAAGAAGGATGTCGAAGAAGATGTCAGAACATCGGGAGACAATGTAGCAGATGCAGCTAAAAGTGCAGAAAATGCAGAAAACTCTGATTCTGCTACAGATGAACCAAACATGAATCAACCTGACAAGAGACCCTCCCTTAGAATCCAGAAGATGCACCCCAAGGAGCTGATTATAGGAGATCCAAATAGAGGAGTCACTACAAGATCGAGGGAGATTGAGATTGTCTCCAATTCATGTTTTGTCTCCAAAATTGAGCCCAAGAATGTGAAAGAGGCACTGACTGATGAGTTCTGGATCAATGCAATGCAAGAAGAATTGGAGCAATTCAAAAGGAATGAAGTTTGGGAGCTAGTTCCTAGACCCGAGGGAACAAATGTGATTGGCAACAAGTGGATCTTCAAGAACAAAACCAATGAAGGTGTTATAACCAGAAACAAGGCCAGACTGGTTGCTCAAGGCTACACTCAGATTGAAGGTGTAGACTTTGATGAAACTTTCGCCCCTGTTGCTAGACTTGAGTCCATCAGATTGTTACTTGGTGTAGCGTGCATCCTCAAATTCAAGCTGTACCAGATGGATGTGAAGAGCGCGTTTCTGAATGGATACCTGAATGAAGAAGCCTATGTGGAGCAGCCAAAGGGATTTGTAGACCCAACTCATCCAGATCATGTATACAGGCTCAAGAAGGCTCTCTATGGATTGAAGCAAGCTCCAAGAGCTTGGTATGAAAGGCTAACAGAATTCCTTACTCAGCAAGGGTATAGGAAGGGAGGAATTGACAAGACTCTCTTTGTCAAACAAGATGCTGAAAACTTGATGATAGCACAGATATATGTTGATGACATTGTGTTTGGAGGGATGTCGAATGAGATGCTTCGACATTTTGTCCAACAGATGCAATCTGAATTTGAGATGAGTCTTGTTGGAGAGCTGACTTATTTTCTGGGACTTCAAGTGAAGCAGATGGAAGACTCCATATTCCTCTCACAAAGCAAGTATGCCAAGAACATTGTCAAGAAGTTTGGGATGGGAAATGCCAGCCATAAAAGAACACCTGCACCTACACACTTGAAGCTGTCAAAAGATGAAGCTGGCACCAGTGTTGATCAAAGCCTGTACAGAAGCATGATTGGGAGCTTACTATATTTAACAGCTAGCAGACCTGACATCACCTATGCAGTAGGTGTTTGTGCAAGATATCAAGCCAATCCCAAGATAAGTCACTTGAATCAAGTAAAGAGAATTCTGAAATATGTAAATGGCACCAGTGACTATGGGATTATGTACTGTCATTGTTCAGATTCAATGCTGGTTGGGTATTGTGATGCTGATTGGGCTGGAAGTGCAGATGACAGAAAAAGCACTTCTGGTGGATGCTTCTATTTGGGAACCAATCTTATTTCATGGTTCAGCAAGAAGCAGAACTGTGTGTCCCTATCTACTGCAGAAGCAGAGTATATTGCAGCAGGAAGCAGCTGTTCACAACTAGTTTGGATGAAGCAGATGCTTAAGGAGTACAATGTCGAACAAGATGTCATGACATTGTACTGTGACAACTTGAGTGCTATTAATATTTCAAAAAATCCAGTTCAACACAGCAGAACCAAGCACATTGACATTCGACATCACTATATTAGAGATCTTGTTGATGAGAAAGTTATCACACTAGAGCATGTTGACACTGAGGAACAAATAGCAGATATTTTCACAAAGGCATTGGATGCAAATCAGTTTGAAAAACTGAGGGGCAAGCTGGGCATTTGTCTGCTAGAGGATTTATAGCAATTACTGTTATCTGAATGTGCTCAAACGATTATAGCACATTCACTACTGGGCCAAAACAGATTTGACCGTTGCTTCACACGTCCCTCTACATTCCGCATTCAAATTTACATTTTAGTGGTAATCTCGTTTTCAGCATTCCACAACAGCTCTCAGATTTTCACGAAACCATTTCAAAAGCTCTGCTTCTCCATGGCTACCTCACCAAAAGATACTGCAGCTCCTGGTTCACCCTCTGTACCATCATCTCCACCATCCACCAAAGCACCATCAAACCAGGAACGACCTGAATTCCATATCCAACCCATACAAATGATTCCTGGTCAAGCCCCTGTTCCTGAGAAACTGGTCCCCAAAAGACAACAGGGAGTGAAGATTTCTGAAAACCCTAGCCTTGCAACAAGTCCTAGGGAAGTAGACACGGAGATGGATAAGAAGATCCGCAGTATTGTGAGTAACATTCTGAAAAATGCTTCTGTCCCTGATGCTGATGAAGATGTTCCAACATCTTCCACCCCGAATGTTTCTGTCCCTGATGCTGACAAAGATGTTCCAACATCTTCCACCCCAAATGCTGAAGTCCCCTCTTCATCCAGTAAAGAGGAATCAACAGAGGAAGAGGATCAAGCCACCGAGGAGACCCCTGCACCAAGGGCACCAGAACCTGCTCCAGGTGACCTCATTGATCTAGAAGAGGTAGAATCTGATGAGGAACCCATTGCCAACAAGCTGGCACCTGGCATTGCAGAAAGGCTACAAAGCAGAAAAGGGAAAACCCCCATTACTAGGTCTGGACGAATCAAAACTATGGCACAGAAGAAGAGCACACCAATCACTCCTACCACATCCAGATGGAGCAAAGTTGCAATTCCTTCCAAGAAGAGGAAAGAAATTTCCTCATCTGATTCTGATGATGATGTCGAACTAGATGTTCTCGACATCAAGAGGGCCAAGAAACCAGGGAAAAAGGTGCCTGGAAATGTCCCTGATGCACCATTGGACAACATTTCATTCCACTCCATTGGCAATGTTGAAAGGTGGAAATTTGTATATCAACGCAGACTTGCTGTTGAAAGAGAACTGGGAAGAGATGCCTTGGATTGCAAGGAGATCATGGACCTCATCAAGGCTGCTGGACTGCTGAAAACTGTCACCAAGTTGGGAGATTGCTATGAAAGTCTAGTCAGGGAATTCATTGTCAACATTCCCTCTGACATAACAAACAGAAAGAGTGATGATTATCAGAAAGTGTTTGTCAGAGGAAAATGTGTTAGATTCTCCCCTGCTGTAGTCAACAAATACCTGGGCAGACCAACTGAAGGAGTGGTGGATATCGCTGTTTCTGAGCATCAAATTGCCAAGGAAATCACTGCCAAACAAGTCCAGCATTGGCCAAAGAAAGGAAAGCTTTCTGCAGGGAAGCTGAGTGTGAAGTATGCAATTCTGCATAGGATTGGCGCTGCAAACTGGGTACCCACCAATCATACTTCCACTGTTGCCACAGGTTTGGGTAAATTTCTGTATGCTGTTGGAACCAAGTCCAAATTTAATTTTGGAAACTATATTTTTGATCAAACTGTTAAGCATTCAGAATCTTTTGCTGTCAAATTACCCATTGCCTTCCCAACTGTATTGTGTGGCATTATGTTGAGTCAACATCCCAATATTTTAAACAATATTGACTCTGTGATGAAGAGAGAATCGGCTCTGTCCCTGCATTACAAACTGTTTGAGGGGACACATGTCCCAGACATTGTCTCGACATCAGGGAAAGCTGCTGCTTCAGGTGCTGTGTCTAAGGATGCTTTGATTGCTGAACTCAAGGACACATGCAAGGTGCTGGAAGCAACCATCAAAGCCACCACAGAGAAGAAAATGGAGCTGGAACGCCTGATCAAGAGGCTCTCAGACAGTGGCATTGATGATGGTGAAGCAGCTGAGGCAGAAGAGGAAGCAGCTGAAGAAGAAGAAGAAGCAGCTGAGGAAGAAGAAGATGCAGCAGAGGATACAGAATCAGATGATGATGATTCTGAGGCCACCCCATGACCATCAGACCTTTATTTTTGCTTTTTACTCTTACTAGTTATAGGGGCATGTCCCTTTGAACAATTGATTGCTATTGGTCTGTAATATTTGCATGCATTCTACCTTTGTCAAATTCTGTCTAAAAAGGGGGAGTAATAGTATTAATAGTATTATGCATGATTTATGATTCTGAGTAGTAGGACTCTATGTATGCAATAGTAGTCATGATGTATGATTTTGAGTAGTAGGATACGATGTATGCATGGTTCATGATTTTGAGGGGGAGACTGCTGCTGCTGATGATGACTGATGTAAGCTACTGTAATTACGAGTAGCTGATAGAAGATGCTGCAGCTAGAGCATGGAGACAGGGGGAGCAGAAAGCTGATGTCACAAGAGATGTCTTGACATCCTGGAAAAGACTAGTTGCTGATAGAAGATGCTGCAGTGAACTGCTTCACAGCCGTAAGAGCATGGAGACAGGGGGAGCAGAAAGCTGATGTCACGTGAGATGTCTTGACATCCTGGAAACGACTTGCAACTTGCAGAATTTTGGCTGTCGCCACTACAGATACCGCTGTGCTTGATTACTCTGATAATGAAAGTTGCTGATCCCACTTGCATAACTGCTCGTACCTGCTCAGGAAGTGTCTAAGTATGTTTTAGACAAAATTTGCCAAAGGGGGAGATTGTTAGTGCTTAGCTCTACTGAGTTTTAAAAGATTGGCTAAAATTTTGTTAAAACATAAGCACTTAGACAATGAAGGAAAGCTGGAGTTGCTGCACATGATGTCTAACATTATGTCAAGGAATCAGATCGGGCTGCACAATGCACAAGGCAAGATAAAATGTCAAATGAAGAATTGAAGCTGCAGGATCCACGATGTCGGATACAATGTCCAGGACATCCTGCCCGAAAATACTGGACACATAAATCTGTTATATCGTTAACAGATTGTGCAGGATCCACGATGTCGGATACAATGTCCAGGACATCTTGCCCGAAAATACTGGACACATAAATCTGTTATATCTTTAACAGATTAATGTGCAGTTAGCAACAGATTTGGCGATCTATCTTTAGGAACGAATTAAAAGATAATTAAAGTTCGAATTACAAACTTGAATAGTTCGTTCAGGGATTAAAGATTAAAGATAAAAACTAAAAGATCAAACTATATCTTTTAGATCTTTAAGTGCAGATTTTTCAGGAGAATGATAGATCTCATCCAGCGCAAGTGGTTGCAGCCCAGATACGCACACTGCTATATAAACATGAAGGCTGCACGAGTTTTCGACCAAGTCCGGGATTGAAGAGTTATTTTGTGAGTTTTGGGACTTGAGTGTTTTGTGAGCCACCTTGATGCTACCCTAACATCAAGTGTTGGACCTGAGTGTGTAGAGTTGATCTCTTTTGTTCAGAGAGCAATCTCTGGTGTATATTTGATTTATTTGTAAACACGGGAGAGTGTGTTTGAGAGGGAGTGAGAGGGGTTTCTCATATCTAAGAGTGGCTCTTAGGTAGAGGTTGCACGGGTAGTGGTTAGGTGAGAAGGTTGTAAACAGTGGCTGTTAGATCTTCGAACTAACACTATTTTAGTGGATTTCCTCCCTGGCTTGGTAGCCCCCAGATGTAGGTGACGTTGCACCGAACTGGGTTAACAATTCTCTTGTGTTATTTATTTGTTTAATCTGTTCATACAGTCAAATATAATCTCCATGTTCTGAAGCGTGATGTCGTGACATCTGGTACAACATCTGTCATCGGTATCAGAATTTCAGTTGCATGGAATTCCTTCCAGTATTGTATCCGACAGGGATCCGAGGTTCACTTCGCGATTTTGGACAAGTCTACATGAAGCATTGGGGACAAAGCTGAAGCTTAGTTCAGCTTATCATCCTCAAACAGATGGTCAGACTGAACGAACCATTCAGACCCTAGAAGATTTACTTCGGGCGTGTATTATAGAGCAACAAGGTAGCTGGATGGATTGTTTGCCATTGATTGAATTTACTTACAACAATAGCTACCAAGCCAGTATTGGTATGGCTCCTTTTGAAGCTCTATATGGAAGGAAGTGCAAAACTCCTATTTGTTGGTACGATGATGGAGAAGCAGTACTCCTTGGGCCTGAAATGCTACAGCAGACTAACGAACAAGTGAAATTGATTCGAGAGAAGATAAAAGCATCTCAGGATAGGCAGAAGAGCTATTATGATAGAAGGAGGAAACCACTAGATTTTCAGGAAGGAGAACATGTGTTTTTGAAGGTTTCTCCTATAACCGGAGTCGGAAGAGCTCGAAAACCAAGAAGTTGACGCCCAAGTTTTTGAAGGTGGGGCCTGTAGCTTATCAAATCGCTTTACCTCCGAGTTTATCGAAATTACATCATGTGTTTCATGTCTCTCAACTGAGACAGTACAACCCGGATCCATCACATATACTTGCAGTGGACGAGGTACAGGTAAAGGATAACCTCACCTATAAAGCACAACCTCAGAAGATCACTGGTCGAAGAATGAAGTCACTGAGAGGAAAGGAGATCGCGTTGGTGAAGGTGCAGTGGGGACCCGATGAGGGTGATTCAACATGGGAGTTAGAGGATAGGGTGAGAGAATTGTACCCAAGTTTGTTTATAGAGTAGTTAATTTCGGGGACGAAATTCCTTAAAGGGTGGGAGTATTGTGACATCCTGGAAATTTCTACTCGGAATTTATGTAAACGGTGCATTTGAATGGTTATATATATATGAGTATTATTCAGTGTATGTATATATGTATATACTCCTGGTAGAAGTGAGTATATTGGAGGAAAAGATACGCGGGTTAGGCTAATTAACGAAGAGAAATCCATAACTGGATGGTTATGGGTTAACTCTCAATTAATTAGTCTAAAAATCATCATTTTGCGTGCAACTTAAAATTTAACAAAAACCAACCTCTGAACCACGCTCGGGGTTTCATTCTGAGCATTTTGATATATATATTGCCTACTTTCGAAAATTGGCCCCGACGGGTGCAGAGAAACGCGAGGGACTGGAACCAGAGAAATGACACGCAAACCGAGGCAGGATTTTAGCGTTTCAAAGGTCAGATTTTTCTCTTCATGTGGCTGAGCATGAGTCACATCAAGAGAAAAAGTGGGCCCTTTTGCTCCACTCAAATGGAGACATGTGGCATAGCTTAAAATAAAATAATAAGAAAAGAGAAAAGCCTTTTTTTTAAAACCAAAAAGCAACACTCTCTCTCCTCACTCAGCCCCAAAATTTCAGAAGCCTTTCTCCCTCTCTCTCTCACGTTGCCATTCTCTTCTTCTTCCTCCACCATTGAAGCTCCAACAAAGCTCCAACCTTTGGTAGCCATTTCTGCTCCAAATCGCGAAAGGAAGGCATTTTCGGAGTCGTGAAGCGCATCTCTACGTGTGGGACTTCGAAATTTCAGGTTTGGGTAGACTTCTTCTCACCTAAATTTTCGTGGGTATGGGGCTTTGGGAGATATGATGGGTAGTTTTACTTGGTTTATGCTTTGTGATAGTTATTGGTGAAGAGATTTGTTGAAAGTGTGTTGAACTTGCCATGTTTGGTGTGAGTCAAGCTTACCCATTCAGTTTTAGGGTTTTTAAGATGATGCTTGTGATGTTTATGTGCTGAAATTGCTGATGGAAAACTGCTAGAGATGAAGGGTAGAGTTAACCTAGGGTTAGAAAGTGAGAATGTGGTGTTATTAGTGGAAAAAGAGTGAGGCTTTGAGAGTTGGAAGGCTAAATCTGAATTCAGTGGTAATTGGGGGTTAAAGTGAGTTAATCCTAGTTTGAAATGTCATTTAGGACTTAAGAGAAAGCTTAGACTGTGCAAATGAGGAATATGAGTGACCAAAGTGAAAACAAGAGCCATTTCTAGGGTAAAATTGGGTGTTGAGGAGTCAAATTTTGATTCAGTGGAATTTTAGGCGTAAAACCAGTTTGAGCAAGTTTAGATTAATGTTATAGACTTGTGTGAGGTGAGAGTTTGCTCCAAATTTACCCCATTCTCATTTTCACTTCTCAAACCTTGAAAATCCACTAAATTGAGGGGTTTTAGATACCTAGATTTTGAATTGCTTTGGTCTGAAGCTTGTCCTTGGTTTAGACATGATTGATACATGATTTGGGACTTGTAGGATTCAATTTGGGCAAAATTGGATGAGGGAAAGTGTGATTTCGAAAATCTGCACTTTATGCAGAATTTTTGCTGTCAAATAGGTGCAGCAGAATTTTGGCTTTGTGCAAAAAGTGTTGTGTTTTTGCTGGTTGTGGAAAGAGTAGTACAGATTGGGTTCTGGACGTTTTCTAGCAGATCCCAACGGTCATAATGTAGATTTATGTGCTAGAGACTTCCAGTGAAATTTTTGAGTCGATCAAACGGTTAACGAATTGGAACGAAGAGAATATTACTAGGGTCTTTAAGTAAGGAAGGCTGTGATATTGAATTGTGTTTTGGGCAAAGTTTTCTGCCTCTGCCCTGTTTTCTTGGCTGTATTAGTTCATGATGCTTGGATGTTGAATTACTTGGATGTTGTGGAAGCTTGGGAGGATTGATGGGGACCCGGCGTTGAGAGGAACGAGGATAAGGGCTACGTGGGAGTACGTGAGCTCAGTTGAGGTGGGCAACAGGGGATGGTGGGTTATACGTGATTTGTGTATGTGGAGAATTGTTTTGCACCATCGCCCGACCGCCACCTAGTACCACATGTGATGGGTACCCCATAATCCTCCAAGCTTGAGATGAGGAAGTGTGGAAGGGTGAGACTTCCTACTTTTATTTGTTGACCACAGAGTGGTACCTGGAGATATGTCGCGGGGGTCAGGAGACCTTGGGGACGTCAGGGGGGGTGCTATTGCCCAAAACCAAGCTTGATCAATCCCGACCCAACCCGGGCATAGTCAGTCAGTGAGAACCTGTGATGTACCTAAACAGGCGAGCTCCTGGCAGTCAACCGATAAAAGAACAAAGACCACAAAGCAGGGAGGCTTGTGTGGTGGCTGGCCAACTATGAATCTTGAGTGATATCTATGATATGGCCTCTAGTAATCGATTACCAAGGGTGGGTAATCGATTACAAGGCTTAAAAGTGAAGGCAGGAAGCTAAGATGGCCTCTGGTTATCGATTACCAGGGGAGCATAATCGATTACCAGGCTTAAAAACGAGATCAGGAAGTTAAGAGGGCTTCTGGTAATCGATTACCAAGGGGTGTAATTGATTACCAGGCTTAGGAATGAAGGTAGCATGTTGTGGAGGCCTCTGGTAATCGATTACCAGGCTGTGTAATCGATTACACAGAGGAACATGCCACTGGTAATCGATTACCAGTTATGTGTATCGATTACACAGTGCATTTTTGCAGGTTTCATGTCCTGAGGCTTTGTAATTCGAGTTTAGCCTCTGGTAATCGATTACCAAGGCTGTGTAATCGATTACCAGAGATGAAAATCCTTGAGATACCCCTTTTACTTACATGTAGTGGTTATGAGACGCATTGTGTTGCTCCGTAGTTAGATATCACGTGAAAGAGTCTACCCCTTTCTTTTATTTCTTGTAGATCGTGATGGCGGCGCAACTCATCCATGACCGAGTGGAGATGGAGTGCCTAGAGGGAGCTTGGGAGACCCTCGAAGGCAATGCGAGGTGCCAATTTCGGGGCACGATTCGATTCACGGCTACTTCATTGGTGCATCCAGATGAACCTGCGCGCACGCTTCAGCACACTGTGGAGAGGATACTACCCACGCCTACACCATACCGTCTAGTGGAGCCAGTCCAAGTGATCGAGGTGACGTCATCCGAGGAAGACCCTGAGGAGGATCTTGAGGAGCTACATCCTGAGCCTGCTGTGGATGCTCTTGACTTTCTAGAGGGTGATGAGGACCCACTCCCTGAGGTGGATTCTCCCGAGGACGTCATGTCGGCATCTGAGGCAGACTCTACGGAGGATAGTGGCCCGGGAGAGATGGCGATCAGTGGAGGCTCTTCATCATAGTAGACAACTCATTGGACTAGTTTTATATACTTTTGAGGGTGGATGTATCTAGGACTGACTGTTAGGTTTACTCTTTTGTTTTTGTATGGGTAGACCTATTGTATAGGTTTACTCTTTAGAGGTTATGAGTGATCAGAAAGAAATGACTCCGAATAGAGTTGTGAACTGGCCATTTAGAACTCTATAGTGATGATTTTCCTTCTGGACTTACTTATTGTGAAAAGAGAAAGAAATGAAAAAGAAAAAGGAAGAAAAAAAAATTTACCATGGTTGTTGTTATTTAAATCATTACTATTAAACCAGTCATTATTTTGGGGACGCCACAGATGTTAACTTATATGTTAACAACAGTTCTGTATAAAAATCGATGTTAACTTCCAAACATTGACATCGGTTTCAGTCAAGAACCGATGTTAACTTCGATTTTTGTAGAAAACCGATGTTAACATTTTTTATGTTAACATCAGTTTTTAACAAAAATTGATGTTAATGTATAAGTTAACATCGACTTTTTACAGAACGAATGTTAACATTTGGGATATTTGTTGGACCAGCGGCCTTAATAAGTTTAGATGGATAGGCTTAGATTGTTGAAGAAGCAACAATCAATTTAATAATGTTCTTTAAATATTTAAGACAAAAATGATTGCGACAAAATAAATGAGATAAGGGAAGCAAACACAGTTTTTATACTGGTTCGGAAAAGTCCGTGCCTACGTCCAGTACTCAAGCAACCCACTTGAGATTTTCCACTCCCTTTGTAAAAATCTGTTTACAAAGTCTGAACCACACAGGGATAACCCATCCCTTGTGTTCAGGAATCCTTACAACTTAAGAGACCCTCAATCCATTAATCAATCTCTTTGAATGAGAAGAAAGAAAGAAGAATTCTCTCTTTAAGAGAAGGATATTACAATTGAAGTCCATGGAGAAACTCTTAATGGATTTGCAAATGTTTGCCTAAGAGTTTCTTTCGAGAGAGCATTTAGCAATGAAGTTCTCTTGGAATCTCTCTCATTTCCTTTTGAGAGGATAAGACATTTTGACCAAGCAAAACTCTCTCTTCAAAATTCGTGCCCAAGTCACCTATTTATAGGCCTTTGATGGCCATTCACAAATCCAATCAAAAGATATGGCTGTTGGCAAATTTTCTAAAAACTCTCCACGAGTAATCGATTACAATGTTTGTGTAATCGATTACACAATTATAATTTGAAGGGCCATGACTTTTGAATTTCAGGAGTTTCATTGCTGGTAATCGATTACAGACATATGGTAATTGATTACATGTTCAAAATTCAAATTCAAAACCCTTTTCAACAACTCTTTTTCATTCTTCCCTTCTGGTAATCGATTACCAGAGCCTTGCATGACTTTGAAACCCTTTGTTTTGAGGCAAGGCTTAATCTTTAGTGAATCTTGAAACGAGGCTTTGTTTGTTGAAGCAATCTTGAATTAATCTCAAAGCAAATGATTATCCTTTGAAGCAGTCTTGTTTGATTCTTCTTTGACATCATCAAAATTCATGTATTCATACATTCACAATATTAACATCGGTTTTTCTAAATAATCGAAGTTGTTATTAGGAATTTTTTTTAAATACACTTTCTGTTTTTACAAAAAACCCAAAATTTAATGTGTAAATTTCAAATCAGATCACAAAACACAACATATATCATTTGCATTCTGCTTTCAAATAGTTTTTAGTAGAAAGCTAGATAGTAAACTATCAATTGTAAAAAATCAATTGATAACTATGAATAAATAATTTATTAATAACTATCAATAAAGAATATTCAATGTTAAAATGAAACAACAATTGTAAAAATGTAAAGCAAGCTAGTAAACTAATTAAGGAACCTAAAATTACATAGTTCCCTAACATCCTAAGTTTGATTTCAAACTTTGAGATAATACTGTGCCCACTGGATGCGAAGTGCCTTCAATCTCTCTGCTTCCAATGGTCTAACATCATTAAAATACTGCATGATCAAATAAAACATAAGTTAATAATGTAATACCAATGATAAGAAAATCAACTTTGTTTGAAATAAACAATTACCGTTTCCCAATTATTCCTGAAACTTCCTAAAATTATAATGGACATCCAGTGCATGACGTAATAGCCACACTCAGTGCTTCCTTTCTGTCTATTACACTAAATACATAATGAAATTTGGATATTAAATGTTAACTACAATTAGTGTACACACACATAAAATATATATAAGTAGAAGTTTTATTTAAATCACGTACCTTAACAACAATCCACCTTGCAGCAGCCTTAGATTTAGGTTGTGGAGTATCATCAAGTCCTTTCAAAGCACTATTGAATACAAGGAACATTAAAATATTGATGTTGTTGAGTTATGCTAATGCAAGTGTATTGAAAAACAACAATGACCTGTTAATTATTCCTTTAAGGTAGTTTTCTGGCCTGTTATGCATGGAACAAAACCAGACAACAAGATTTTCCTTAGGCAAAATGACGACCATTTGCTAGTGTGCACTGCAGTGGAGACCAATATGGGTTATTGTAGTATTATACATTATTTAAATTTAGTTGTTCAGTTTTACTTACCTATTTAGGTAGGCTCCAAGGTAGACATCTCGTTGTGAACTCTGCATCCAACTCTTCATGTAACTTTCTGATTCAAATTGCGATTGCCCAGATCTCTGAATGGACTGTGGCTTGAGGAATCCATACACATCGGAATTCCGTGCTCGCATACTTGTCTCAGTTAGGTGCCTATTGTTGTTAACACAAATTTAATTATGTATGAATTTAAAACAATAACTTAGGTAATTAACAATAATCTAAATTGACTTACAAAATCCACAACTTTATAACAGATATGCTGAGACATTGACCGCTGCGTGCAATTTCAGATGGATCTTCGTGCTTTATGTACAATGAGAAGTGTTCATTAAACATCCCAAACACGGTAGCATCCCACATAACTTGCAGAGGCTTCAAAAAAAGTTGTGGGATGGTCAATGTCATCAAATATAGGGGATCATGTACCTAAGGATCCGGTCCATCTGCAAGTTTTGCTGGAGACACAGTCGCCTGTTTATCCAACATAGTTAATTAACATAACTTAATCATAGTGAACAATTCAATTGAAAAAAAGAAGCATATAATGAGGGTAAAATACCTGTTCTGATAAACGCTTCACGAGATGTGTCAGCCAAGCAAGGAAGGTGTTAAGTGCCTGCACCACTAAAATAACCTCAGTAGTGGGTACAGGAACAAGAGCCTCTACATCTTTAACCTCCTCAACACCAACCTTCACTTGGCCATGCAACAAAGGGATGTTGTGAACCGTTGTCGATCCCTCATAAAGTCTTCCTAGGGCAACCGGGCGGGAAGGATTTTCTTCGATTTACAAACCGTATTTTTCTGACACAAGCAGCTGAGGGACCAACCTCAGGCTCCAGTGGCAGTGCAAGTCCCTGTGAATGGATCTGTGATTGCAACTGGGACTGCATCTGGCTGAAGGATAACATTAGCTATCGAGTCACTTTTTTTGTGATCGACTCCTTCAGCTGGTCCATGATTTGTTGAGTCAGCTGCTCAAGTTCTTTGGGAGCCATGGAGGAAGAACTGTGGGAGATTTATGGAGCCGATCCAAAGTATTGCTTTATGGTCACACCGGCTCTAGAAGCACGCACACGGCCAAGGTGTTCTGGTCGCCTAATGGCAGCAGTCAGGAGATCCTGACGTCCATGGGGGACAAACGAACCTTGTGACGCCTGCTCCTCCAAAGAATCCTGTACAGAACACATATATTTATTTAGTCATTTACATAATAAACAAAGATAATTACAATTCTTAATAGAAAATGACTTACAATCTTCACAGCAATTTCCTTTTCTGCCTCAAACGTCATCTACCCAATCTTCCACTTCACGTGTGATGGGAGATGGAGGGTCAATCACGCCCTCAGTGCTTTCGGATTGAGCAGCTTCCTCCAATTTTTTCTTTATCTTCTCAGTCATCAAGTTCTGTTCTAAATGTTCATAACCCCCACAAGACAACACGTGGGGGGCGGTGTTTTGCTTCTGGAGGCCTGTGTCTTTTTCTGCACATCCTGCAAAAATTGAACATTAATGAAAATCATTACTACAATGTATTATAAGAACTGATTTTTTAGTGGAAAACAATTAAAATGACAAAGTACATACCTCCCAGGAGGGGTCTTTGCGGGTCTGACAAAATTGGGCCCATTTCTCCTTGCTAATGTCGTATGTTTCACAAACAGTGTCGTCCACACTGTCCTTGTCAGGTGCAAGTGCCCATTTCCTCGTCAAATAAGATTTAAATTGTCTCCACCGCTCCTCGATAGTCTGAAGACTTTCTTCTTTGTCCTACCGTTAGAAGCTTCAAGGATATCAAATTCATCCTGACAAACAATAAATTAGGTTTTATTGTTAGTAAATTATAAATTTTGGCTAATAAAGAAAATGAAAGATGAAAACTGAAATACCTGAATATCCTCCTATATCAAATCCTTCTGAGTAGCAGGGACTTCCTTCCAAGTCTCGTATGTCATGTCGACCTATCACCAGCGATAATCCCAAAATATGTACTTGATTTCTTCTTGTGGGGACCTTCGGCCTTCCCGATCGCAGGATCGACGTGGACCACCGATCTCTCTGCCCCAGGTGGTCTAGTGGCCAAGGATTGTAGTCGTGTGGCTTTGCGTGTCTGCTTCAAGGTAGACAGAGATTGTGATGCTACTGCAAGAGGAGAAGGAGGAAGAGGAGGAGGCGAGGTAGGTGGAGTAGCCATGGACCTGTAAAGGAAAAAACTTGAGTTAGTTAACATTATCAAAAAAGTGAATCAGTTATGTAAATGAATGTAGTTAAATGAAATACATAATAAGAAAATTACATTAGACAATGTTAATTAATTCTCCTTCATCATGATCATTACAATTTGCATGAACGTCGTCAGCTTCTTCTTCTCTGACGATGTTAGGAGTCATTTGTGTGGACAAAGGACTAACATAACTTTGAATGCATGAATCATCATCTTCAACATTAACACCAATTGTTTTCCCGTGTAGAACCACATACCACCTTTCATCACAAGGGTCTTGAACATAAAATACATGTTTAGCTTGTTCTACCATGATGAAAGGGTCATTCTGGTAAGCTAGTTTCTTTAGGTCTACCAACGTAAATCCTACATCATCGATCTGTACACCGGTGTTACTATCAACCCATTTACATTTGAAAACACAAACAGTAAATTTGACATAGTTAAGCTCCCAAATTTCATCAATGAACCCAAAGTAAGGGATGGAAGCTACACAGGGATTGCCATCATGTACACTTGCGAAGTGTTGAGATTCAGCCCTTAGGGTGACCCCGCTGTTTTGCATTGTACTTTTCTCGTCTTGTGCTTTTGTATAAAAGGAATACTTGTTTATGTCGTATCCTTGCCAAGTTACAACATTTCTTTTAGGCTCATCTGCTAGCTTTCTTAATGTTTCAGAAGCATTTTCATCAGCAAAGATTGTATCTTTAAACCAATCAAAGAAAGTCTTGTAATGCTTTTTCAAGACCCAGTTGTTTGGCATTTTTGGATTACTTTGTTTGACTAAACCTTCATGCTGAAGTATGTATGGCAAAAAAATCATTACTGCTATTCAAGACATACAAGTTAGCTTGTAACAAATCTTCTAGACTTGGAGTGATAACATACAGTCCTCTTGAACCCTTACTGCCCACTTTGTCATCATGGTGAGACTCAGGAAGCCCAACAAGTTTAGCCTTTTCAATGTACTCTAAGCAAAATTCAATGGCTTCTTTTGCAATGTACCTCTCAACAATAGATGCTTCTGGACGATATAGATTCTCAGTATACCCTTTTAAGATCTGCATGTATCACTCAACCGGGTACATCCACCGCAAAAAAACAAGACAACAACATTTGATTTCTCTGACCAGATGCACAATCAAGTGAATCATGATGTCAAAGAAAGCAGGGGGAAAATGCATCTCCAACTGGCAGAGTATAATTGCGGCCTCATTTTCCAGCTCATCAAACTTGACAGGATCAACGACTTTGCTACATATGGCATGAAAGAAAAAGCACAAGTGAGTTATGGCTAACCTGACTTTGTTTGGCAAGATGTCTTGTATAGCCACGTGACAATCGTGAGACTTTAACCCTACAAGCTTAAGCTCCTTCAACTGCACAAGGCTCTTAATATTTGAAGAGTATCCTTATGGAACCTTCACCCGATGAAGACACTAACAAAAACTTATCTTCTCCTTTTTGGACAAAGTATGACAAGTTGGGGGCAAGTAAATTTTCTTCCCATCAGACCTTGGATGCAACTGTGATCGTATCCCCATCTCAGCTAGATCTTGACGAGTATTCAAGCCGTCCTTCATCTTGTCTTGAATGTTAAGGAGCGTCCCAATCACACTGTCACATACATTTTTCTCCACATGCATAGCATCAATACAATGTCTAACGTCTAGATCAGACCAATAGGGAAGATCAAAGAAAATGGACATCTTCTTCCATATGCAAGTCATACTTTTATCCTTCTTTTGGGTCTTTCCAAATACAGTATTAAGGTGTTGAACCCACTGGTATACCTGCTCACCAGTCAACGGTATCAGCGCAATATCGTGCTCTTAACTTCCACTAAAGCTTTTTTTTTCAGTCGTCTGTAAGGATGATTGGGTGTTAGAAAATGGCGATGCCTACTGTAGAATATTTTTCTTCCATGTTTTAGTTGTATGCAGCTTATGTTTTCTTCACAGATGGGGCATGCATGATGACCCTTAACACTGTAACAGCTGAGATTCCCATATGCTGGAAAGTCATTAATCGTACAAAAAAGCTTTTCACACATTTCAAACATCTCATTGCGAAATGCATCAAACACTAAAACCCCCTCGTCCCATAACTTTCTCAGGCCTTTAATCAACGAACTTAGATACACATCAATGTCATTTCCTGGCTGTCTTGGGCCCAATATCATCATAGACAACATCCTGTATTTTTGCTTCATGCACAACCAAGGAGGCAAATTGTAAAATACTAGCAGAACTGGCCATGAACTGCGTTGAGTGCTTAAGGTGCCATATGGATTCATTCCATCATTGGCTAGTCCAAGTCTAAGATTTCTTGGCTCTTTCCCGAAATCCGGATACAAACCATCAATCTTCTTCCACTACGAGCAATCAGCCGGATGACGGACCATTCCATCAGAAATCCTTCCATTTGCATGCCATGTAAGGTCTTTTGCATCGTCCTCGTTAGCAAAAAGACGCTTAAACCTTTGAATGATTGGAAGATACCACAAAACCTTCGCTGGAGGGCCCTTCTTTGAGTTTTCATCAGAACTGCTTTCCTCTTCATCCTTCACTTTGTACTGTGAAGTCCCACAAATAGGGCATTTGGATATTTCTTGGAATTCATGCATGTACAATATGCAATCAGTCTCAAACGGAAATCTAAGGTTCACTCAGCATGAACAACAATTGTTTATATAGAAAATTACATTGTGTGTGTGTGTGTGTGTGTGTGTGTGTGTGTGTGTGTGTGTGTGTGTGTGTGTGTGTGTGTGTGTGTGTGTGTGTGTGTGTGTGTGTGTGTGTGTGTGTGTGTGTTTTAGACACTGAATTTGAAGCCAAGGTTGCTGATTTTGGTTTTGCTAACTTGATACGAGACGGTGTAAGCCATCTCACAACAAGGGTTAAAGGCACCCTTGGATATTTGGCCCCAGAGTATGCTATGTGGGGGAAGGTTTCTGGGTGCTGTGATGTTTACAGTTTTGGGATTTTTCTTTTGGAGATTGTGAGTGCCAACAAACCAATTGAGAAACTCCCTGGTGGAGTGAAAAGGGACATAGTTCAATGGGTCACACCACATGTCCAAAAGGGTAACTTCACTCATATTGCTGATCCAAAGTTGAAGGGGCATTTTGATTTAGAGCAATTGAAATCTGTGGTCATGATAGGTATGAGGCGCATAGATAATACCCCAGAGAAGAGGCCTAGCATGCAAGAGGTGGTGGAGTGGCTCAAGGGTGTGTGTGTCAGTGTCTATGATTACATGCCCTATCTAGAATAATGTTGTTGTACCTTTTTGAAGACTCCTATGTAATGTTATAATGCTCATTTTAACTAAGATGCATGATGTGACCAACACATAGCAACGAAGGAAAATGATATCCCAAGGAATAACTACTTCACAATAGCACATACACATACACATAAGAAATACATTTTAAAAAATAAGTTATACCATTCATGTATAAAAGGTTGAAATAATGGAAAAAAGATGTTCCTCTTATTGCCTTTGCAGTACGAGTTTGGCAACTAACAAACTATGAATATGAACCAAAGTCTCCGCCTTCAATCCCTAAAAGTAAGTTAGCAAAAATAATGGCATATTAGAATAGAAATTCAATTTGTACCAAAAACATAGAAATAGAAAAGTAATAAACAAAATAATAGGAAAGTACTCTTTCTCTTTCTCTAATAGTAGTACTAATTAATTTAAAAGCCTTCTATGTCGTTGGTGGAAAGGATTACTATTTGGGCTTAATTAGGGTGTATGTGTGTGTGTCATTAGGGTTTGTGTGTGTGTGTGTGTGTGATGAGGGTGATGAGGGTGTGTGTGTGTCAGATTAGGGTGTGTGTCATGAGGGTGTGTGTATGTGTGATAAGTGTGTGTGATGAGGGTGTGTATGTGTGTGTGTGTCAGATTAGGGTGTGTGTGTGTGTTCCATGAGGGTGTGTGTGTATGTACGTGTAATTCGATTTCAGTTCTGCCTCTGCTCACAATTTCTATTAAGAAATTGAATTTCAGCACAAAGTAGGTGGGCTATTTGTTAGCAATTGAGAAAAAGACATATATAGGTAACATAAATTAATTAGCTTTTCATCCCACAAGGGTTTTTCGATCAAATTGATTTCATTACTGAAGATGGAGTTTAAGTAATTAACAAAGTGGTCTAGGGGGGTTACTTTCTAGATATATGTGGCTTTGCACAACTGTATAAGGTCCCGATTGAGGTCATGGAATGAGCATGGCCATCATGTAATCAACAATAGGAGCAACCTGAGGCTGTGGATTTTAATTAAGGTTAGGAGCTGTGGTTTTAAGGTTGTGGTGCCCAAGGCTAGGTAGTTTTGTCAAATTGGACGAGTCCAAAGGAGAACAATGGAGCTGGTTGAACCAACAGTTCAAGAAATCAATTGGGAACGGTCTGTCAACAAAATTCTGGAAACAAAAATGGATAGATAAAGGGAAATTGAAGGATATGTTTGCTAGATTATTCAGTATCTCAACAGATAAAGATACTTTATGGTCTGGATGAATTCAAAACAGAGTTTGGAATTGGAACTGGGACTAGAGGAGAGCATTGTTTTCTTGGGAGGAAGAGCAACTAGCCCAGCTTGAATCAAAGATTGCTCATTACAACCTACAACACCAACTGGACAATGAGATTGGTTATTCTTTTTCACTGCCAGATGTTTTACTGCAGTTTTACAAGCTTTTTGCTACTATGGTCAAAGGAAAAAAATCAACGAAATCAAAACATTTGTTGTGGCATTGTGCCTGCTGCAATTTATGGAAGATGAGAAATGAGGCTTATGATGGGCAAAAATTACTTCAACATTCTAAGATTATATGGCTTGGGCTTATGATGGATGGCCTGTGCAGGAACCATATGTTGTCGGATGCAAGAGGATTGATGGATCTGATGATGAGGAATGGGGTTTACCCAGATACAATTGCTTATAGTACTCTCTTGCATGGATACTGCAGCAGAGGGAAGGTTTTTGAAGCTAAAAGTGTTCTTCATGAAATGATAAGGAATGGTTGTCAACCTAATACTTACACCTGCAACACATTGCTCCAGGAAATGGTTGTAGTAAGAGTCTTCAAACTTATAATGCATTGATCCAGATATTTGCAGTTATAACAATATTATCACTTGCCTCTGTGAAGGAGGAAAGGCAAAGGATGCCATTTCCCTTTTACATGAAATGTTGGATAAAGGTATATCTCCCAATGTATCCTCCTTCAAAATATTGATCAAAGCTTTCAGTAAGTCTAGTGATTTTAAAGTAGCTTGTGAACTATTTGAGGTAGCTTTGAATATATGTGGCTTCAAAGAAGCGTTGTACAGTTTGATGTTCAATGAATTACTTACTAGGGGATAACTCTCTGAAGCGAAGGAGTTATTTGAAGTTTCATTAGATAGATATCTTACATTGAAGAATTTCATGTATAAAGATTTGATTGCAAGACTTTGCCAGGATGAAAGGTTTGCAGATGCTAATAGCCTTCTTTATAAATTGATTGATAAGGGATATGGCTTCGATCATGCATCATTCATGCCAATGATTGATGGCTTAAGTAAAAGAGGAAACAAGCGGCAAGTAGATGAACTAGCAAAAAGAATGATGAAATTGGAATTGGAAGACAGACTTGTTGATAGGACTTATTCAAACAGAAAAAGAGTCATTCTTGGAAAACTACATAAAGATGGAGGAAGTGACTGGCAGGACATAATTAACAGGTATGGCCATATGGGTGATGAAGATAATGAATTTTTCCTTTTCTCGATTCTGTTCATCTTCGGTAAAAACAAGGTTTTTATTTTGATAGTTTGGGTTTTTCAAGGTTAAATTATTTATTCAATTTTTTTCTGTTGGATGTCCTCAGTCTTTCCATAATTTGCAACTTGAATTTTTGAATATGTCCACTAGTCTTCTTAAACATGATCTATGTATTTTCTATAAAAAAAAATACTTTTTGAACAATGAGAACTCAAATTACTGAATTTTGTACTAGTGAAAACTTTTTTTAGATTAATGGAACATATATTCTGCGGGCTTATTTCTACACATTATTAGTTAGACCGTTTCCAACTCAACTTGGTTGACAATAGACACAAAGACATTTTATTTTTGCCTTTTGTTCATCTTTGAAAGAGTTGCTTTATCAAGTGACATTTAGAATAATTACTCGTTTCAATAAAAACTAGTTTCATGGCATTGCTGAATATGTTGTTGCAACCTGTCCTGTACTCAGGAACAACTGGTGCTTATAAATCAAACATTTCTACAACTATACAAGTAATGCATACAATAACAATTTCAAAGTACTTTTTGAATCAAAGATATAAATACCTGAGTTGGAGACTTCAGCACAATTGACTTTCCTGAAATGACCGCAGGAGCACTTTTCGAAACACCAATAAGCGCAGGATCAACAATGGCTAAAATCACTCCTAATGGAATCTGAAAATAGTATGGCAAGGGTGAACACAGTAGATGGCTGCTGAATTGGGAAAGGCGGTGCTTATCAATCAGTCATCCACATGACAAAATGCACAAAGAAAAGGACACTACATCAATCAAATCATACTTTTCACCAGTAGCTGGTCAAAGAAACAAAGGGAAGACAAACCCAAATTGAATAGAATATACAAAGTGGATACAATATACAATGTGTGTGTGTGTGTGTGTGTGTGTGTGTGTGTGTGTCATGACTTGAGTTGTGGGCTGTGGTGCAGGGAATGAAATAAGTGGCTACATTCTGAAGAAAAAATGCAGATATACAACATTGGGAATTACCAAGATCTAGTCAATTTTACCTAATTAACAAAAGAGTAACCTAATAGAAAATCAAGATATTTGTTTCCCTCTGGATCCTAAACAGAGGTTCCCTTTGCTTGAGAAAATACAATCGGAAGAGGATGGTAACTGCATTTGAGACAACAAAGATCATTTCAATATTTGACCAAAACCAAGTAATTAAACTCATTAACAATTAACAAATGTATACAAAAAGAAAAGTGACAAAAGAGAAGCCACCTAAGCAAGTAACCAAAAGAAAGCTATGTTCAACACCAACCAGATAAGCTAACAACCACAAAATAGCAAATCCCCACCATCCTTTTATTTGTAAAAATTCTCAGAAGAAACCAACTGATTATTTACAATTCAGAGTGATTTGAGGAAGCTCCAGACATAAAGAAACTTAAAAAGAAAAGCCATATTTTTTGCTAAATTGGCAGCGTGGAACTGGTATTTTTTATGTTTAGGTGATTAAAAAATAGAATAAACAACATGATTACATTAAAGTACAAATTTTGGAAGGCACTTTCAGCTTACTACTACTCATGATGACCTTTTTGTCTTCTTTTTTAACTATACAATTCAAATATTCCAATGAATGATTTAAAAGCTTAAATCATTCATTCAACCCACCAAAGTTTAACCAATCCAAGTGGGACAACATCAGATCTGAACATGAAAATTTAGAGTCTAGACAAACTAAGACAACCTAGATATCAAAATGTTGTCTCACTTACATGGAGTTCAGCTATAAAAGGGTACAAGTTGACCTCTCTACAAAGTGGGGTGGCTGCAAAATCTTATCTCTCTTTCTTGATATATGCTCTATGTCAGTGTTCACATTAAAACAAGTATGACTGCTCACTAGGTATCTAACATACAAAGACAGTAGAATACAGAAGCAAGTGCAAAACCTTGCAATTAGTGTTGGTAACACTAATAGCAAGAACCAATATTATTGGCAAATACTTGGTTCTTTGGTTGTGATGTTTGTATTTCAGTATAGATAAATTCATTAAGATATTAAACTAGAATAGATTACATACATGGACCTAAAAAGTATAAATGAGAGGCATATGATGTGTCTATAAGAACAAATGACATGACTATTTTAGACTAATTCTCGATTTGTGCAACAAGCCTCTACAATACCACAATATACCATGTGAATATTTGACTCTTGTCTTGTTTGTATAGAAAGTAAACACATTCTGACAGTCTTGTCTTAGGTTCCAATTTGCTGGCAATGACATATCACTACCTAGCTACAGGAACTTCACGAGTATTTTGCTCACTACATAGTTAAGGACAGGCTAGGAATTGTTGCAACTGCACACACTCTCTTTATTGATAAAGATCCAGAAAGGGCAATGAGCCCTGCATGTATTGAGCTTGCAAAGCTACACTCAATTGTAGTTGATTTTGCAAAATCTGGATCAGTGGCTTAAGCTTAGCAGTTTGGTCCTTCATATATTTCAAGGGATTGTTGTTCACTGGATATTCAGATGGATCAATCAAGGCAAGGAACACATGATATGATTCTTACAGAGTTGCACATGTTTTCATATATATAGACTACATGCTAAATCATGTTATGACATTCTGAGTTATAGGTCTGGGATATTAGGGGGCACTCAGCCAGTCTTGTATAAGACATTAAAGAGCATAAGAAGTCTGTGACATACTTTTCACTTCATGAGCCGTCAGACAGCCTTTTAAGTGTAAATTTAAACTTATTTCATGGTCACCACTTTCTATTTCTCTACCAAGATCTCTAGCAACAAAAATGAAATAATTATCTTATAATTTGATGCATAAAATAGGTGTGAAAAATGATCCAGAGAAAGCTGGAATGTGTTGAAGTTATAGCACTGAAGGAGTCATCATTTGCGTGCACATGGTGAAACAATTTTTGCAATTAGCGAAAGCCACAGATTAAAGGTCATGCTTCAAAACTTGCCATGATTTGTGACATGTTACACTGAACAAAACAAAATCACACACATACCACTAAATCCTCTATATAAGATACTATCAAAAGTTGAGGCTATTGTAATAGATTCATTTATCTTTTTAACCATTTGTAGCTAGTTAACGAATTAAGAGGGACCAAAGATATTTTGAAAGGTAAGCATGTGAAGTGCATGACAGTGGCTCAAGGAAAGTTATATATTGGATGCACAGATTCAAGCATAAAGGTTAGTGTTTTGTTGTTTGACATGCATTCTAGATTTCTAGTGCCAATAAAGTACAAACATCACATGATACTTTGTTTCAGGAGTATTCCACAACACACAACCGTGAACTAGAAATCAAACCCCCTACAAGGAGTTGGAGAAGCAAAGTAAGCCCATCAATGCAGTAGTAGCATATAGAGACTAAACAACACTTGATAGATATTAAACCAACTATAGAGAAGGAAGCAAAAGGTTGTAATAAATTTCTATGAAGATTTGATACTGAGATAGTCATACAATTTCATCAATCTCTAACTTATCTAGCTGCTACCATTCTACATTTTGCCAAATTCACAAATCTAAGTTGCCAATGACATTAATTAATGGCTACCCAAGCATCCAAACTAGCAAAAATTACACCAACAATGATCCCTTATGTTTTCTAACTGATTAATATACACAAAAACATCCTCAATCCATCTTGCATAATTATAAAAATAAAAAAGTTGCAAACCTACGGTTAGAAAAAGGGGAAAATCGAAAGACGACACATAAAAATGGGATAGAGATGGACAATGAGGAAATACTCACCTCTAGAAACACCTACACTTGAGCTTTGGCTACCCGTCTTTGAATCTTTGCTTGTTATAGATGGAACCTAAACTTGGGCACACTCGTTGTCAAACCCATCATCGTCAAAAAGTGAAAGAGTGAAAAGTGAAAAAGTGTTTATTTGTCTATCTATGTGACCAAATGTTAAAATGAAAGGATGTACCTCAATCGATAAGTGGCAGAGACGAACTCAGCAAAGACAAACTCGACAATGTGGTTGCAATGACGGTAGTTTGCGGCAGTTTGCGGCAAAGACGAACTTAAGCAGAAGGAGAAAGGAGAAGAACGATAGGGTTTGAGCACGCGGGGTGTGCAATTTCAGAATTTTAATTTATATACATAACAACATCGATTTTTTAACGATAACCAATGTTAACATCAACTAGTTAACATCGGTTTTTTCAAAATTGATGTTAACTATATGAAGTTAACATTGGTTTTGACAAAACCGATGTTAACTAACTCTACTTATTTACAAAAATGTCATCGTGCTTTTGTTAACATCGATTTTTTTAATAACCAATGTTAACTGTGCGATGTTAAATCTATAAATTATAGTGGTGAGACAATGTGGTTGCAGTGACGTACCTCAATCGCGGCTTCAGCGGTAGTGGTAGCTTCAGTAGTTGCAGCTTCAACGACAGTGGTAGCTTCAATAGGGGCGTTTGCAGCAGTCACAGGGTTAGGAGGAAGGAGAAAGAAGAAAGGAGAAGGAGAAAGGACAAGAGGCTTTGAGCGCGAGGGGGCCAAAATGAATTCGGGTTTTAATTTATGAATAGAACAACATCGGTTTTTTTAAAATAACCGATGTTAACCTCAAGTAGTTAACATCAACATTGAGAAAACCAATGTTAACCTCAAATAGTTAACATCAGGATGTTAACTATTTGAGGTTAACATCGGTTTTCACATCGATTTTAAAAAAACCGATGTTAACTAACTCGAATTATTTACAAAAATGTCACCGTACTCTTCTTAACATCTGTTTTTTGAAAAATCGATGTTAATCGTGCGATGTTAAATCTATAAATTCTAGTAGTGTACAAAAATAAAAAGAATTTCACTTATGTTAAATTTTAATATTTTGTAATTATATTCTAAAAAAATATGAATTTTATTATAATATTTATAGTTTATAAAATATTGTAGAGTATTTGGTATGCAATTGTGTTAAATGTTCATAGAAAATAATTGTTATCCACAATGATCTTGAGTAAGCTTACCTCTCCTGAATGATATTTGTGATTTTTACCATAAAAAATAAAACTATTTTAATTTATAATATTATCCCGTCTTTGACATGTACTTTTGTTAAATACTTAAAAAAAAGTTTTGTCATCCATAATGATCTCAAGCATAAATGTCTTTCATGAATGATATTTGTGATTTTTACCATGAAATTGAAACTAATATAAATTATGATATTATTGATAAAATAATTGAAATTTATTTTATAATAAAAATATATTAATAAATTAATTCTTTTTGTTTAGAGAAAAAAAATGAGAAAGATTTTTGGATAATAGAATGATAAAAAAATTGTCTTAAAGTATAAGTATAATAGGAAAAAAGATCAAATGAAAAAATTAAAAAGAAAGACATAGAAAAGCTAGAAAGAAAAAGAAGTTTGAGAGGAAGATTTGTTTATCTAATTTTTTTTATTGGCAAAATTTCAGTTATTAGTAATACTAATTTTTGTTAATATGAACCCATCACCTTTTCCTTTCTCTTCTCTCTTTACAACTAGACCAGCCATATATTCTCCTTGTTTATCTAGTCTTAACATTTGTCCAACTAAAATCTTCGTTTATTAAGAGTAATAGATTTATTATTAAATTTGCTTAATTGCATTTTAAAATTAATTATAAATAGTGAAAACCTTTAACTAAAAAAATAAAATGAGTGAATATATATTGTGAATCATGTTTATAAAGGATAAAATCAACCCAATAACATTGCAATTTACAGTATGCAATTAAATTTGAAAAATGAATTGATTTAAATTATAAAAGAAGTCGTTTAACGAGCTCGAAGTGACAAATTTCATTTTGTAATTACATATTCACTAGTACATAAGCACTATTTTATGACACAGGATCCAAGACGGTTGTACAAAACCGTTTGTTCAAAGACAACTTTTATAAAACCGCCCTGGCTTACGCTTCCCACTCCAATGCTTGGAATTTCAACACTCCAACGCTTCGGATTTCACCACTCTAATGCTTTGGGTTTCTAAACAACCAATCAATAAAAAGTGATAAGATAAGCCAAACTCACTTTTTTTTCCCAATTCTAACCTTGAAACCCATTCACATGTATCGTCCCCTCCCGTGGCCTGGCCCCCCATCCCCCGGCACACCTCCCCACCATCTGTGTCACAATTTCTCGCACCAAGAAAGCCCACAAAAGCTAGATTCTGGAGGTGGAGACATCATCGAAGGAAGCGGTGGCGTTTCCATTCTCCGGGACGACGAGGCTGATGAAGGAGGTGGTTTTGATGCACAAGCATGGATCTTTCAAGGCCTCAAGATCTCTTCTTTGGAAACTCAACTCCCTTATTTTCTCCGTCACCACCTATGACAAAGTCATCGACACGACAACCCCAAGTAGTTCTTCATCCTCTTATTCTCCGTGGCTTTTTCTCACTGGTGGTCCACATCATCAACGATCGCCAACAATGTTTATTTCTACTTTGATTCTTCAGTTTTTTTGTTGCCTTCTTTCTCTCTTGATCTGGTAGAAGAGGATGAAAGGGGTTGTGTGAGAGTTTTCAATTTTTTTTCATTTTTTTTGTTTCTAATAGTTTATTCATGGTACAGGATTTGATTGAAAAAATGGCTTTGAACTGGATTGTAGAACTTATTCATGGTACGTGATTTTGCAATAGGAAAATAATGATTCTGCAGGTAGGAAGGATCTGAAGAAAGGAAAAAAAATATTTTATCAGAAAAAATTATCTTCTGGGAATTAGAGGGGCATTGCCTCCGAAGTGAAACTTGACTAGGTTCGTGAAGTGGCCAAAGAATGTTCAAATTCAGAGGAATAAGAGGATTCTGAAGCAGAGGTTGAATGTTCCCTTAGCTTGGAACCAGTTTACCACAACTCTTGACAAGAACCTAGGTAAGAATAACTAACAGAATGCTTGGATCTGGTATACTTGTGCGTGTTGTTCTGTGAGGTGTAATCCTTGTTATTATTTTTATTATTATAGATTATAGATTAAACAATGTTTGTTATTTCCTGGTCTAATGTCATAAACATAAATTGTGAAGAATCTTGAATGCTTGGAGAAGGATTAAAACATACTACCAAGTCCAGAAATTGATGCATTCATGAAGGTTGTCTCATCTTATAAATAATATCTGAAAATTTTTTAAAGTTCTTGGTCTTGATGCATATTCAGATATGGTTGTAGGCAATGATATGCTAAGGGGGGTCTCTGGTGGCCAAAAAATAAGAGTTACAATAGGTGATCTCTCTCCCCATTTTAGGAATTTGTTACAATTTTCTTTGAAATTTGGCTCTTGTAGTGATATATTCTTAAGTTAATCTAACTGGATTACCTCTTTAATGTATCATACAAAGAAAGAGGGTCCAAATTCAGTCCCTCTATTTTTTTTCTTTAGTTTTTTTAAGATGAAGTTAATTATTTCCACTTGTAATGTGAAGTATAGGTTTGATAGGATTTAAGGAGATTTCATTTAGAATTTTGTTTTTGACTCCTAAGATTGGAAATTAATATATAATAACAGAGAAACTAACACAGTTCATACATTTGAGTCCATATTTATTCTAGGAACACATAACTTCTAGGAACCACTCGTCGCTTATTATTGTAATTCTGTCTTTTATTTTGATTTTAGGTCAATACCTATTTTTCATTATTGCAATTTTTGTTGTTTCACTGATCTAAAATACGGTAATCGTTGTTATAAATTATCACGATGAAGTATTTTTTTTTGGTAAGATTAGGTCGATTATATGCTATGGAATGGGGGCTGAAGATTTTGCAAAGTGAGCACACGAAGACCACTAATGCTCTTCTAGTTTAGCTCATGAAGCAACTTGAAAAGGTTCTAAATTAAACCTTGTTTTTTTGTGCTGATTGTAATCACAATTGACTGAAACTCAAACGTCATCCACAAATAAATAAATATAAAAGTGATTTTTAATTATTCCCTAACTTTGTGTTGTTTTTTGAAAATAAGAAGGGAATCTACTCATGTTAAATGGAAGTGTTGAATCTGAATAATAATGAATTAATGATACTATGGCATGTTTCAGTGGCAATCTGCAGTTTTCTTTCCTTTGAAAGATGTTAGTGGTTGACATGTTTGATTGGGTATGATTATAAAAATTTTATTTACTCAATTGATGTATCCGAAATATGTTGTTTTTACATGATAAAAAGTCAATCCAGTTGGGGCCTGAAGACAATTTATATCTTGAGGGATTTGCTTTGAATGTGTTTGGAAAAGTAGACAAGCAAGATCGTGTTGGAAGAGCATATTTGTATTATAAAATCACTCTTTTTTTTAATGCTAGCTTGAAATAAATAAATAAATAATCCTTTAAGCTTGTGTGTTGGTTCTGTTGCATCAACTTTGATCCCTACGGTCTTAGTAAAGTTTACGAGGGATTTTTGTACCTTCTTGTTCCTTTGTCTTGAACAAGATAATAGCTCACTAACTTTACATACCAAGTATCTATTTTTTTTTTCCAAACATTTGCTATATTCCCTTTGCATAACTATCTTTCTTGTAAGAATTTTCATCTTTGATAAGTTTTTAGCGTATAATCTTTGACACTTTGCAGAAATACAGCGAAAACATTTTATGCTGCCAGGATCTTTTTTGAGATTCTTAATCAATTTGGAGTAGTTCAGTCTGATGTGTGTATTTCATGCATTGAATTGAACCTTCCTTTTTTATGCTTGTCTCGTTGCATTTTCATGTTTTCCACAAAGCCTTTCTTATTTGGAAACAATTTGTAGCAAGAATACAACTTCCTATAACTGTATGTTTAATGCTTTTTGAGTTTCTTTTATAGCTGGAGCAGAAACAAAAATATGCAATGTAGAAAGCAGCTGAAATAAGAAAAGCTTTGAAAGAAGGAAGGAAGCCCACTACTAGCCCCCCTGATGGTGATGAGGACCTCTCAGTTCCTTATGAGTTCTTCAAGTCATAGATATGTATGATTCAAAACTTAACCTGGTGTCGTCTGGGTTTGATCAGTTAAAAAAACTTATATATAAAGAATTAAAATTGATGATTGTGGGGTGGCCTTACTTTTTCTTTTTCTCCTTTCCTTTAAACTCTCTTTTGGTTGTTCTCAATTGCATGCACTGATGATTGTCTATTAGGTTCTAAAAGTCTATCCATTTCCAGCAACAATAACAACATTTCAATTTGGCTTTGCATCGTTGGTTATTAATCTAGTTTGGACTTTGAATCTCCACCCCAGACCAAGCATCAGTGGTTCAAAGGTATTTTGAATTGTATGGTGAAAAAGGGGTGGTCCATTAGTTTGGTGGGGTAATCACTCTAATTTCAAATTATTAATTTATAAATTAT
Source organism: Glycine soja (assembly GCF_004193775.1). Lineage (NCBI taxonomy): Eukaryota > Viridiplantae > Streptophyta > Magnoliopsida > Fabales > Fabaceae > Glycine > Glycine soja. Next base: position 12,804,929 of record NC_041002.1, on the reverse strand, counting down.
AATTATATTTGTGTTTATAGTTTGCAGCAATCTTTCCACTGGCTGTGGCTCACACAATGGGAAACCTCTTGACCAACATTAGTCTTTGCAAGGTTGTTGTATCTTTCACTCACACTAATTTTTCTAAAAAATGATAGTTTTTTCTGTTAAGATTACATATTCTTGCACTTTTTCAGTATGAATGTTATAAATATTAATTTATTCATAAAATTGTATTATAACTTTTTTTATTCATATGAAAGGAATTCACACGCTTTCACACACTGCCCAATCATGAGCTAGATCCCTTAATAATTTCTTTTTTTTTTCGGTATTATCCACTTGGTAATTTGTACCATAGTTTAAAACCATTTGATCTTGTCTTGGAGTGTGATTCACTTTCAATGAAATTTAAAGCAAACACATGTGTCCTCTTTTCTTTTAGTTTCTCATGTTTGTCTTATTCAATCAGGCCAAATCACCCTTACCAATTTTTGTTAATTTCTATTAATACAATGTTTTCATGGTAATATATTTACTCAATTTATATTATGATATATTCCAAAAATTTTGTATTTTTTTATCTTTTATTTAACTTTGTGGTGTTTTATTTTAAAATTGAATATTAACATACCCATGTCTTAGATTTTTTAAAACTATGGTATCTTGTACCCGTATATGTACCAGGTACAGGTACTTTACCCCTACACGTCTTGCTATATACCATGTAATTTTATCTTAGTCCTGCATTTCTCTTTCTGGATGGCTGGGAGAAATAAAATTAGAGGGCTTATGGACCTTACATGTCTTGAATCATAAATGTCATTTGTAAGACCTTTATATTGACCAACGATCTTGTAAGATATAATTGATAAATTTTTTGACATAAGAATATGAAGGCACCATTTGTAAAACCATCTTTTTGAAGATAAAATTTGGTGTGAAACTTTTTATTGATGTTGTGGATATCTGCCTTAATGTATGCGAATGTTTTTTAAATCATGTATTTGAATATTCTTAGATTTTTTTTCACTTTTTCATGAAACTTTATGCATTCAACCTATTTGTTGAAATTCCTGTGCCAATCATTTTCCTAACTAAGTTATTAGTTTTGTGTTTTTTCTTTCTTTGTTTAAACATTATTTTCATTTCAATTAGGAAGAAAAAGTGATATCAATGGTGGGGTGAGAGAGAATGATTGTCGTATCCTCAAAATGATATTTAAATAAAAATATCTTCAACATGGCTTGGCTTACTGATAGTCATTTTCTTATTAGCAGTAAATTTAGACTGCTCCCTATGACTTGCACTTTCAAATGACAAAGTGCTCAGGCCAAAATATACGGTATTTTCTGGTTTAATTGTCAATATCTTTTTAGTTTGGTGTGGTTTGAGAAAATATTTTAATTGTCAATAGCTTTTTAATTCTTTCAGCATTCTAACTTGGTGAAAATTTCTTTTGCTATTTATTAAGGAAACAATTAGAGATGCCATTGAAGACTCTATAACTTGGCCAATACGCATGCAGACACAAAATGATATGTTACTTAAGCTCTTATCTTGTTCTTTGCCTTAGGAAGATGAGGAAAAATTCATTCTAGTCAAGTTTTATATGTTATAAACTATATTGTTAATTGTACAGGTTAATCGAGATTTATTATCCAATGAGATGCAACAATTGTGCCAGCAGTTGAAGTACTTGTAGGTTAAAAAGGCAGTTAAAAAATTACTTGTCAATAGTATCTTTTAAAATTAAAAATGTTAATTATAAACAACATTTTCATGTAATATTTTAATGTGTTTTGGCCTTCTAGGTTCTAAGCTACACGAATAGGAGCAGGTATGATCTAGGTAAGGTTAATTAAAGTAAAATCTTTTAAAAAAATTTATTTGCATATTGAAACCCTTTTAGTACTCAATTTCAACTAGACTGAATGCAGCAAATATGACACTAGAATCTCGTACAATGTACAACTTGGCCACAAGTGTAGCACATGTAAACATCACCCACTAATTTACACAAGGAGAAACAAAGTTGATAAAAAGAAATAGCATGAGTATGACTTTTGAGTCCTTGATTTCATATTGAAGTGTAAGAACTATGCAGTACTTAATTGAAGTAGATGGGTAAGGCCTGACCAATAAGATTGGATGCAATTGGGAAATTTGGATTTGAAATGCTATTTTGATGGTAGCGATTTTGAATAATGGTATTTTAATTCACTAAAAAGTTTTTTAAGAGAGGAATTATCTCTTACAAATTTTCTTAATATTACTGAAGGTGCCGAAAGGAAATCCATACCATAATGCAACTTCTAGAGAAATGGTCATCTATCGTGCAAATAACATTATTCTCAGAAAGGTAATGTAGTACTTTTACCCTTTAAGTCTTGATTTATGTATATGATTTTATTGCAATTTCTATAGGAAATAGTTTTTGAAAATATTGGCTTGTTATTTTTAGGTAATGTTAAAGTATTATTGGTCATAGAATTAAATTACTTTTAGAACACTATGGATTAGGAAATGATGCAATCCTACCCCCCAAGGACATTGGATAGAAGACTCCAAGAAGATTGGGCAAAAGATGCAAGAGAAGGCACTAGGGTTCTCATGAGCCTTAGGGTAGATTTCAGGCCCATGGGCTAAGTATGAGCCCACTTATCTTTGTAAATATTAGATTACGGTTTCATTATTTTTGGGCCTTGTATTTAGGGCTCCATAATGTAGGTAGGGTACCCTAGAAATATAGGATTTTTTAGCCCTTGTATTTTAGGGCACCTAGACTAGTTTTTGTATTAGGGGTAGTTTTGTAATTTCACATGCACTAAGTGGATATTTGATGTGTGTGGTTGGAAATAAATTTAATTGAATTGGTAGAAGCCCAATCCAATTAAATTTTAGAAGGGGAGGTGAGCATTTGCTTACTACACCCCATTGCCACATCATATAGTCACACTTTGTGCATGTCCTTCATGCTTTTCATGCCTCATGACACCTAAGCACACTTAGTGGAGAATCTTGGAATTGATCTTGGATTAGTGGGCTGAACCATAACTAAAATTCACTAATCATAATTAGTGAAAATTTGGCTCCACAAATTCAATTTCAAATTCAAGTGAAATTTAAATTTCCCTCCAATTTTGTGTGACACTTAGGCTATAAATAGAGGTCATGTGTGTGCATTTTTTTCAACTTTGATCATTTGAATATTAAACTTCAGATTTCAAAGCTCATTTGGAGCACAAAATTTCGTGCTCTTCTCTCCCTCTCCCTTCATTCATCTCCTTCTTCCTCCAAGCTCTTATCCATGGCCTCCTATGGTGGTGAGCTTCTTCTAGACTCATCTTCTCCTTGAAGTGGCGTCTCCTCTCTCTCTTCCTTATCCATTCCGCTGCCATTCATCTTCCAAGAAGCAAAGGAATCCATTGATGAAGAAGATCCTAGGCCTACAAGCTCCAATGGAGCTTGCATTACCAATTCAATTAAATTTATTTCCAACCACACACATCAAATATCCACTTAGTGCATGTGAAATTACAAAACTACCCCTAATACAAAAACTAGTCTAGGTGCCCTAAAATACAAGGGCTAAAAAATCCTATATTTCTAGGGTACCCTACCTACATTATGGAGCCCTAAATACAAGGCCCAAAAATAATGAAACCGTAATCTAATATTTACAAAGATAAGTGGGCTCATACTTAGCCCATGGGCCTGAAATCTACCCTAAGGCTCATGAGAACCCTAGTGCCTTCTGTTGCATCTTTTGCCCAATCTTCTTGGAGTCTTCTATCCAATGCCCTTGGGGGGTAGGATTGCATCAGGAAAGTTCTATAAGATTGTTTACCTGCCAATGAAGCTCTAATATGCACATAAAAGGACCTGTAAGATACAATTTATATTTTTGCTTACGAATTTATTCCAAGTCCAAGGATGTTCCTTGTGTCCAGGTTGATGTAGAATTCCTATGTATGCATATCCTTCTCTTACCTCATTCTGTGCTTTTGTCTTAATGGAGAAATAGTCATGTGGTTGTATGAGTAGATTATTTCCAATGCATATACCTTTGGTGGCACTAATTGGTCAATTTCAGAATTTAGCTAAGACGTAAATGTATATGAAATTTTTAATTTTTTTTAAAAAAACACATTCTAAGATGGCTATCTGAAAAACCGTCTTAGAATCCTCATTTCATTTTTTTATAAGACGGTTTTCTCAAAAAACTGCCTTAGAATCTTCAATATATATATATATATATATATATATATATATATATATATATATATATATATATATATATATATATATATATATTAAAAATGTATTCTAAGACGGTTCTATGAAAAACCGTCATAGAAAGTGTATCCTTTTAAGATGGTTTTTAACTAAGAACCGTCTTAGAAAGCTACCCTTCTAAGACAATTTTTAGCTAAGAATCGTCTTAGAATGATATCTTTTTCTAGGACGGTTGTCTATTGAACCATCATAAAAAGTGCAGACTTTTTACGACGTCTCCTACAACAACGGTTAATAACCGACGTATAATGCGTAATTTAGCCGACGTGAAAAGTCTTTTTTGCAGTAGTGATTCGATTCATTTAGTTGTATAAACTAGTGCATACATAGTCAATGTAGATAAAAATCTAATAGAAAAATCATTCCATTTTTAATAAGTAAAAGAATATTAATAACATAATGCAAGGAGTCAATGGGGCTCTCTACTGCAGCTTCAGTGCACCTGGTAATTCAATTTGATTTACAAAAAGTAGAGCCGCATACGTTTACTCGCATCATAATCTACACCTAACGTTCCGTATCATCTGTATCCAACATTCGAAAAAACTTTCGCATTATGGAGGACTTGCTCAACACTCGCACACTAGAAGGCGCTGGTTAGATGATTAAACTAGGAATGAAAGAAGAAAATGTTGTCATTCCTCTCTCATTTCTCGAGCATCATTTTGAGCTCGTGCTCACCCTTGTCATACATAATCAGTTGAATCCACTCCATAACATAACATCTTCCCCTTCTTCCAGGAACTGCAAGAGGATATCTTCAAACTCAGGCACACAAAGTAAGAACAAGTTCGCCTTGTCACTAGTGAGATTAGTCATGTATGGCATACTCAACTCATAGTCTTTCACATGAGGAATTCACTTGGTGGCAAGGCAAAGTTCATGGATTCTATCAGAATCCTCTATCAATATTATTCTTGTATTTTATAATTTTTTCCTTTTATTTCATTGTAATGCTTATTTTTTAAACATCTACATGCTTCTGATTAAATATTTTCCAACCCTAGGAAAATATATTTGGTTACTTATGAATCATGGGTGATGCAAGTGATGAGTGTGCATACATAGTATATATACACTATGAATTTACCATGACCTAAACAATAAAATCTCTTAACATTCAAAAGAGTTACTAAGATAGAGCCCTCCTCAAGTTCATGTCCAGGGAGGGATAAGAACATGGACAAAGAAGAAAGAGAAATTCTATCTAATGAGGAGCAAAAACTATATTTCATATTGAACGTTGGAATCATGAAAGGCTACAAGTTAAGTATGACATACAAGACTCAACTCATTAGTGATAAGTCAAATTAGTTCTAGTGTGCATGCCCAATTTTAGAGATATCCTTTTGCAATTCTTGGAAGAAGAGGAAGATGTTATGGAGGGGGTTCAAGTGAATGTGTATGACAAGGTTGGGCACGAGTTCAAAATGATGCTTAACAAAATGATGTGCCAATGACAACAAGTTTGCAACTCTCTGATGCCATTTTCACTTGATTAGTCCTGGAAGTAATTTTTGTTCAAAGGTTAGATGATCAAACTAGCAATGAAAGTATAAAGCATTTTCATCCTCTTCCATTTCCTAAGCATCATTTCTAACTTATGCCCATGCTACCATACAAATTTACTTGAATCCCCTCCATAAAATCTTCCCCTTCTTTCAAGAATTGAAAAAGGTTATCTTCAAACTCAGGCACATGCACTAAGAACAGGTTCAACTTGTGTCACTAGTGAGTTAAGTCATGTATGACATACTTAACTCATTTTTTCATGAAAGAAATTCACTTGGTGGCAAGATAAAATACATGGATTCTTTTACTTTACCATCAAGAGAATTCCTCACGTGAAAGACTGTGAGTTCAGTATGCCATATAGGACTTAACTCACTAATGACTAGTCGAACTTGTTCTTAGTGCGTGCACCCAAGTTTGAAGATATCTTGTAGTTCCTGGAAGAATAGGAATGTACATGTTATGGATGCGATTCAAGTGAATGTGTACGACAAGGGTGGGCACCAGTTCAAAAAGATGCTCAATAAAATGATGTAACAATGACAACAAGTTAGCAACTCTCTGGTTCCATTTTTACTTGATTCGTCATAGAAGTGCATTTTGTTCCAAGGTTATATAATCAAACTAGGAATGAAAGTAGAAAATGTTGTCATCCTCTACCATTTGTTGATCATCATTTTGAATTGTTGCCAACTCTATTTATGCACATACACTTGAATCCCCTCCATAACATGTTTCCCTTCTTCTAGGAACTGCAAAAGGATATCTTCAAACTCAGGCACGTGAGCTAAGAATATGTTTGACTTGTTACTAGTGAGTTGAGTCTTGTATGGGATACTTAACTCACAGTCTCTCACGTGAGGAATTCACTTGGTGGCATGGTAAAATTCATTGATTCTTTTAACTTTCCACCAAGTAGATTCCTCATGTGAAAGACTATGAGTTGAGTATGCCATACAAGACTTAAATCCCCAGTGATAAGCTAAACCTTTTTTACTCATGTGCGTATCAAGTTCAAAGATGTCCTCTTGTAGTTCCTGGAAGAAGAGGAAGATGTTATGGAGGGGATTCAAGTGAATGTGTACGACAAGGGTAGGCACAGGTTCAAATTGATGCTCAACAAAATGATACAGGTTGGACTTGTCACTGGTGAGTTGAGTCCTGTATGGCATACTCAACTCACTTTTTCATGTGAGGAACTCACTTGGTGGCAAGGTAAAATTCATGGATTCTAACAGAATCCTCTGTCAATATTATTCATATACTGTATAATTTCTTTTTCATTTTTTGTCATCATGTTATCTTTTTTTAAAACATGTGCTTGATTTTAATTAAATATTTTCTAACCCTAGGAAACTGTATCTGATTACTCATGAGTCATGAGTGTCGCAAGTGATTGGCGGGCATGGATATATAGTATATATACATTATGAATTTACCATGAGCTAAACAATAAAACCTCTTAAAGTCCATAAGAGTTATTATGGAAGACCCCTCCTCACATTCAAGTTCAGGGAGGGATAAGTACTTGGCCAAAGAAGAGAGAGAACTTCTAGTTGAACATTGGAATTGGAAAAGATTGCGAGTTGAGTATGTCATACAGGACTTAACTCACCAATGACAAGTTGAACCTATTCTTAGTGTGTGTGCCCGAGTTTGAAGATATCCTTTTGTAGTTCCTTGAAGATGAAGATGTTATGGAAGGGATTCAAGTGAATGTGTACTTCAAGGGCGGGCACGAGTTAGAAATGATTCTCAACAAATGATGTGCCAATTACAACAAGTTAGAAACTCTCTGGTACCATTTTTAGTTTATTCGTCCTGGACTCAACTCACCAATAAAATCTTTCTCTTCTTCAAGGAACTGCAAAAGGATATCTTTGAACTCAGGCACATGCATGAAGAACTGGTTTGACTTGTCATTCGTGTGTTGAGTTATGTATGGCATACTCAACTCACAGTCTTTCATAATTCCAACTTTCAACACGAATTGTAATTGTTGCTACTCATTAGCTAGAATTTCTCTTTCTTCTTTGGCTAAGTCCTTACCCCTCCCTAAACCCGAACTTGAGGAGGGCTCTTCCATATAAACTCTTATGAACTTTAGGAGGTTTTTTGTTTAGGTCATGGTAAATTTAATGTGTATTTATACTATGCAATGCATGTGCACCCATCACTTGCATCACTCATGACTCATGTGTAACTAGATACAATTTCCTAGGGTTAGAAAATATTTAACTAAAACCATGCACATGTTAAAAAAAAAGGTTACACAATTACAAAAAAGGAAAAGAATTATAGAATACATGAATAATATAGACAGAAGTGACGTAGCTCCATGAGGAGCTTGTAGGCCTTGGATCTTCTTCATCAATGGAGTCCTTTGCTTCTTGAAGATTAATGGCAGTGGAATAAAGAAGAAAGAAAGATGATTGGAGACGCCACTTCAAGGAGAATATGAGTGAAGAAGAAGCTCACTACCATAGGAAGCCACGGATAAGAGCTTGAAGGTAGGAGAAGATGAGTGGAGGGAGAAAGAGAGAAGGAGCACGAAATTTTGTGCCTCTAAAGAGGTTTGAACTTTGAAGTGTAATTCTCAAATGATCAAAGTTGAAAAATGCACTCACATGGCCTCTATTTATAGCCTAAGTGTCACACAAAATTGGAGGGAAATTTGAATTTCTATTCAAATTTCACTTGTATTTGGAATTGAATTTGTGGAACCAAATTTTGGAGCCAAAATTTCACTAATTATGATTAGTGAATTTTAACTACGGTTCAGCCCACTAATCCAAGATCAAGTCCAAGATTCTCTCCACTAAGTGTGCTTAAGTGCCATAAGGCATGTAAAACATGAAGGACACACACAAAATATGACTATATGATGTGATAATGGGGTGTAGCAAGCAAATGCTCACCTCCTACTCTAAAATTTAATTGGATTGAGCTTCTCCCAATTCAATTAAATTTATTTTCCAACACACACATCAACTATTCACTTAATGCATGTGAAATTACAAAACTACCCCAAATATAAAAATTAGTCTAGGTGCCCTAAAATACAAGGGCTAAAAAATCCTACATTTATAGGGTACCCTACCTACATTATGGAGCCCTAAATACAAGGCCTAAAAATAATGAAACCTTAATCTAATATATACAAAGATAAGTGGGCTTATACTTAGCCCATGGGTCCAAAATATACCTTAAGGCTTATGAGAACCCTAGGGCCTTCTCTCGCATCTCTGACCCAATCTTCTTGGAGTCTTCTATCCAATGCCCTTAGGGGGTAGGATTGCATGAAAAAGATTCTATTAGAATCCGTTACGTTGCCACCAAGTGAATTTCTCGCGTGAATGACTATGGGTTGAGTATGTCATACAGAACTCAACTCACCAATGATAAATGAAATCTGTTCTTAGTGTGCATGCCTAAGTTCGAAGGTATCCTCTTGCAGTTCCTGGAAGAAAAGAAAGATGTCATGGAGGGGATTCAAGTGAATGTGTACGACAAGGGTGAGCACCAACTCTAAATGATGCTCACCTAAATTGTGCATTGATAACATCAAGTTAGCAAGTCTATGGTGCCATTTTCACTTGATTCATCTTGTAAGTGCATTTTGTTGCAAGGTTAGATGATCAAACTAGGAATCAAAGTCTATAATAAGAAAGAAATATTTTGTACTATCATATTAAATTGTAGATGCATAGCACGAGATGGGGAAAAACCTGGTGTCGAAATAGCATGAAATAATATGAAACAAGTTTTAGTGTGTTTGAGCTTAATCCAAAGTCCATTTTAAAGAATACCAATATTTGTGGATTTTAGTCATTTTGAGAAGGCATCTTCCCTAAGAGATATCATCTAGATGGTTGATGTCCCAGGATCCGGCTGACAATTAGTAAGTAAAGACAAAATGTTATCTGTAAAACAACAAACCAAAAAGTGCTTATGATGGGAAACTCAAATCTTGCTAAGACCCATGCCTTGGGCTACTACGTTTTGGCATGTTGATGCCACTGATTCCTTCATGCTCTTTGGTCGACAAACCAAAACTCTAATATTAGATCCACTGCTTTCATTTCGTAGCTCACCAATTATATTTATTCAATTTGAACTTTGAAGCTACTAAGATGTCCATTGTTTTGTCAATATGTATTCAATACATAAGGAAAGAAACAATGAGATCATAAGGAAACGAAAGCTTTGAGTGCTTTCTAGGTGGAAACATAATATAGTTGAAACAAAAACCTAAAATATATATGCTTGTGATTTCTAATAAATCTCCGAATTTTGTATTTATTTTTTAATAAATTTTTTCTTGGTTTTTGTTCATTGATAAAACAATATTTTTTATACTTTACACTTTTTTTTAATTCTTGACAAATTGACGAATTTTGTGTTTGTTCTCTGATAATATTTTTTTTATTATTAGTTCCTTTGGAAAAGACAAATAAAAAACAAAAAAAAATTAGCAGAAAACAAACACAAAATTCTCTAATTTTTTAGCGTCTAGAAAAGAGTTCCAAATATAAAAAAATAAAATTATTATTTTATTAGGGATTCAATGCAAACAAAAAGGATTACTAAAGAAAAAATATAAAATTCAGGTATTTATTAGATATAAAAGACATACCCAAAACAAAAATATTATTTAAGCTACTATAAAATTCTCCCTACAAACTATTCAAATTCAAATCCTCCAAATGTGTCCCTTTTTCCTATTGTGAAAAGTGACTATGAAATTAACCAAGGCATGTTTAGTAGACTATGAATATCACTTTATCAACATGTACATAATCAACTTGAGCTTAGAAATAAAAAGAGTCAAACTTGAACCTTATCAGCGAAACCATAACCACTTCCTTTGGCAGAGGTAGCCAATGGCTTAAACATAAATGGCATAACAAAAAAAAAGTAAGAAAGTGAAACAAATGACAATAAAATAAAAAAAAATCAAGCATCACTAGTGTTGATTTCATGCTGACCAGCTTGAAATTAGAAATGCATCAAAATCATATTACTCCTCTCTGAAACAAAGTACCATTAGCTTTATTATATTTGTACATTACTCACCAATGGAAGCTACAAGAAAGGCATAAACAACCAATCATAATCATTAACAGAGCGAAGTTAACAATATATGAGAATAAGAATCGAAATCAGTGAATGAAATTTCAATTTGCATTATGTAGTGCAGAAATCCACATCTTCAAACTCTGGGACGAAATTTGAGTTAGGTCATTACAAAGAAGAAAGCGGACTCTAAATTGTGTACTCGATTTTGAATGAGAGAATCTGACACATAATCAAAATTCAATGGTTAAGTAGTCAATTTTTAATGAGCAAATCTGAGACGAAATTAGACTCTAGAATCAAACAAAGAAATATTGAGAAATCAAAAGTATATTCAAAGAAAAACCCAAGAATGGTGAGAATACAAACTTGAGAAGTCCAAAGAACAACATTGAGAACGTAAAAAAAAACTGGTAAAAGACTAATAAGTCAATTACACTGTGTTTTCAAAGGGTGAGAAACTGAGAATGGCACACGAGAGCATTGTGTGCATTAGAAGTTTAAAATAAAAAATAAAGACACAAAAGCTTTTAAAATTAAATATAAAAATATTTAACTATTGGTACAAGGTTCACCAATGGTTAGAATTACTGTTGAATGTCCTGAACTCAGAACCATTTTTCGTTGTCTCATCATCCTCTTTTTTTAAGGAAAGTGTTTGTAAGCAATGACTCACGAGTCCATTTATCTAACACCCGCTTCCTTTTTTTAAAATAAATAAATAAATAAATAAGAATTAGATTATTAGAACTCTTATTACATAAAAAAACTTTTAACCTCAGAGCAGTTTTATAAAATATTCTTATTTTTTTTTTCTCTGACTCTCAAGAATCCTAATAGAGCAATCAGAAGAGTTCTAGAGAGTACCAGAAACGTCACGATTGCTAACGAAGAATGCTTGAGTGACTACATCGAGGTAAGAGATGAGTTACTCACGCTTGGGAATTCGAGTGAACATGTGTAGGAATCCCTAGAGGATCAATTTTTGGGTTATTTTGGATTGTTTTATGAAATGTAATTCTATTCTTATGTTATAAATCACAGATTAATTGTGTTTGACGGACCAATTGGTGTCCTGATGTGAAATTGTTGTAAAATTGATGTGTTCCCGTGTTGAGTGGGAATTCTAAAAATTGAGCCTTTTTTCTTCTTCTAATTGATGAATTAAGCAAGGAGGAACTTACCGTAAGGGGGATGAGCTCTTACTGTTCCTCTATTGTATAATTTTCTTTAGATGCTCATAACATTTTCTCCTTTTCGCCAATGATAAGTTCTATCAAATTATATTTTACTGCTGAAATAATTCTGAAAAATTATGATTAATTTCCGTGATGATGGTGCAGTGCATGAAATCAAGCTGTTGTTTCTCATTGTTGGATTTCCATGGCTTCATTAGAATGAATTTAGGATATACGTATATATGTATATGAACTTTTGGTTGTTATCTACGCATAATATACATATGTATTTTATTTTTATCTAAGGATACGTTTATATTTAGTATTGTTTTTTATATTAATATATATATATTTAATACACTTAATCATTCAAACTATATATATATGTATAATGACTTATATATATATATATATATATATATATATATATATATATTTAGTATGTATTTGTGTAGTGGTTGTGTCTTGTAAACATTGTTATGAATGTATAATATGATATATGGGAATAAGTGAAGTATGCGATGAACTGTGAGCTATGAACTATGCAATCACACAACTATAAGACCCTTAAAGGGTGACGAGTTCATGTGCGATGAATTTTGTGATGGGCTCCATTGTGCAAACCCAGCAAGTTTAATCACTAGAAGTGCAATGAGTTAAAACAATTTTGAAAATAATTGAAATTTTGAAAATAATTGAGTAGTTGTGTGTATTGCATAGCTCATAGGTATAGTCTGTGTGTTAAAATGATTTATGGGTTGGACCTGAATCAGGAGAAAGAGGCCTTGACGGACTCCTCGAAGTCTAGGCCTTGGGGGTATATACACTCGGTTTGAGTGTTCCTTTAAGCTTGTGTCGATCCCACATAGTTGGAGCATTCTCGCAAAATAGACTGACCCTAACTGGGTCTCCCTATGATTTTACTTAGTGAGAGTGACTTGACTTACCCATTGTGAGGCATGTCTTGTCATGTACTCCTAAGCGCTAGACAAGGTTTTTCAATGAAAATGGTACCACATTGCATGTAGGCTTGAGTCTAGTGTATCTATTTCATAACTCTTGTGTTTGAATTTCATTGAGTTAATGATTGAGGTTTTGGTGTTAATTTTTGGAGTGTGTGAACTTGAATAAGTGTGAATAATGTGTGTGATTTTGTGAAGTGATGTTGTTTGTGTAAATTCAGCTCTAAGTATTATATTTTTTACATGCTCTAGTGTTTTATTATATACGAATGTGATAACTCATTCCCGGTGTCTGTTTGTGTTTGGGCTAAATGCCATTTTGTTTGAGGTGAGCCATCATATGATGAGTTCCATGCTGGAGATGGAAAGGCTTAGTCCTTGCCAGGAAAATGCTCCGATAAATGTGACATTGGGGCATAGGGTTTTATTTCATATGTTACAATTCCATGAATAATATAGTTGTTTTATGTTTTCCGCTATTAGTTTGACTTCTTTTCATTCAGAATGAATGTCCTTGTTTTGAGTTTATTATTCATTTGGAAAAGTTCTATTATGATGTTAGAAAAGTGAATGTGAACCTTTTACCCTTTTGAAATACTTTTATTTAAATGTGTTTCAAAACTTTTAAATTAATTCTGCATTCTTATTCCTTTAATTATTAGTACATATATGTGTGGGGTAGAGGGTGTCATAATTTAACTCAGTAGTTTTGTGTCCTAGCAATCAATGTCAAATATAGAAATTGTAGCTCCATTTCGTAAATATGTTGGTGACTTAAAAAAAGTGAAGACTTGGAAGATGATACACACAATGAATATATATTTGAAATTGATTGTTGGGAAACACTAAAAGAGTGAAACAACTGTTTGATGAGCCATTGCCTATGAACATTTTACTTGGAAATGTGATGATGAGACACAATAGAAAATAGACCTAAGTTTTGTATAGATGTTGGCTCATTTAGTAATGATGCTAGATTATTTACCCACAATTGTGAGGCAAACCTTTTCGTGCAATGTGTTTTGAATTCCCATAATGAAATCAAACATGCTCATGTTGTGCTATTTTTGCTGGAAAACACCTAAATCCTTACCAAGTTTCCTTGAAATTCATTGTATTATAAAAGTAAAAAAAAAAAAAAAAGATGATTCAACATATTGTTTAACCACACACTTGAAAGAGCTTAAATTTGATAAGTCAATACTTTTACTTCCTTGACAATTTTGTTTGCACTTATACAACAAAACCTTAAGATGTATAATTATATTTGAATTCCAAAACTAACAAAACCAATCTATTGTATAAAGCCTAAAATAATGTGTTTTCATTTGCTAAGATTGAAATCCATCACAATAGTTATCATATGTAATTCAAAAGGTATAAAGTCTACATATTTTACCAAGACACAAGGATTTAAATTGTAAGTTCTTGTGTTCCAAATACGAAAATTATGAAATGTATTAGAGAAAAATATAGCATTTAAAGCCAAAATATTGCTATAGACCTCAAAGTGAAACGATGAAAAAATGCTTTAAAACAAAATTATGTTCATATCATGTTAAAGAAAACAAAAGAAGTAATGCCAAAAGATTGAAAGTTACATTAAAAGGTAAAACAAAATGATCTTTTAGGTCAATTGTGATTGCTCTACAACATTTCATGAGCCAAATTGGTATGTGTTTGCATGCCAAAGGGTGTTTTGGGTTATTAAATAATACATTGAAATCATGCTTAATTAATTTCCTATAACATTTAGCTTAATAGAAAACAACACACATGATTTCTTGTGATGTGGTGCATGACTCAAACAATGAAAATTAAACCAAAGGTTTAAGAGAGATGCCAAAAAATTTAATGTTCGTGAAGAAAACAAGTCACCACTTCCTACAATGAAAGTTGTGCCACGATTATAATTTGAACCCAAAATTTTCAAAATTTTACACTAAAAATTATCAATTATGATTTCGAATGAATTTGGTGTGAAATCCTTTTAAAAGAAATAACTAGAAGAGACATATTTTGATGACAACAACCAAGAGTTAAGAAAACTCAAATTGAATCGAAGGACAATCTAATCATGATACAAAATTTGCTGAGTTGAGAGAGGAAGCATGAGATCACCTGAGTTAAGTGAGGAAACCAATCAAAAGAATATGTGCCACTTTGATGATGAAGATGAAAGAAAGTGAACATCT
Source organism: Glycine soja (assembly GCF_004193775.1). Taxonomy (NCBI): domain Eukaryota; kingdom Viridiplantae; phylum Streptophyta; class Magnoliopsida; order Fabales; family Fabaceae; genus Glycine; species Glycine soja. The sequence continues at coordinate 12,789,728 of NC_041002.1, read as the reverse complement.
AGGCACTACTGTATTTTTAGTATTTATTTTTAGGGTCTACAACGAGCCTTGTCTAGAAGTGCAATGACCTAAGGTCTAAGGCTGGAATAGGCCAATGTGACATGTAATTAGACAAGACCACCTTGTTCTTTCTTTTTCTTTTTTATTCAATAAATCATGTGATTAGCAGTATAGGACTCAATGTTTTCTTGGTGCCAACATAGTTGGGATAAGGATCATCATGTTGATGCTTGCTTTTCACATTTCATAGAAAAAAGGTACCACTCACTAAATTGTTAGTGTTTTTTTTTGTTTTTATTTCTGATGTGTTACATTCAGAAATCAATATTAAAATTTTTAATTTATTGTATTTAATTATTAATCCATTTAACTTTTTTTTAAGAATATATGTAATAATATATTATTTAAAAATATTTAAAATTAAAATTTATCGTAATGAAATGTAATACGTGGAGATGTTTTATTTCCATTTATTTATTGAATTTTCAATTTATTTTATAATAAATTAAATTTGTAGAATGTTTTATTTCATTCATTATTAGCAGAATAATAATAAAATAGGGTAAAGTTAAATTACCGAATGATGGTTTTTTTAAACAAAGTTTTCGTAAAAGATAGTTATTGAAATGTCATTGTATTTTTTATTAAAAGGTTGTTGTGAATTGTAGTTTATTGAACATGAATTGTATTTTTTATTGAAAGGTTGTTGTGAATTGTGGTTTATTGAACATGAATTCACTGTAACTTTCATGCTCAATTAATAGTAACAACTTTGGATTCCCACAATGTTCGGGATGTTAATGTGAATCGGTGAAATTTTGGCCACTCCTTTGTCAGGCTTGAAAAGATGAATTTGTGTAATTTTGAATTCACAAAATCTCAGCTATAGACACGGATCAGAGAAATCTTGGTCACTTATTTCTTTTTCACAAAAGACAAACCATTGCAGCTTTCATGCTCAATGAACAACAAAAACTTTGTATTCCCACAATCTCAGCCATTGTCACAGATTGGTGAATTTGTAATGTTATACGTGTTGTTTAATGATAATGTGTTTGTGTTTTCTATTTAATGAATTTATTTGTCCATTTTTTTAGTACATAAATTCTGAAAAGCACAATAAAACATATTAATGCAGATACAGATATAGAATTCAAGTTTAACAATATTCATAAAATGATATTTAACAAGTATAATGAACTAATACAACAAGAATGAGTATGCCATTGAGGTTAACTTGATCCAGGACGATGAGGGCACTTGTTCTTTGAATGACTAAGGGTTCTACATATTGAACTTTGGTCCATCTTAGTGTGAATACGACTTGATTTGCAAATACAACAAGAATGGGTACGACTTTTATTTGTTCTTTCAGATTTTTGGATTGTAGTGCATTGGTAGGCCTTTATATTATGGCTAACTTGGGTGCTTCATTTTCCTAGATGATCCTTTTTATGCATGGGAGAGATAATTAAGCATGTAAATTTTATCAATTAAGTGCCTGTAATTGATGTGCATGTAACTATATGCAACAATTGCATGAGAACATGCCCTGTGAAAAATTTGAAATTTACCACAATAGCAACATTTTTCCGCAAGGTCAACACCATATCTTTATGGAAAATGTTGCTTTGAAGGAAGAAAGTATTCTTCCACTAAGAAAAATGTATTTTGTTGGTCCAACTTAAGCAGATGGCACAAGTAAGCCTTAGCTTCTTCATCAACAATGATCTTGGTAGTAGTGTCTGTCAAGTCTTTACAAGAAACTGTCATTGCCATTACTTGCTTCCCCCTTGTGGCAAAGTATTTAGTGCACCTTTCATTAATTGTTTTGTAAACGATAAAATTGGAAGATTCCTTACTTTTTAAAGCACATTCTTCATGCACTCGACTAGATTTGTACTCATGTGTCCCCAATGTCATCCTAAGGAAAATGCAGTTGTCAACTTATATTTAGGGATTTCATCAAGCCAAGCCGCCATAGTTGGATGTTCAGCTTTGAGATTATAGTTGTAATAAGCAAACTTTTGCATAGTCATGGTGTAGCCTATGAGGTGTTCAGCAAAACACCTTAAAAATGTTAGTCAGTATAAAATAATGTTGTAAAAGTAACAAGTTGTTTAGTCTTACTTACCCATGCTAACAACATCATTCTTTAAAGCTGAGTTGTTGAATTGTCTCTTTAAATTTTGTGTTATGTGATAAATGCAGAACACATGAACATAGCTATTTTTTGCCCATCCATTACTTTCTCATTGGTACACACATATTATTGACATATGTCTGTCCGAGATCAGGCATAACTTGTCTTTCACAGCATATGCCTTTGTAAGTTTTGTAGAAGAAAATACCATACAGGCATGGTCTCACTCTCAACAAGGGAAAAAGGCTATTGGCATTACATGATTCTCCCTAACTTGTGCCACTATGACTAATTAACTAAGCCAAGTACAATCGATCAAAACTAGTGGTTGCAATATGCAAATCCATTGATGCAAGCCTTGAAGGTTCAAAAAAGTTGCTTACATTGCACAATTAGGAAGTAACTTTTCTTCTTTGTCTTTTGCAGACACCTTCCATTCCTCTACAATTGTGTTAGGAACAAATGTTTACAATGCCAACAATAATTTGTGTAGGTCAATGTAAGATTGCTCCTAGTTACCATATGCATGTTCAATTGCCCATTATTTTGCAAGCCACACTTTTATGTCAGAAAGGGTAAATTTTTGAACTTGTTTATGTACGCAATCAAGGTCGGTACTAACATTGTTGCATCTTCTTTAACAATCGAAAGGATGCTTCTTCCAATTATGACGCACCATAACTTGTTGTAATCTTCTGTAATCCTTGTCGACAAACAAGTGTGGGGCTCCTTAAGTAATTTGATCTCCCATTATTTATAAGTTAATGCCCTTTTTGATGTTCTTAACCTGTGAAACCATGCAAATTAGTATTTTTAAAAACATAAGTTATGACAACGTGAAAAAATTGCTAGAATATTTTACCTCCATTTGAACTTTGAGTCTTTGCAATGTAGATTCCATCTTTCAGAATTGGACCTCTGAAAGTACAAATTTACTATGACTTTGAGATTAGTTTTCGTGGCAAATCTCATTCCTTCAAAGATTTTTCTTGACTCATGGTTGGCTTTTTCTAGTCGGTCTAACAAGTCCCCATACTCTTGATCTTGCCAACATTCATTGTTTCCTATGTTACGTATGTGTCTTGGCGCATCATAGGCAAGCTTTATTGGTGTTTGTGATCAATAGTTTGCACCTTGTTGTTGTTGTGATCATTTCCATCATTGTTTAACATGACTTTTTCACTCTAAGAACCAACATTTTCATTTAGTGCACCTGCCTCTGCGTAATATGGTTGAGATTAGCGCAATCAAGGTTCTTGCTGACACATGAGGAGAAGGTTATTCATGATACAAATTAATGTTGATGGGAACAATTGCGTGTACGAAGGGGCGGCACATAGTTTTGTGTAAGACGTATTGTCGGTGGCCCAATCATTTTGTTAGGGCTAAGTATTGTAATGAAATTGGGGTGGATAAGATTCAAATGAAGTATAGTAGGATTAGCCAACATTGGTGGCCAGTCATATTGTTCAGATTGGATTTGGTTGAAAACATAACCTAGTTGATATGTATTGTATTTTGTTGGTTCCATAATCTGGGTGCGTTGACTAGCCTTACCATATTTGACAAATAACTTAGATCTAAGTTTTTGATCAAATTGACGGGGGAGTTACGCGAAGTGGAGAAGACATGGTTTGAAGGTGGAGGGATTTACACACGAAATAAGAGTAGAAAAGGGAGAAAAAAAAGGAAGAAGAACAGGGAAGACAACATGGAGGACATCAAGTTTCATTTCCAATCTCCTATTTGCCACACATGCTACCTCCATTAATACAAATAATGGAGCTGATGGAAAATGCATGGTTGTTGTACTTTGAACAATTAAATGACCTAATTGAACCTGTTAAGAATTAAGGGACCCAATGAAACTTTTATAAATACTTAAGTGACAAATTATATAATTAAGCCTATAATTAACAACAGTTAAAAAAACCACTATAATATTTAAAAAAAAATAAAAGACCAATTTCTATCATGATGCAATGCAAATTGGAGCAAATGTTGGTTTAGATAATGTTGGTATACTTGCACAATGTTGGAATGCAATTTTATAATGCGCCTTTTGGGCTATTTTGAAGTATTGAGAAAAAAGAAGAGAAAATGACTATTTTGGTCCCTAGATGTGTAAGGAAGTTGTTATATACAAACCCGCTTTTCATTTTTTTCCCAAACTACACTTCAAATCACATTTCCTTTATTGCTTTCTCCCTTAATTTAATTCTTTTATGGAAAAAGTACACACCTTCCCCCTTTTGTATAACTCTTCCAGAAAAACACACACTTTCTCCTCACCACTCAACCTTTGGCAATCTATTTTGGCCAAATACCAATCATGGATGAACTCATCATGGCAGCAACACCGTCCATGCCACTCAACCTCTGGCAACCTATTGCATCCAACAAATGACATTGAGGCATTTTTAAAAATTAAGGGACCTGATTGAAGTTTTCAAAAATAGAGGGAGATAATTGAACATTTGAAAATAATTAAGGGGCCATTTGATAATTAAATCTAAAATCAACCCAAGCATTACATTAAAAAAATGAGAAAGATTTCTTACAACAAATTTAAAATGGAAGCCAAAAATTTCATTTAGTTATGCAAAAAACTAATTATACTTCCAATAAATGAAACAACAAATTATTTTTCACAAATTAATAAAAACAATCAATATAATAGAAAAGGAATGCATGATTTCTAGTTATGTGGCAGTTCATTAAGAAACTTGGACATCTATTTATCTATTTATAATATATTAATCTTGAGCTAGATGTCACAATATCTGATTGTTAGAAATAACAAGTTCTTCTAAGTCAACCTTAAATTTTAGGTCAATTTTGTTTTATGAGCCCTAAGGGAAATTCACTGATGCATGTAGAGTGTGTATATATCAGAGGGGAAGGTTGAATAAAACAACTAGATAAGGTATTATCTCTTCCTTAGTAGATAGTCTTGCCAGTTGCATTTAATGTCACAATTTTTTCTGGAAAAGAGAATTTAATGTCACAATTACTTCTATCTCCATTCATTTTTTGATAAAGTTCCTTTCTTTTTTCTTTTTCCTTACTGCTTATATTGTTTTTCATTGTCATTGTCTACTTTTTATAATCTGAAGGAAAGCTGTTAAGATGATCAATCCAGTAAAGTGTTTACTTTCTTTGATGTGCTAATAAATTTGTTACACCGTGACATAGAGAATATTTAGAAAGAGGGTGTTCTTAGGATAAAAATGTTCCATGTGTCAATAAGGAATCCTGTGATTAAGGTTTCCTATTATATGTTGTATATAATCTGTATATTCATTAATTAAAGGAATTAGAATAATTGTACTACTAGTGCTATTTATGGCTGCCAATGTACCTGCAATAGTTGTAGCAAACTCAGACATATCTTTTCTAAACTTTACAAATCTTAAATTTTGATTAAGTTTTGATAAATTTCTTAGAAAACACTCGTAGGAGTAGAAATTGAAAAGAAATAATGAGGTAAAACGAATCATACTTCTCCCACAATTTAAACTTGTGCAACTCAAGTTTTTAGTTGCTCACGTATTCAACTTAATTATTCATAAAATTCTTGAATAGAATCTTATAGATTGTGTACATATTAATTTGGTTGAATTCTCCTGTATTCCTAAGCTGCTGATGGGTTCAAAAGGTAGTGAAAGTTTGGAATTTTACACTAAAAATAAGGTATTCACTATTAGAAAATATGTTTTTTACATCGGTTATTTATGACTTTTTACATCGATTTTTAACCGATGTTGAAAGTATTATCATTAACATTGGTTTAACCGATGTTAACGTAAAATTGACAGCATTGGTTATTTAAATAACCGATGTTATATAATAAGAATTACACCAAAAAAATGTATGAATGTTAACAGTTCACATCGGTTTTTATACAAAACCGATGCTAAGTTATAGATTAACATCGGTTTTCATAAAAAACGGATGCTAACATATACGTTAACATCGATTCTGTATAAAAATAGATGTTAACATATACGTTAACATTGGTTTTGTATAAAAATCGATGTTAACTTCCAAACGTTAACATCGATTTCAGTCAAAAACCGATTTCAATGTTTTGGATATTAACATCGGTTTTCTTTAAAAACCGATGTTAATATACACAAACAACATTGGTTTTTTGAAAAACCGATGTTCACTTATACATTAACATCGGTTATTCCAAAAAATCGATGTTGTTTGTGTATATTAACATTGGTTTTGTTAAAAAATCGATGTTATTAGGAAATTTTTTTAAATACACTTTTGTTTTTACAAAAAATCCAAAATTTAACCGATAAATTTCAAAGCAGACCACACAACACAACATATATGATTTGCATTCTGCTTTCATACAATTTTTAGCAGAAAGCTAGATGATAAAATATCAATTGTAAAAAATCAATTGATAACTATGAATAAATAATTTATTAATAACTATCAATAAAAAAATATTCAATGTTAAAATGAAACAACAATTGTAAAAAATGCAAAGCAAGCTAGTAAACTAATTAAGTAACCTAAAATTACATAGTTCCCTAACATCCTAAGTTTGATTTCTAATAATACTGTGCCCACTAGATGCGAAGCGCCTTCAATCTCTCTGCTTCCAATGGTCTAACATCATTAAAATACTGCATGATCAAATAAAACATAAGTTAATAATGTAATACCAATGATAAGAAAATCAACTTTGTTTGAAATAAACAATTACCGTTTCCCAATTATTCCTGAAAGTTCCTAAGATTATCATGGACATCTAGTGCATGACGTAATAGCCACACTCAGTGCTTCCTTTTTGTCTATTACACTAAATACATAATGAAATTTGGATATTAAAGGTTAACTACAATTAGTGTACACACATAAAATATATATAAGTAGAAGTTTTATTAAAATCACGTACCTTAACAACAATCCACCTAGCACCAGCCTTGGATTTAGGTTATGGAGTATAATCAAGTTCTTTCAAAGTACCGTTGAATACAAGGAACATTAAAATATTGATGTTGTTGAGTTATGCTAATGCAAGTGTATTGAAAAACAACAATGACCTATTAATTATTCCTTTAAGGTAGTTTTTTGGCCTGTTATGCAAGGAACAAAACCAGACAACAAGATTTTCCTTAGGCAAAATGACGACCATTTTCCAGTGTGCGCTGCAGTGGAGACCAATATGGATTATTGTAGTATTATACATTATTTAAATTCATTTGTTAAGAGATGCCTATTGTTGTTTAGACAAAGTTAACTATGTATGAATTTAAAACAATAACTTAGGTAATTAACGATAATCTAAATTGACTTACAGAATCCACAACTGTATAACAGATATGATGAGACATTGACCACCGTGTGCAATTTCAAAGAGATCTTCGTGCTTTATGTACAACGGGAAGTGTTCATTAAACACCTTGAACACGGTAGCATCCCACATAACCTGGAGAGGCTTCAAAAAAAGCTGTGGGATGGTCAATGTCATCAAATATAGGGGATCATCGACCTCATGATCTGACCTATCTTGAGGTTTTGCTGGAGACACAACTGCATGTTTATCCAACATAGTTAACTAACATAATTTAATTATAGTGAACAATTCAATTGAAAAAAATAAGCATATAATGAGAGTAAAATACTTGTTGTGATAAACGCTTCATGAGATGTGTCGGCCAAGCAAGGAAGGTGTTAAGTGTCTGCCCCACTAAATTAACCTCGTTAGTGGGTACAGGAACGGGAGCTTCTGCATCTTTAACCTCCTTAACACCAACCTTCACTTGGCCATGCAACAAAGGGATGTTGTGAACCACTGTGGATCCCTCATAAACTCTTCCTAGGGCAACCAGGCGGGAAGGATTTTTTTCAATGTACAACCCGCATTTGTCTGAGTCACTTGTGTCTGGATTGGTTGCTGAGGGATCAACACAACTCCCCTTTGTGCTGACACGAGCAGCTGAGGGACCAACCTCAGGCTCTGGAGGCATTGCAAGTCCCTGTGATTAGATATGTGATTGCAATTGGGACTGCATCTAGCTGAAGGATAACATTAGTTGTCGAGTCACTTTTTTTGTGATCGACTCCTCTAACTGGTCCCTGATTTGTTGAGTCAACTGTTCAAGTTCTTTGGGAGCCATGGAGGAAGAACTGCGGGAGGTTCATGGAGCCAATCCAAAGTATTGCTTTATGGTCACACCGACTCTAGAAGCACGCACACGGCCAGGGTGTTCTGGTCGCCCAATGGCAGCAGTCAGGAGATCCTGACGTCCATGGGGGACAAACGAACCCTGTGACGCCTGCTCCTCCAAAGAATCCTGTACAAAACACATATATTTGTTTATTCATTCACATAATAAACAAAGATAATTACAATTCTTAATTGAAAATGACTTACAATCTTCTCTGCAATTTCCTTTGCTGCCTCAAACGTCATCTACCCAGTCTTCCACTTCACGTGTGATGGGAGATGGAGGGTCAATCACGCCTTCAGTGCTTTCGGATTGAGCATCTTCCTCCAGTTTTTTCTTTATCTTCTCAACCATCAGGTTCTGTTCTAAGTGTTCATAACCCCCACGAGACAACACGTGGGGGGCGGTGTTTTGCTTCTGGAGGCCTGTGCCTTTTTCTGCACATCCTGCAAAAATCGAACATTAATGAAAATCATTACTACAATGTATTATAAGAACTGAATTTTTAGTGGAAAACAATTAAAATGACAAAGTACATACCTCCCAGAAGGGGTCTCTGCGGGTCTAACAAAATTGGGCCCATTTCTCCTTGCTAATGTCGTATGTTTCACAAACAGTGTCGTTCACATTGTCCTTGTCAGGTGCAAGTGCCTATTTCCTTGTCAAATCAGATTTAAATTGTCTCCACCGCTCCTCAACAGTCTGAAGTACTTTCTGCTTTGTCCTACCGTCAGAAGCTTCAAGGATATCAAATTCATCCTAACAAACAATAAATTAGGTTTTATTGTTAGTAAATTATAAATTTTGGCTAATAAAGAAAATGAAAGATGAAAACTAAAATACCTGAATATCCTCCTATATCAAATCCTTCTGAGTAGCAGGGACTTCCTTCCAAGTCTCGTATGTCACGTCGACCTTATCACTAGCGATAATCCCAAAATATGTACTTGATTTCTTCTTGTGGGGACCGTCGGCTTTCCCGGTCATGGGATTGACATGGACCACCGGTCTCTCTGCCCCAGGTGGTCTAGTGGCCAAGGATTGTAAGCTTGTGGCTTTACGTGTCCGCTTCAAGGTAGACGGAGACTCTGATGCTACTGCAAGTGGAGGAGGAGAAGGAGGAGGAGGAAGAGGTGAGGCAGGTGGAGTAGCCATGGGCCTGTAAAGAAAAAAACTTGAGTTAGTTATGTAAATGAATGTACCGAAATGAAATACATAATTAGAAAATTACATTAGATGATGTTAATTAATTCTCCTTCATCACGATCATTACGATTAGCATGAACATCGTCAGCTTCTTCTTCTCTAACGACGTTAGGAGTAATTTTGTGGACAAAGGACTAACATAAGTATCAATGTATGAATCATCATCTTCTACATTAACACCAATTCTTTTCCTGTGTAGAACCACGGACCACCTTTCATCTCAAGGGTCTTGCACATAAAATGCCTGTTTAGCTTGTTCTGCCATGATGAAAGGGTTATTGTGGTAAGCTAGTTTCATTAGGTCTACCAACGTAAATCCTACATCATCGGTCCGCACCATGGTGTTGTTGTAAACCCATTTACATTTGAAAACACAAATAGTAAATTTGACATAGTTAAGCTCCCAAATTTCATCAATGAACCCAAAGTAAGGGATGGAAGCTACACAGGGATTGTCATCATGAACACTTCGTTGTTTTGCATTGTACTTTTCTCGTCTTGTGCTTTTGTATAAAAGGAATACTTGTTTATGTTATATCCTTTCCAAGTTATAACACTTCTTTTAGGCCCATCTGCTAGCTTTCTTAATGTTTCAGAAGCATTTACATTAGCAAAGATTGTATCTTTAAACCAATCAAAGAAAGTCTTGTTATGCTTTTTCAAGACCTAGTTCTTTGACATTTTTGGATTACTTTGTTTGACTAAACCTTCATGCTGAAGTATGTATGGCAAAACTTCATTACTGTTATTCAACACATACAAGTGAGCTTGTAACAAATCTTCTACACTTGGAGTGATAACATGCAGTCCTCTTGAACCTTTACTGCCCACTCTTTCGTCATGGCGAGACTCGGGAAGCCCAACTGGTTTATCCTTTTCAATGTACTCTAAACAAAATTCAATGGCTTTTTCTACAATGTACCTTTCAACAATAGATGCTTCCGGACGATGTAGATTCTTGGTATACCCTTTTAAGATCTTCATGTATCGCTCAACCGGGTACATCCACCACAAATAAACAGGACCACAACATTTGATTTCTCTGACCATATGAACAATTAAGTGAACCATGATGTCAAAGAAAGCAGGAGGAAAATACATCTCCAACTGGAACAATATAATTGCAGCCTCGTTTTCCAGGTCATTAAACTTGACAGGATCAAGGACTTTGCTACATATGGCATTGAAGAAAAAGCACAGGCGAGTTATGGCTAACCTGACTTTGTTAGACAAAATGTCTCGTATGGCCATGACTAAAAATTGTTGCATCAGCACGTGACAATCGTGAGACTTTAACCCTACCAGCTTAAGCTCCTTCGATTGCACAAGGCTCTTAATATTTGAAGAGTATCCTTGTAGGACTTTGACCCAGCGCAGACACTGACAAAAACTGATCTTCTCCTTTTTGGAAAAAGTATGACAAGCTGGAGGCAGGTATATTATCAAACCTTGGATGCAACTGCCATCCTATACCCATGTCAGCTAGATCTTGACGGGTATTCAGACCATCTTTCGTCTTGCCTTGAATGTTAAAGAGTGTCCCAATGACACTATCGCATACATTTTTCTCCACATGCATAACATCAATACAATGTCTAATATCTAGATCAGACCAGTACGGATGATCAAATAAAATGGACCTCTTCTTCCATATGCAAGTCTTACTTTTTTCCTTCTTTTGGGTCTTTCCAAATACAGTATTTAGGTGTTGAACCCGCTAGAAGACCTGCTCACCAATCAACGGTATCGGCACAGTTTCGTGCTCTTGACTTCCATTAAATGCTTTTCCTGGCTGTCTTGGGCCCGATATCATCATAGACAACATCATGTATTTTTGCTTCATGCACAACCAAGGAGGCAAATTGTAAAATACTAGTAGAACTAGCCATGAACTGTGTTGAGTGCTTAAATTGCCATATGGATTCATTCCATCACTGGCTAGTCCAAGCCTAAGATTTCTTGCCTCTTTGCCGAAATCTGGATACAAATGATCAATCTTCTTCCACTGGGAGCAATCAGCCGGATGACGGACCACTCCATCAGAGTTTCTCCCATTTGCATGCTAGGTAAGATCTTTTGCGTCGTCTCCACTAGCAAAAAGACGCTTAAACCTTGGAATGATTGGAAGATACCACAACACCTTCGCTAGAGGGCCCTTCTTTGAGTTTTCATCAAAACTGCAGTCCTCATCATCCTTCACTTTGTACCGTGATGCTCCACACCTAGGGCATTTGGACATTTCTTCGAATTCATGCCTGTACATTATGCAATCATTCGGATACAGTATCTTCTTCGCTTGATAGTAACTTTTAGGCAACACGTTTTCCTCTGGAAGCAGATCGTGCACTACTTGAAGCAGGGAACTAAAGCTTTTATCACTCCACCCATATCTAGCCTTGACATTAACTAGACTTAACACCGTCGACAACAACGTCAAGGAATTCTTGCACCCTGTATACAAAGGCTTCTTTGAATCACTTTGCATTCCTTCATACGTAGGGGCATGTGCTTGTTGGAAAGAATCTTGTCCAAGGTCACGAATCATATCCTCCAGGCGATCTCCCATTTCTACATAAAACAGTTCAGATTGGGACCCACTCTGCATGTCTGTCAATTCACCATGCCATATTCACATCGTGTAATTCTTCTTAATCCCATCACATAATAGATGCTCCCGTATGTCGTCCAGTATTTTTCGTCTTCCATTCAAACAATTGATGCAAGGACAATAATATTTTCCATCTTCATCCGGTTGATTTTTTTCTGAAGCAAATTGCAAGAACTGCTCGACACCTTCCTCATATTCTAAGCTCATGCAACTTTCATTCATCCAACTTCGATCCATCTAAGTAATAACTTTGTGATACTCACAAAGTTATTCAATGCATAAAAATCTCACTTTTTAATTATAGGTGTGGCCCTATCCCATTCAGGAAGACCATTTATTATAGTAGCTTCGTACGTCAGGGTTAATTCTATTTTGTTAAATTTGACAAAATTTCGGCAGCATTTCGCATTGGTCTCCACGTACATGACATGAAATCGGTGAAATTAATTTCCCGATATTCAAGTATGCACTCAAAGAACAACTAGAAATGCATTGTACCGAAATTTCATCAAATTAAACAAAATAATGTTAACCTTAACGCATGAATCTACCATAAAAATATTTGTCTCCCCAAACTGTGCAAACGGAAAATTCAAGATTGAATGCAATAATTAATGCAAACTGTCCGCAAGAATCATTGCATTCAGTCTCAAATGGGAATCTAAGGTTCACTCATAATGAACACAATTTGTATATCATATATCAGTTGTCATTAATGACAGTGAACAAGTAATAAAAACATTAATTGGTAACAAACATTTGTGTCTGTGATGATGAGTAGCATGGTCCAAAATGAAAGGAACAATCTAACAAATAACTCAATGACCACCTACATCAATCATCATTCCGAAAAATAGATATCAATATGTGACAATGAGTAGGCTTAAAGTATGACAGATATCAATTGACGTCGTCAATGTCTCAAAAATCATAAGTCTAACTAGCATACACAGTAGTGAGGACAGTCATACAATGTGAATAACTCAAACAGATTCAAAATTTGACTTTTGTAAGTAGTTCTTCAAGATAATATTCAATTCTTAGTACCCGTCCCTCTTTGTTGGTTTCTAGGTATTGGACTCCAAGGAATTATTATAATTGGGCTACTGATTATATGGCACTGCAAACCAAGATGTGTGTTTGATTGATTTTATATGGCACAAAATCTAAAGTACTTTCACTATAACCAAGTGATTTTGCCCCCAATAGATTTGAGTTTCCATTGGAGCATTGTAAAATATCTATGGTTGCTTCCACATGATGTTGTTTACTATATGAATGACTTCTTGTGTTGACCTTGTATGCAGGTTCAGAAGCTATGTTTGTTGATCTTGGACATTTCTCATATATGGCTATTCAGGTTGGTTAATTACATTTTCTATTTTCTATAAACCAGAGCCAATCTCTAGGTTGCTTCCCAAGAGTTAAGGTTGTTCATACATCTGACAAGATACATGGTCAGGTCTACATTCCTGAAATTAATTGGTTACTCATGATCCTCTGCATTGTTGTGACCATTGGATTTAGGGACACAAAACACATGGAAAATGCTTCAGGTACCTTGTACATTTATGCATGATTAACTGAAACATGGTTTAGTAATTGTAGTTTGTTGGCAGAAACCCCCTATTATAGCTCTTTGCTTCTTGTTGTTCTTTGGCTTTATTGAACTATTGCATTTCTCAACTTCAAGTTAGAGTAGGATGAGCATTGAGGATGATGGTTCAAACTCCAATGAATCATCAAGTTATAGATTAACTGTAATTGGAACAACTGGTTTCACCATCCAACTAGGATACGAGAGTGGCAGGGAGAGTGTGCAGCAAGCATGTGTATCTGTTGGTTTCCCAATTGTACAAAGTGTTACTGATGTTATTGAGATGGAACTGGTCATGACTGAGAGGAGAGTGAGGTTTTCTATTGAAGATGAGCCTGAGAGTGATGCAAGGTCTGAGATAAGAGTGCAAATGCAGGAAGAGTTGGAAGATCTTTATGCTGCTCAAGAAGCTGGGATTGCCTTCATTCTAGGGCATTCTCATGTAAGAGCAAAGCAAGGCTCATCTGTACTAAAAAAGTTGGCACTTAACTTTGGCTACAATTTCTTGAGAAGGAATTGTAGAGGCCCTGATGTTGCACTTAAGGTTCCCCCAGTTTCTCTTTTGGAAGTTGGCATGGTTTATATTGTGTAGAATATCTAACTTGTAATTAGCTTTTTTTGTGTGTGTTTTTCATATAGACGACATAGGCTTGAAAGCCATAGCAGTGTGCAGTTTCCAAAAGGATTTTGTGAATGCGACTTTGGGAATGACTCTACCCTTAAAATTTAACGTGATTTATATAGAATGCTTGAGTGCATGAACAGAAAGGCTTATATAGAATATGCTAGCATTCCCTGTTCTTGATGCTACTCTTAAGAACTAAGAAGTTTTCCAAACTGTAAGATTAGGAGGTACACTAACAACAGTTTCTCTTCAAAGTCAGGAGGACTTTTACATGACACCACCAATCACAGCAAGGTTAATAGAAGCATGAAATTCAGAGTTTCAGCTAAACAAGAGAAGCAAGAAGAGAAGAAAAAGCAATCTTTGTTCAACAGTGTGACTAAAGCTCTTGATTTTTCTCAAGTGAGATCTGCTGAGGATGCTCAGCTTATAGAAGAGGCTAGAGAAGCTACAAGATCAGGTGAAAGGATGAGTAGGGAACAAGTATATTGTACTCTTCCAACACATATTGTTTATTTAGTAAATATTCTTAATGATTCTGCTAACTAATTTGTTATTTTTTTTAATGCAGTATGGAGCTCTTAGAAGGAAAATTGGTGGTACATACAAGGATTTTTTCAAATCTTACGTTGAAGGTACAAAATAGTTAGTCTTGTATAAATACTATATACTTTTACGTTTAAAACAAAAGAGACATTAGTAGCCAACAACATTCTTCAATCTTCATTTTCTTCTTTGGCTAATGAAATTATTCTATACAAAATTGTTCTTTTTTCTCTGCTAATAATAGAAGGAGAATTTCATGCCATTCTTACCATAATTCTTGAACCAATCAATGTTAATTTGACTCAAATGCATTGGTAACTCAATTCTATCACCAATTAAAATTTATTTTGGACTGGCCAGATTGATTTTTTATGGCACAAAATCTAAAATGGCACAATAAATAAAACTAACTCAATTGCTATTACAAATGAAGGAAACAAGAATGAGTCAAGTATATAGGGAGATAAATTGGTGAAGTGAATTTATCAGTCCTTGCACCAGAGATTTTTTCCTCTTTGTCTGATTCACTTGTTTCTTAGGCAGTAGCAACATGGGTGACATGATTTTAGAACTTAACATGATTTTATGTGGCATGTATGATTTTAAATTTTGAAGTCTAAGGATTAAAATGTTGGATTTTGATCTTACCCAAGCCTAAAGAAAAAGTGGAGGTTTGTTTGATCAATATCAATATATAATGTCATGTTATCCCATCTATTCTTTTACTGAGGGCTTAATTTTCTATGTCTATTTAATTGTTCAGGCTCGAGTCAGTGATCGTGAATATCAAGCTACATTCCCTCACACAGCTTCTATGATTGACTTGGCAGCTAAGATGATAAGGGAAGGCCGAGGTTTAGAGTTAATGCCAATGGAAGTAGATCCTACTGCCCCCAATAACTGTCTATTGGTGAGTGTATAGAAATATTTTAGGAGCAGCAAATATATTGAGACAAGCCTAGATATCAATCAATAGGGTCATACTCTGATGTACCATTAGCATTGACACCGATGCATTATTTGGAAACTAGGATGTTATTAAATTATAAAATGATCTTCTTTTGCTCTTCAATTATCACTTATCAGTCCAAAGTGGCTGGTATAAAGTCATAGTAATTCTTAGATTAGCATGGTCCACCACACAATCTTTTTAGTGTTTTAATCATTGTTTGAGATGTGCAAAGAAATGACCCTACACATGTCAATAAATTATTTTAATTCCTATGGTAGAGCATGCTTACCAAAGAATTATTTGTTAGTATAACCATTTCATTTTTTAAAATGCCTCTATCATGGAAGAAGAGCAGAATATAGAACACTCTGAAGTAGCTAAAGAGGTAGAAGAGGCAGAACAATATGCAGCAATAAGGATGTAGTGAAGAACCAATCAAGGCAGAACGAAGAAGGTCAAATAGGGAAATATACAAACCGTAATACATGAAGGATTATGCAATGAAGTAAGGATGTGCTGGCACAAACCTTCTAGAAGCAGAATATCCCAAATCTTGGTGTCGTTAGATATTGTCTCCAGTAGCAATTTGTTTTGCAATTTGTTTCTTTCCTCCAAGGCACTAGTTGCCAAAAGCTTTTAAGAAATTTCATCCACAATTGTATTACAATAGCTATAAATATGAGGAGGATGTAATTCAATAGCAGACAATACTACAAAACTCTTTTCCTTTTCCTTTCATAGCTTCAGGACTGTGATATAGTTTGATAGTGAAAATTTTCATTTGTTGAAAGGTTTAGGAAAAGAGTGAAGGTTAAATTTAAGTTTAACAACTTTATGAAGGATCTGATCAAAACATTCAGCAGTGTGTTCCCCTTCAAGGATCTGATCTGATCAAGTCATAAAATTTTAAGGTTTTCCTATTAAATATATTGGCTCATCTTAATTTTTATCTCCATTCAATTCTAATGTTAGTCTTAATCTTCACAATTTCTTGCATGACACTAATATCTCTAAAAATCTGCTAAGTGTAAGTCAGTTTGCAAAAGACAATTTTGTGTTTTTTGAATTCCATCCTAATGTTTGTTTGGTCAAATCTCAGGGATCCAATGAGATACTTCTCAAAGGAAATCTCAGTTCTAATAGTCTAGGGTACAGAGAGAGGTTTCCTTGTTAAGTTTTTGATGGTCTAGGCATAATCAGCTCAATCTCTGTATTTGCTTAGTCAGTGGCTAAGTGTGGGGTTCATACAAGATTGTCTTTGTTAGGTTGTCAATGATGCAAACATAATCAACCTTGTCTCTATAATTGTTATTATTAGTAAAAAAAATTTCAAGAAAATCAACTACTATACTGCACTTATAATCAAAATTTAAAAGTTTAAATAAATACCTGAAATTGAATTGGAACAAACAATAATACTACCCTGCAAAATTATTCAGAGCAACTTTCAAGAAATAACAATATCACAAAATCAGAGCGCATAATTGTGAGCTGTTGTTGCATTTTAAAACAAAGCTACACAAAAAATGATAAGGAAGCAGAAGATGTAGGAACAATAGCAGAGGTGCAAACAGAAACAACACAAAAGGCAGGAACAATGGCAGAGGTGCAAAAAGAGGAAAAGCCCAAGAGGGCAGTTTCAAGACCATCTTACCTTAAGGATTATGTCTAAGGGTGAGATGTGAAATTCAGCTAGGAATGGTTCTTGATCCTCCTTGCTTGGTGCTTGTCGGATACCAGGGGGCAGGCATAACAAACTAATATTCCTGAGGCACAAAACATACCAATTCTATTACTAGGAAATAGTATAAATAAACATGTAATAAACTAAGCAAGATATGAATGAAAATTTGCCTTTCCTGAATTTTATCTTTGTTTTCCTTCGAGGTCACTGGTCCTTGAAACCAACTTGTTCACTGCATGTATCAAAAAACAATATAGAAAATACCAATATGAGAAAGGATTGTCATCCTTCGTGTCACAGAAACACCAGAACTGCCACACCATGCCTTTTACAACCACAAATTAAAGAAAAAGGTACCCGCCACACAAGATGCCTCTTTTGCAACCAATAATCATTCATTGAGACCACCCAATTTAGAACACAACAGATAAAAATTGCACTCTCAGATTCAAAGAAATTTCATTAAAAAAAACTAGGATGTTATTAAATTATAAAATAATCTGATGTACCATTAGCATTGACACCGATGCATTATTTGGAAACTAGGATGTTATTAAATTATAAAATAATCTTCTTTTGCTCTTCAATTATCACATATCAGTCCAAAGTGGCTGGTATAAAGTCACACTAATTCTTAGATTAGCATGGTCTACCACACAATCTTTTTAGTGTTTTAATCATTGTTTGGGATGTGCAAAGAAATGACCCTTACAACCTTACACATGTCAATAAATTATTTTAATTCCTATGGTAGAGCATGCTTACCAAAGAATTATTTGTTAGTATAACCATTTCATTTTTTAAAATGCCTCCTATTTCTTTATTCACAATACTATGAATTATATGATATTCTGATAGGAACTAAATTTACTATGGAATTAGTAGGGAAAATTCCATACAACAGTGCTCTTGATACAAAAGGAAAATGCAATGGAGAGTTGAGAATAAAGAAATCAGAGGAGATAAACTTCACTGCCCGGCAGGAGGCACCGAAAACTACCAAATTGATTTCCTACCTCTCATTTCCTCCCTTGTCCTTTGTATCCCCATTCAACCTCTAATGTTACCTCAATGCTTCCATCACTTCTTACCATGTATTCAAGTTTGTTACAAAATATAGTGAATTGAGTTACAAAGAACAGAAGAGAAAGTTCTCCTTCCATGGATTTCTCTTTTCTATAAAGCTGATGCTCAATTCCCAAATGATAACAAGTCAGAACGCCCACTTCTTCTACCCTTCTATTTAAAGCAAATTTCATGCCCTAAAACTTGAACCACCTAACTGCACTAACTTTTGGTTGTATCAATGTCAATTGTAAAAAGCCACAAGTTTTGCTCGACACAGATTCCTCTACTGCTGTTTTGATGATAGGCTTCCAAATAAGTTAGTGCTATACTGTATATTTGTAAAAGGTTTCAAGTTGTCTAATATTGATTTTGAGCTAGGCCATATCAGATGTCAAATATAACAAGCATAGTACTAGCTTCTTGTGAAAAGCTTTCTTTTCCATCCTTGACTAGTCATTATTCAAAGGACAGACTTTAGGAAAGGGTGACTTATAACATATTATGAGTGGCTCAAAACAATCAAGAGAAAAAAAAAGGATACACCACCCGAGGCATTACATACTTTCATGTATACTTTTCCACTTCTATCTCTTAATAATGTTTCCAATTATTGGGGAGACCTCTATGCTCTTCCCTCATGTTAAGTACCAACCCTTGGAAGAGGTAAGGCTGATAACATATTTTTGGTACTTCCTTTGAGTGTTGAATTAAGTGGGCCTACTTAAAAGGATTTTAACTTTTGTACAACTAATTAAAAGCTATAACACATAAGCTTGCGAAAGATGACTGTATAGAGCCCCACATGGCTGGTTAAATTTATGTTAAAATTATTGGCAAGAGTTTGTTTGCCGAATCACTAAAATCCTGCATTTTTCTCCCTAAAATGCTCAGTAAACTATGCATTTTTTTTCTAAATCACTAAGATCCTTAACATTTAGATAGCACATACATTACTCTTGCTGAGTGGACACATATTTAAGTTACTAAATACTGAAACATTGAATGGAAACCTAGTAATGAACTTCACTTGTCTTATTAACTCATTTCTAATTCACATTAAGCAACATTCCCCATTATTAAAATCTCAGTCCTACATAGTGATAATACAGACTTCCACAGAAGAGCAATGTGGTATAACTAGACTAGTCAAGGATGGTTGAAGTACTTCATAGAAATTATTCTAGCGTCGTATTACAAACCAAAAACCTAGCCAAGACTGAATATTTAAACACTTGATGGACAGGGGTTCTTACCTTTAACACAAAGTTGACAGATGAAGTGCTCCGTCGTTGCTTCGCAGACCTTCAAGTGAGAGACAACCCAGCCAAAGCTTCAGTGACACAGAAAGGGTGACTTCGAGGGTCACAACTGTGAACATAACCACAAATTCCATGAGGGTCACACTAAGTGGAAGACAAACAGAAAACTAATAAGGGGGCTTTGACGGAATGTATTGAATACAAACCTTTGAGCTAGGGGAAAAGCTTTCGAAGGACAATGATGAACTAAAGCTTTCGAAGAAGGATGGAGAAAGGGTTTGACAAACTAAGTGCGCGGGGGGAAAGAATTTGGTTTTTTAAAAAACCGGTGTTAACGTTATAAACTTAGCCGCGGTAACAAATTAATGTTAACATCGGGTTTTAAAAAAAACGATGTTAACATCAACTATTTCACATCGGTTTTTTCAAAACCAATGTCAATTAACCGAATTTATTACCACCATGCTCTTGTTAACATCGGTTTTTAGAAAAACCGATGTTAACATATTGTGTTAACATCGGTTTTTTTAAAAAACCGATGTTAATAAAGTCTCATTATTTACCATTTTGCCACCGCGTTTTGCCACTGTGGTAACAAATTAATGTTAACATCAGGTTTTAAAAAAATCAATGTTAACATCAACTAGTTCACATCTGTTTTTTCAAAACCGATGTCAATTAACCGAATTTATTACCACCATGCTCTTGTTAACATCGATTTTTAGAAAAACCGATGTTAACATGTTGTGTTTACATTGGTTTTTTAAAAAATCGATGTTCATAAAGTCTCGTTATTTACCATTTTGCCACCGCATTTTTGTTAACATCAGTTTTATCAAAAACCGATGTTAACTTAACGATGTTAAATCTAGATTTTGTAGTAGTGATTTGATTTCCTGGCCTTCCCATGGCTTGAACCACATGAAAGAAATCTCTAAATATGCGAATTGTTCAAAAGTTTGAGGTGCAATGCCTTATGCCTTCTTGTGCTATTGGAAAGTGGTCTCTAGCTTCTTGCTCTCTGGCCTATGCATTCCAACTTAATATGATGTATTTAGCAAACAACTTTTTGTTTTATTTGCTGGGTGCTACTTTGTCAATATACATGTAGGACACAATACATGAGTCTAACTTCAATGTATTTCATGTACATAATATAGTATGAGAACAATTTTGTTGTAGGGATTTGTTTAAAATGTATTATATTATAAGTTAAATGTATTGACAACACACATTCATTGAAACTAATAAGGTTATGAATTGAACTTAGAGTGCATTTTTGTTCCGAATTGAGATGGCTAGGAAGGCAAGGTAATTTAGAAATTTGAGGCCTAGAAAGTACGTTATCCCTTGATAAACATATCAGGTTTGACAACTCTTGTACTAACAGAGCCTGGAAACTCATGGCATCATAACTCCACAATCAAAGGACTCTTTGCCTCATATAGGCAGCCATATTACCTGACTCGTGTTAGATTGGTTTACTTATTTGTTTTCATCTTTGGGAAATGATGAACAGAAGGCAAAAGAACATTGCCTCAACTTCGTCGGCAAGTTCAAGTAACTAATCTTAGGCAACCATGATCGAGTTCTCATGTTTTAAACTCAACATAGAGCTAACCTTTTTTCTCTATCTTTATCAACAAGCACATCAACTAGTCTTAACTGGTGAAGTTGACAGTTTAAATTATATGCAAACATAAGATTTCAACTCCTGGATGCTGAAAATGAGACAACAAATAATTCAAATTAATCCACTTTAATACATAGATAAAAAAACCCGTAAGAGGTCTAATAAGCAAAGAAGCAAACAAATATTATGTTTGCTGTAAATAGCAATTTACAACTCACCCCTACTTGGCCTGTTTGGGTGGATCACTATAAAAGATCTTATAGGAAAAACACTTCAAGAAGCTCTTATTTGAAAAGTTATTTTTACATAAGATAATTTGATATTTGGATGATAAATTTTTAAGTACTTATTTTAAATAATGTGATGTTTGGAAGAAATTGTAAAAGGTCTTTTACATAATTAAAATTAAAAATTAAATGCTTTAACATTATTGCATAATTATTAAATACTTTAAATAATTAAATATTATTAAAAATAATAAAAATTATTTTTTTCTATTTCATTTATAAAAATATTTTAAATTTATCATTTTATTTAAAATATTATTATATATTTTCTAGAAATTTTGATAAAAAAATAATTATTTTATAAAAATAAAATAAATGTATCTCATAAAAATATACTTATACATCTTTCTACATAATTAATTTTCACATTTAAAATGTAATTAATACGTTATTGTTTTAATAATACAATCACTTACATTCTAATTTATAATTTAATTATTATGTAATTATAATTTATAACAAACACTACTAAAATAAATGTTTACGATGACAGGAGATATACGAAGGTTATACAATAACCGTTTTAAAAGAAAGAACGGTGGTAGTTTTGTAAATAACTGCAACTTTTTAAAGACGGTCACCATTTTGAAAATGCATCTAACTTATAGGCACGCGTCTCTCTCACTCCTGCCCACTAACTTCAACAATCGTGTTTCTCACTACCAGAAACCCTAAGCCTCAATCCAAACCCCACTCTCTTCTTTTTCACTTAGGTTTTCTCCACTCTCTCCGACCACTTCCACTGCCTCAACCCTCGTCGACTCCCTCAACAACTCTAAGGGCCTCCGATCCTTCCTCACGTGCCCCTCTCCACACACTCCCTCTCACGCGTCGTCGTCGAAATCGGGTACGAAATCCAAGCCTGGATCGACCGCGAAACTCTCCACCGCCTCTCTGCCTCGCTACGAAATCCTAACATTAATAACAATGATTTGGTCGCGCTGCTGACTCAGTTTCATGACCGAGTCTCGCAGGGCTTCAATCGTGAGTTGCAGGACCTGGTTCTCAAATTAAAGCTCTTCTCCTTGCTGGAATCAGTTCTTTTTGACTCAAAATGTCCGAACCGGGTTCGCGAATAGGCTGGTCTGGTAGTGGCGGCGTTAATCCGATTCAATAAAGAAGTGTTCGTGAGAGAAAGCCTTTTGCGAGCTGCGTGGCAAGGTTTGTGTTGCAGTTGGAAGTTGGGGAAGGGTTTCGGCAAAGGGAGAAGAGGGCTTTTAAACCCCAGATTTTGATTAGAGTTTGAGACGCCTCTGTTTCTGAAGCCGAAGCTGCCACCATTGCTGCTGAGGTTTTGTGGGGTTCTTCGCCTTGATTATTATTTGTATAGAAATTTCACACAGATAATCTTGTGAATCGGAAAACTCAACAAGCTGGTGGAATACTAAATATTATCGTCTACCCATGAGTTTTTCTTCCCCATCCATGTAATGGTATGTGCAACATGCTTCTATGGTAATAGCAAACTTAACTGGCAGAACTTAGAAATATACAGTATGTTGTCCACTTTCATGATTCATCATTTTTGGTTACATGCAACTTATGGTAGAAACAATTGGATTCATAACTTTGTGGTATTTTTCCAAGTGCTTCTGTAATGCTTGCAGAATTGGAAATTGAAGTTGGTTTGCCTGAGGGTGTCTTAAATATAGTTCATCAAACCCATGTATGCTATAAGCTTTTGTGATTAAACTTTTGTTCTTCACTTGTTCACTTGTTTCTTGAAAAAATTTCCAAGTAAAGGAACTCATGGGCTTATTTGGCATCTAGTAAATAATTGAATCATGTATTCAAGTTTTCAGGTTAATATGTGGGACAAAAATCATGTGGTTGTAATGCCTGATGCTAGTGTTGATGCTACTGTAAATGCTTTAGTTGCTACAGGTTTTGGTGCTGCTGGTCAAAGGTGCATGTGTCAGTTTGTGTGAATTTGAAGTTGGCATTGAAGGGGATTAATCGCGTGTTGGAGAGCAGAGGGGTTGCAGGGAAGCTTGATTTCAGAGGTTGGAGGGAAGAACTGAATGAACAGAAGCGAAGGTTTCCTTTGAGTTATAAGACTTTTGAAAAAGAGATTTCTCCTCGGTATGCTGTACAGGTTCTTGATGAGTTAACCAATGGGGAAGCTATTGTGAGTACTGGAGTTGGACAACACCAGATGTGGGCTGCTCAGTTTTACAAGTACAAGAGGCCTAGGCAGTGGCTAACATCCGGTGGTCTTGGTGCTATGGGGAAGCTCTCTCTTAAGATACTGTTGTTGAATAATCAACACTTGGGTATGGTTGTTCAGTGGGAGGATCGGTTCTATAAGTCTAACAGGGCTCACACATATCTGGGAGACCCCTCTAATGAGAATGCCATATACCCCAATATGTTGAAGTTTGCTGATGCTTATGGGATACCGGCAGCTCGTGTGACCAAGAAAGAAGACCTTAGAGCGGCAATTCAGAAAATGCTGGAGACCCCTGGCCCCTATCTTCTTGATGTCATTGTACCCCAATCCCCATCAAGAGCATGTCTTGCCCATGATTCCTAGCAATGGAACCTTCCAGGACGTGATAACTGAGGGTGATGGAAGGACAAGTTACTGATTTCCTCAGCATATTTATCTTTATGGTGTTTTTGTAAAAATAGTAAGCTAATATACCTTCTTAAATTTTGTCTTCACGTTGGCTACTAATATAGGCTGCTTGTTTTTCCATACAATGTTGGTTTCTTTTAGTACTAAATATTCCTTAAGTGGGACTAATATTATTTTTGTTAAGTTGTGCCTTGGTGACTTGTTGGTCATGGGTTCGAATCCGGAAACAGCCTCTTTGCATATGCAAGGGTAAGGCTGCGTACAACATCCCTCCCCCATACCTTCGCATAGCGAAGAGCCTCTGGGCAATGGGGTACGAAGTTTTTATATCTCTCGTTATTTGGTTCATTGTTACTGAAACATTATTAAAATGTCTTTAATGGTTACTTAGTGATCAAAATACTGCAAATCAGAATTCAGAAGAAGCTAATTTCTTTGTACCAACACAGAATAAATAGTGAGCTATGGAAAATACACCAATTTGCATAGTATTATCACATCCTCTTTTCTAAATTCTAACAAATCAATCATTCTTGTAAAGGATCTCTCATCTTTTTTTACTTAATTAGTAATTGCTAAAACATGGCTTTATTCATCATGCATGTCGTGTGGCTTTTCTGTCAAGGTACTGTAGAGACACTAATAACATATTAACTTATTCTTTAAAATTATCTACCATTTCAATTCTGTTGTTTGAAATAAGATTTTATTTGTCCCCTGTGCTGCAGATCCTGATGATCCTCTCAAAACTACCGATCATCAAAACTACCGATCAGACCAGAAATCTTGGCTTAATGGTAAGTTCTCCTCTTCAACATCAAATGAGTGCCAAAATTGCACCTTCTGGTTCATAAAAAGCTTGTTTTGCTAATGTCGTGCTTCATTGGAATTTTGCATCTTTTCTTCTGTAAGGTTCTAGGGCAGTTTAATAAATCAAGCTCATGTTATATTTATTTTGTATTTGTAAGAAAAATATCAAGTTAATTAGAGGAGCTACAAGAAAAGGAATTTAAAATATGTCTCTGTAATTTTCTATTAAGAATTCTTATATAATAAAGCAATTGACTGATTCTGGCCATGTTAAATTCTATATTTAAAACATAAAAAATTAACACTAAATTTAAGATTATTCCCTGTTCTCTTGTAGGCTATATATGTAGCCTTTATATATGGATATAGTTTAACTTATATAATTAACTAACGAGTAAAAGGCACATGCTGCGTAGCTATATAATTAACTAACTTATATATGGATACATTTTGTTGGTTCGGCATCAGAGAAAGCGATTTTCATTTTAAGTTATATAATATGAAGATTCAAGACAAAGAGGGAGAGAAAGAATTATAAGAAATGTTACTCATAATTTCATTTTTTTTGTTATTAACTAAAATTTATTAAGAAAAAAAATATAAAATTGCATAGTTTTCACTCATTTTTTTTTTATATTTTTAATGATTTTCAACCGATAATGATAAATATATTAAAGATCCAATAATGCATTTAGGCAATCCTTGGGAAAGCTAAAGCCCAGTGTCTGTTAGTGTTAGCAGTGGTTGTGGCAAAATAGCCATCCTCCTATTTTTATATAGAGAAGAAAAGATGTGCGTTCATGTGAAAATGCATTATTTAATTCATGAAAATTCAATAACACACCCTATGACATACTAGTAAGAAATTATTAGGTAATTCTTTACTATCATAATTTTAATAAGTTTTTACCTGACATATAATCTAATATTTTTTAAATTATAAAATTAAATATCTATTTTATATATATATATATATATATATATATATATATATATATATATATATATATATATATATATATATATAGTTCAGACCATAAATAAGTACTTAGTGATTCAAAATTACTTAAAAATTTCTTCTTTTTTATACAATGTTCATAGATTTTTTTTTAAAGTGGACTATGATGCATTACTACTCCACTACTCCTAAATAGTTGTCATTATGTTTTCAGTGTTCCTACCTATTGGGTACATGGATACACACCAAATACTAACTTATTACTCATATATAAATCAGTCCATGCTTAACACCAAATGTTAGATTGTTATTAAAGAAGATGCAACATAGAAAATTGACTTCTGGAAGGCCTCCTGGAACTGATGGCTCTGATTACTCCTACCGTATGGTAGTTGATTCAAGTTAGCTTCAATCTTCTACCATAACCTGTCTTTGTTTTATTTTATTAATTAATGATATACATATTTTTAATACTGTTGCACTTAGTTGATTCTATAGCTTATATAGCAAAATGGTAATTATCTTTTAGCTATATCTTCTTAGTATTGTTATTGGTCTTTGTTTTGATATTATACCAATATACCATTTAGGGTATCAACTGCTTGTAAAGGGGAAGAAATACCTGTCTTTGCACTTTATCAAGTAAATAGGCATTTTAGTCCCTGACTTTGTATCCCTTTTGCATATTAGTCCCTAGCTTATTGAAATGATAAAAATAGTCTCTATCTTTGTATAAATGTTGCAAAATAGTCCTTGTCGTTAAATTCCCAAGTAACGCCGTTAGAGAGGTACATTGTTGGCAATTCAGTGTCACGTAGACTATCCAACGTGACACTATTGTTGACAGTGTTGCAAAATAGTCCTTCTTTCCCTTCATTCACTCAACCACTATGCTTCTTCTTCATCATCCTTCATCTTCTTCTTCTCCCTCTCCCTCTCCCTCTCCCTCTCTCTCCTCTATAATGTAAAAAATGTTTTGGGAGAACCTGAAGTTATCAGGAGTTTAGGACCACTGATGTTATTTTGACAATGAAAAGGGACAGAATTAGAGAAATATAAATCATTGCTTATGGAGCCTGCTTTTTTACTTTCCTCCCCTCCCCCTACTTTGAAAGGTTCTAATGAGAAATACAAGACTATGGATGATTAGCTAATTTTCTAGCACATTTGTTTGGTCTTACCATAAAAACAATAAGACTTAAGTAAATGAGGTATTCTCTAATGCACTAATTTTAACCAAAACAAGCAAAGTAGTATTCTATTATTGATCATAACCAAAACAAGAAGCTCTTCTATGTACCTCTGATAACTAATGATGTAGTCTTTCTCTGTCCCCTCCACAATTTTATTTAACTAGAACGAAGAGGGTGTACTGGCTGATTGATTTTTATGCTTCTGAAGGGTCAAAAGTATGAACTTGCTACTACAATTACTCACCATGGAACGAAGCCTTCAAAGGGGCACTACACATTGAAATCCTATTCTCTTTTCTTAGAATGCTCATCATTCTACATCGGTTCTAAGAAAACCGATGTAGAATGTTAACCATTCTAAGACGGTCACGTGTCAAAGACCGTCTTAGAATGATGAACATTCTACATCAGTTCTAAGAAGACTGATGTAGAATCATGAGCATTCTAAGACAGTCTCGTCTCAACAACCGATGTAGAAATACTGTGTCTTCTAAGACGGTCTTCGGAAACTATCGTAATATAGGCTTCCCTTTTAACAACGTCCCCAACGACGGCGATCGTATACCGATGTAGTATACTAGAAATAACTGATATCATTAACCTAAGATAAGATAGGTCTTTTTTGTAGTAGTGAAAACATAAGATATCATTAACCTCATAATAACATCATCAATAGTGTCATCCAATATAAAATTATTCAAATATACTCATACCATAAACATACAACCATGTATTCTTAAAAAACAAAGAAATTAAATGTGTTGGAAATATTTTTTTAGAGATTATCTAAATTATTCCATTTGTAAAGTACTTTGAGCATCCAGTTCTTCCCATGTTGTAGTACTAGGGCCAACTTTATTTTACTCCTCATCACTATCTTTATATTCGTTATCTTCATCTAATGAATCAAATTCTCTATCACCCCTGTCATTTCTTTGAATGAAGTTATGTAAAGCCATGCAAACAACAATGATTTGGTTTTCTGTTTTCAAAGCAAAAGGTGACATATTACCCAATATCTTCCATCTCGCTTTACATAAACCAAATGCACGTTCAATTGTACTTAAAAAACTAGAATGATAATAATTAAAAACTTCAACTCTCCCCCTGATTCTAGGCCCAATTCTAATTTGCAGGAGATGGTACCTAGCTTTCTTGTACGGCCCTAGAAAACCCATAAAAGTAGGGTAACTAGAATCAACGAGATAATATCTACCTAAAGAATAAAACAATAGTGCATGTTAGAACACAAACTTATAATGACATATATATACATACATACATATATATAATATAATATAATATAATATAATATAAATGTTAAGTACCTTGAGGAAGATGTGGAAAATGCAATGTAGGTTTACGTAAAGCCTCCATAAATATCTTAGTATCATGTACAGAACTTTCCCAACCTGCCTAAACAATTGTGAACACACATGCTAAAGTCACAAACATCCATGACATTAGTGGTAGTGTAGCCTTTTTGGCCAATATAGACTCCTTGTAGATGAGAGGGAACACAAACTCGTATATGAGTACCATCTATTGCACCAATACAATCCTTAAAATAAGGGTGATATTTGATATCTTTCTAAATCTTATCAAGAGTATCTCTAAATGATGGATCAATAGGCTTAATTATGTCCTTTGCAAACACACACACAACTTCTAAGTTATTATGGAAATGTCTAGATATTATTTCACCTGAATGTTAAAATTTTTCCTCACAATTACGAACAAAACCTGGTTGATTCAACATGTATAAAAACAAGCCAACTTGCTCATAAATTCTGACATTTCGAGTTTTCTATAAGTTGTACTTGGTTTCCAAGATATCACATAATTCAAGAAAGACAAGTTTCTTCATTCTAAACATCTGATAACAACAAATTGGATGACCATTTAGAATTTCATATACCCAACAATGGCCTGGCCTGTCATGGTTGAATCTCTACATGGATTTTTCACAAATAATTCATGAAGTAATTGGTAACATTAGTTACAGTGAACATCAACACTTTGTTCTTCATAATGTGATCATCATCATCAGATGAAGAGTCATTTGATGATAATGATGAGTCGTTTGACAATAATGATGAAGACATCCTATAGAAGGAAAAAAAGTCATAACACAACTGAAAATAAAAATCAAGAGCCAAACCATAACCAAGATTCATAGCATAACCAAAATTAAAAACAAAGATTCATGACATAACTGAAATTAAAAACTAAGATCCTTAACACAACCAAGGTTCCTAACCAAGCAAAACTAGTAAGTGTCAATGATATCAGACATAGGAGAAGCTAAGGAACTTGTGCTCAAGTGTCAAACTTGATCAATCCATGTTGTAGTTCAAGCTCTTCTAAATCAACAAAGGTAATCCTGTTTGCCCTTTTTTCATAAGTCTAGTGGCTTTGTAAAATAGTTCACTCTAACACTCAAGTCCTGGTAAATCTTTCAACTTTGCTACACATGCAGTAGTGCTAGTTGGGTCTTGAGCAGATACACTAAATTCAAATGTTTGACTAATACAATCTAATTGTGAGGAAAGCTTGGCAGCAACCCTAATTCTTTTGTCACCCTTTCTTCCTCTGTCCACTTACCTTTGCTGAAGATGTTGTTTGACTTGTCATGTCTATCTCAGACACATTTACTTCCATCTGAGTGTTATCACCAATGTTATCATTTGTCTCTTTTATTCTTGTCTTGAATCCTTCATTTTGTCTTGAATCTTCAGGCGGTGCATATTGTTGGATTTCCCCTGCGATTACTTTTTGTTCCACTTTTTCTTCGTACGAATATATTCAAGGGAAATCCGGTTTGCTAGAAAGCGCACCGGATCGTCAAGTATTTAAAAATTAAAACGGATGAATCCAAGTATCGAACTCATGGAAACTAGTCTAAGACCGGGTTAAATTAAAAAATAAGGCATTGTTGAAAGAAACATTGATAATTGATGGTTTAAAATAGAATTAAAATAGGTCTAGGATAAAAATAGTAAAAATGCAAGTAAGTGAAATTGATAGTAGTAGGTAGAATTGTTGGGTCTTTCTAACAGACCAGCTGATGCATACAAGGATGTTTCTCTAATCAATCATGCTTTTGTGTTCTATGTTGTAGCCTAAATTACTAAATCTCAATCCCTAGTTGGACTGAATCAATCCAAGCTTCATCCTCAGATCCCTCTTGTTGGACTGGGCTCAATTTAGATAGCCCTCTTAGGTTTAGACTAACATCAAACTAAGCTTCATCCTCAGATCCCTCTTGTTGGACTAGACTTAGCTTAAATAGCTTACGAAAGTTTAGCCTAATTTAGCCTAAGCTTTGTCCTCAGATCCCTCTTGTTGGACTAGACTTAGACCAAACAACATTATTGTAACAGCATACTTAAAATCAAAACTTAATCCGCAGATCCCTCTTGTAAGACTAAGCTTCAATTCTGTTTCATTAAAGTTCGAAGGCAACAATACATTTCCCAATGTTAAAATCACCTAGCTAGGCACACAAATGGTTGATCAGACCAAGAGCATACAAAACTTAAGCACTGAAGAAGCATTGAACACAAGAAACAAAATCAATTATATATGAAAATAATTACGTCAGTTATTCATTAGAAATCCCCAACAAAGGTGTTTATCCAACCATTATAGACGAAACCCTAACAATAATAAGCTTACAAATCCCAGGTATCTCTGCAAAAGCTGCTCCTCTTGCTACCTCTAGAGCTCTTTTCCCGAAATAGGCATTGTGGTGTGCTATGGAATTCTGTGCCCTAGCCCTTGTTAAAGTTCTACCCTAATTCTGCACAAGATAGACTTTAAATAGGCTCTGAATTTGCAACATTGCGCTTAGCATCATCCTCGCGCTCAACACGAGTAAGTGGATTTGAGCTTAGCGCTAGTCGTGCGCTAAGCCTTGCTGAAGACAACTGCTACGCTTAGCGCACTGATCTCGCACTTAGCGCACAACCTTGATATTGATGCCCTACCAGATTGTTGCTTCATAGAAAAAAAATTAATTTTCACAGAAAAAAAATTCAACCATATGAACTGAATATCATGGACTGCTTCAATCAATTAATTTTCACAAACATGCAACTTTTCAAAGATAGAATCATGCACATTAAAGTCACAATTGAAATAAGCTAGTAAGGATGGAAGAAATCAAGGAAGGATCATCAACCAAACCTCACAGTCATTGTTTCACTCAAGCTCAAGTGTTTAGGCTCATTCCATCATAAACAACTAACACAAGTCTCAACCTTTGCATTTCATTTCATGACATACAATGATGAACACACAAATTTGAATCTGAAGGACTTTCTAGGCTTGTAATGGGGTTAGGCTTCCAACAAATCATGGTTTTTCTAGGATTCAAAAGCTTAGGTTCTAGGAAAGCATTCATCTATAGATAAACCTTCACTTTTTCATTCATTCACATCCCATACTTGCCTTTTAGTTATACACTCAACTTAATTTCATTATTTTGCAACATACACACATATTAATTTCATTTGTACTTACAGTTTTTTTTAAAACACAATATATACAGAGATATTATGTGTATGTACAGAAATAGTGTGTGTATGATGTTTACTTTGACCATTTCCATTCTTACCCAGTGCCTCCCCCAAATTTGGAACAAATTTACCTTGATAATTACTTTCCCAAATTTGGGACAAATTTGTTTTGAACCGCGCTTCTTGTGGATGATGTTGTCCTACAACCTAAGTCAAGGTAGCAGTTTATAACACTGTATAGGCTCAGGGTTCTATCAATCAATAATTCATTCAGCTCATCCTGGGTACAAGGGATAATTCATTCAAGCACATGGTCATCTTTTTGGCTAAGTGGCTATCACAATCAAACATGGCCTTCATCATCCTCAATTTCATGCATTCAGTCCATACTTCAAAGATTCACGCAAAAATCAGTATTAAATGATAGTCGTTTCTCTCAAAATTTAAGGATCACACTCTCATTGGGATACGGTTAATGCATTCCTTCACAATCAAACTGACTAACATTTTCAGTCATACTTCTAATCACATGCTCATTCTCTTCTAATGGCTACAAGCTTGATCAAAACAATTATCTAACCATTCCAATCCATTCAAATCATACAATTGCTCATTCAAATCATTCTCAAACACTCATTTCATACCAAACAATCCACTGCATATCATTTTCAATCAATATATTGTTCAAACACGCTTTAGGTACAAGCAAACAACTCAAAGTGCTGAAATTTTAAATAACTGAAATTTAAAATAAATGAATCATAAAAACTGAAATTAAAATAATTGAACATAAATAATAAAATAACTAAAAATAAACTAAAATGTTCAAGTTGCAAAAATTTAAATGTCCTATTCATCATGTTGCTAATCTTCATTAAGATCCAGTGCTGGAGCTACTAATGAATCCTAGATAGGCTGCTCTAGCTCTGTGACTGGTGTAGATGGTTGAGTCTCCTCAGGAGCAGGTGCAGAGGATGGCTCAGGTATTTGATCTATGGAGGTACCCTCCTTCTGAGCCATGTGTGCATATGCGTCGAAATAAAAGGGCTCAAGAGGGGTGAGCTCATCCTCCTCCTCTGCTGCTGGCTCCTTAGAAGCAGACTCTTGGGCTACGGAGGCCCCACCCCCTCCGAAAGGAGAAGGCCGGGCTCCTGGCCAGGCCACCTGCGCATCAAACTCCTCCATGCTCATGATAGATGGCAAGCCCAAGCCCTGAAGGCTCTGCATGATAATGGACTGCCCCTGTGGATGCTCTAGAGCATGGAGTGCAGCATCTATGGTGTAAATATAAAGTCTTATGGTCCTGCAGATAGAGGAGCTGGAAGTGGTATCTGTGTAGGTGTAGGAGGAATAACTGGAGTCTGAGTGGGAGGTAATGGAGCTGTGGAAGAAGTAGGAGTTGGTGTCTCTGGTGCTGAAGTAGTAGGGGCCTCTGATCTCTTACCACTGGCCTTCCTTGGCCCTCTAAATGTCACTGTTGGATCATCAAGATTCCAACAGTTCTTCTTAATATATGCCAAGTTAATGGCAGGGCTCAAGATCACCAAAGATCTAGAGTCTGACTGGACTCCTCTGGCCTTGCATAGAGTTGTGATCAAGGCAGGGAATCCAAGTCTGGATGTGTCTTGCTGTGCAATCAGAGAGATCTAGTGGGAGATAAGGTACCCCAGGTTCATGTCCATCTTCATAATAATCCCATAAATCAATTTGGCTCTATCCAGGGTCACATCAGATGTGTGGGAGGCGGGAATAAGGTTAGAAAAGGAAAGAACGCTCCATGTCTAAGCTAGAGTAGTCATGTTCTTCTGCAGAATCTTCAAAGGCTGCCCATCAGCATTAAGCTCGAATCCCCTCCCTGGGATACAAAGCTTAGTAGCCAACTCTGGAGGATCAGGCCTCAGGAGTGCAAATCTGGAATATGTACACAAGTTCTCCCCCTCTTCCAGCACTACAGGGGTCTACAAACATGTGTTAAAGGTATCCTCATCAAACTTCACTAATGACCTCTCACCCTCACCTGCTTAGGTGATTTATCATCGGGGTCATAGAGGTTGGCATAAAACTCCTTCATAATGGCGATGTCTATACTACTGTCAGAAAAATCAGTCAGCTTCTCATCCCAATGGCGTCTCTCGAGTTCCCCCTTGAACTAATCAAACTTTGTATAATAGACTACCACATTCCTTTCTAGTAAAAGCTTGCGAGGCACCACAATGTCTGTATATCTCTCCCAAGCCTCTTGGGATGTGAACCTTGATCTATCAAATTTGGTTTGGGTAGGTGTAGAGGGTGCTTTCCTCTTCTTAGATGCTATCTACAAAATATAAGACAAACATAAGAGATTAGTACAAGTTATTTTCACAAAAACAAAAAAATAAAACTGAAATTTTGACTGGGCGCTTAGCGCAACATGCTGAGCTTAGCGCACCTTATGAAATTTTACTTAAGCGCTAAGCGCAGCAAGCTGCGCTTAGCTCGAAGACACAGAAAACATTTTTTTCTGCAGAATAGGCTTAGCGCACAACTGAGCTTAGCCTAAGTCTACAATTTTCAAAACCAAAAAGGATAAGAGCTTAGCACAGCATGCTGGCGCTTAGCTCAGCCTCAACAGAAAGACACTCAGGCTTAGCGCACAGGGTGTGCTTAGCCTGACTACAAAAACTTAAAAGACAGTGAGGGAGTTGAGCTTAGCGCAGCAGGGCGCTTAGCTCAACACACAACAAGGGCTTAATGCACAGACGTGCTTAGCCTTATTACAAAGGAAAACTTATAGAAGCAAAGTGGCACTTAGCCGTACAGGTCCGGCTTAGCACTGAACAAAAATTCTCAAAACCCTAAATGTCAGAACATTGGTCCCACTTAGCGCAAAGATACGCTAAGCGGGCTTATCACTTAAGTTCATCAGTAGGGATGAACACGCTTAGCACGACATGGTCTGCTTAGCGCGTTCATCTGGAAATCCAAAGTTTTGACAGCTGCGATGAACAGGCTAAGCGTACAGGCGCGCTTAGTGCGTTCATCGCAATTTCTAGACAGAACTTTAGGGGTCTTCTCCCCTTTTCAGCCACATTGCCCCTAATGGGCTTCAAGGTTACCAAAAATCCTACATTGACTAACCCTAAAACTAATAACCTTAACCTAACAACAACTAACTAAGAAACACAAGAAGTCATCTATCCTAAGGTTTGAAGAATGAAAAGTAAAAATAGAAATGTGCTAACTTACTTGGATTGTTCTTGAAATGAAGCAAAGATGATGCAGAGAAGCAGTACACACATAGCAAAAAGTAAAAGAATTTGCTCAAAGATAAGAGGGTGCAAAGGTTTTGGTGCAAAGGTAGCAACCCAAGTGCCTTTGCCTTTGATTTTAAAAAATTGAGATTTGTATGGCGCGCTTAGCGTGCAAACGTGACGTTTGAGTTTAAAACACTAGCGCTTAGCCTAGCCTCGTGCTAAGCCCAACTTGAAGTTGCAAGGTCTAGTGAGCAATGGGGCTTAGCGTAGCAGGCTGCGCTTAGCGCTTTCTGCAACACAAAATTTTTTGCAACATGCGCTTAGCCTGAGATGCGAGGGTTAGCATAACATCAAGCTTCAACTTATAGAGAGTAGTTCAGGCTTAGCCCAACAGGCACGCTTAGCGCACTTCCAAGAGTTCAAAAACCATAAGGGATTGTCGCTAAGCGCCTCCTGGCCAGCTAAGCCCAGCTTAAGAGCTCAAGTTATTGAATGGATCTGGGGCTTAGGGTAGGATAGCATGCTTAGTGCTGCTACAATCAAATGTTTACAGAGAAGAAGTGGCGCTTAGCGCATCATCCACGCTAAGCCCATAGGTTAAAGTTCAATTACCGCAAAGATGTGGGGCTTAGCACAGTGATGTGCGCTTAGCTAAACTATTCAGCCAACCAATCAGGGGTCTATGCGCTTAGCATGAGAAAGCTCGGCTTAGCGCGTGAAGACTGAGTGCTTAGCGCAAGGTCTATGCTTAGAGGATAGACAATTTCGGTCTTTTTCTATCTATCTCTTCACACAAGCTCACAACCCCTTGTTCATTACTAAACAAGCTGAAATTAATCACAATCACAAGCAAGGTATCCTAATTACATGCAAGAGGTAAAATTGAAAATAGAAAAGGAAAAGAAAAGCCGGGTTACCTCCCAGTAAGCGCTCTTTTAACATTATTAGCTTGACGCATCGTCTTGTTATCCAGGATCTAAGAGAGTTCCTACTTCAAGGACCTTATTCTCAAGTCTCTTTTCCTCCATCACATGCATTTTTAGACAGACATTTTGGCGAGGTGGATCTTTGTCCTCATGGAACAAATCAAAGCTGATCTTCTGGTCTTCTATGCCCATTTGTAGTATCTTTTTCCCATGTCCACCATGCAACTTGCAGTAGACATGAATGGGCGGCCAAGAATGAGAGGAATGTCAGCATCCTCTTCTATATCTATGACAACAAAATCAGTAGGGAATATTAGATGTTTAACCTTCACCAAAACATCTTCAATGACTCCATATGGCTTTGTAATGGAGCGGTCAGCTAACTGGAGAGTCATGTGTGTAGGCATTATCTCTATCTCTCCAAGTCACTGACACATGGAAAGAAGCATTAAATTGATACTAGCTCCCAAGTCTATGAGAGCTTTGCCTATAGCAACCTCACCAATAGAACACGGTATCGTGACAACTCCAGGGTCTTAGTGCTTGGGTGGAAGAATGCGTTGAGCACAGCACTACAGTTACCTTCCATAACAATTTTTTCACTATGGATGTACCGATTCTTCTTCGTTAGCATATCCTTCAAAAATTTGGCATAAAGGTGCATTTGCTAAAATGCTTTTCCAAATGGCAAAGTAATTTCCAATTTCTTGAAGATATCAAGAAATCTGGCCAACTGTCGCTCTTTATCTTTCCTGGAGGGTACCAATGGATAAGGTACCTCCTTGCATTCAATAGGAGTAGCCTCTTTCTTCTTTTCTGAGTCAGCCTCACTCTTGCCCTTCTTCTTTTCAATCTCAACAACCTTCTCTTTTTGTTTTTCATTTTTCAATTTTTTTACTTTTTTTTTCCTTTTCTTTTGTTTCTTCTTCTTTTTATTTTTCTTTTTCTTCCTTCTTTATTTTCTCTTGACAGTCTTTTATTGATATCTCTCCTTCTTCATCACCTTCTGCTTCCTCAACAACTTCTTCAAGTTCAACTAAATCATTAACCGGTTCCAGTGCCAGTTCATCAGCCAGCTATTGTTTATGTTCCTCCATCTTCATCTCAGCTTTTCTTTCATCCACATGGGTTGCCATTTTGCTCCTTGTCATGACAGCTTTACATTCTTCCTTTGGATTTTTCTCAGTGTTAGCACTAAAGCTGCTTGATGGCCTATCCGCCAACTGTTTTGCAAGTTGTCTCACTTAGACCTCCAAATTCTTTATGGCAGACTCTGTGCTCTTCTAGTTAGACATAGAAACCTGCATAAATTGAGCTAGAGCCTCTTCCAGCTGCATGGTGTGATCATAGAGACTAGGCCCTTGTGGTTGCGACCTTATGGATGATCCCCCCTGGTCTCTATTGAATTGATTCCTAGGGTGGTTCCTCCATTGTCCCTGTTATTGGTTGTATTGTTGTGCATGTTGGAATCCAGAAAATCCACCTGCATTAAAATTGTTTTTGGGCTGGTTCCCCATATAATTGACTTCATGTGTGACTTGTTCTTCATTAGGGATACAACATTCAGATTCATCATATCCACCACAAATTGTACATCCTGCAACCTACAAAACAGAAGAATGTGAAGTTTGTGCAAAATGAATTTGAGTTGGCAACTTACTTAGTGTTTAAGTCAATGCCTCCAAGTGCTTAGATAACAATTGGTTTTGTGCCAACAATGCATCTTGTGAGGCTAGTGATGTGTCATTATTTTCTCCTATTTCTTACCCCTTTCTATCACCATTTTAATTACTGATTAGCCTTAATTGTCAAATTAAGTATGCAGTCTTATCATTTGGGCCTACTTGACTAATTCTATGTTTTAATTTAATTTCAGGAAAATTATAAGCAATTGGGCTTGGATTCGGAATTGGGCTGAATCGGCTTGGACTTGAAGAGAGCAGACAATTTTATTTGTCGTCCAGTTTTATTTTATTTCCCTTTTGGGCTGCATTTTTGTAATTGGGCCACCAGACCTTATTTTAGTGAGCCCAACTGCTAGGGTTTTAAGGGAAGGTTTTCGTGTTACTGTTCACCTAGGCAGACATTGGAGGGTTTCATTTTTCTGATTCTTTTCTTGTTACTATTCATTTGTATTGTTCACGTAGCTTCTTCTAATTCTAGTTTCGTTTTCTACTTCAATTTCCATTTCATTTCTGCTCATTATGGAAGGCTGAATCTCTAGTGTTGTTTTCTCTTGAGGACAAAGCATAACTATCTTTGAGGTTTTGTTCTTAATACTAATTTCTGATCAGTTTTCCCCTTCACCAATTATTCTGTATTTGTTACTGATATTAATCCATGCATGCTTAATGTTTGATTATTTGTCTCTGTGCTTAATTAACGTTCATGCTTAATGGACATGTGAGAGAGATTAATTGGTGTATGTGTTGCTTAATCACATAATGACAGCCTTGTGTTAATTTTCGCTTAGTAAATTAATTTCGGGTTGGATTAAGTGGTTGAACTGGTTAAGAATAAATTCTCGTAACCTAGGATAAGAGACTTGCTTTTGAATCATGGGGAAACAACATGTTTTAGTTCTATTATTTTTAATTCAAGTTTGCTTGCCGTTTAAATTACAAAAACAAACAACCCCCCCTCCAATTCGTTACTGTTTTATTATTACATGTTATGAATGTTTGTTTGATCATTGCTCACTGGGAGACGACCTAGGATCACTTCCTAGATACTGCATTTTAATGTTTATTTTATTCTAGTGTTGTTTTCTCTTATAAAATTTGTGTTATGTGATTAATTTGCAGTGTTTAGTTGTTTTGTGTGTAGATCTATTGTTTAGTGTTGCTTGTGTGTCTTTCAAGTGTTCTGTTTCGTTTTTCAGAGGCGTCCCCTGTTCAGAAGTGTTGTGTTGTGAATAGAGTCGGGTTTTGCTA
Source organism: Glycine soja (assembly GCF_004193775.1). Taxonomy (NCBI): domain Eukaryota; kingdom Viridiplantae; phylum Streptophyta; class Magnoliopsida; order Fabales; family Fabaceae; genus Glycine; species Glycine soja. Next base: position 12,750,775 of record NC_041002.1, on the reverse strand, counting down.
ATTAATTGGAGATTTTTGTTTTGATAGCTAGAGTTTTTATTTTTGACTGATTTTTTGTGTAGTAGTTTCTTTTGATCCATATTTCGTGTGAAAAATACCAGAAACACTTGGTGTGGCTGAATTTTGAGAGATACAAAAAATTTGGGAACTTGTTTTTAGCAAAACTTAAAACGGTCATAACTTTTGCTCCGGTTATCAGAATGACTATTATTATATATGCATTTGGGGTAGAAAAAAATTTCCCACCTCATCCTTATTGGATTTAGCCGGTTGAGGTTCTCAGAAATTAAAAAATCAGTTGTTTACTAAGTTTTTATTTTTTATTTTTTAAGTATTATTGTCCTATTTTTCTAAACTTTCCTTAGGCATTTTTCATAGTCAGACTTTGAATTTTTGTCTGAAAATTTTTGTGCTATCTTTTCATGATTTTAGGGTGTTTCTCACAAATTTTCAAGTCATTTATCGTTTGAGTATAATTGTAGTTTTACCCCCTTTGGTGCTTATTTGAGAAATACATGAATTGTTGCATATAGTGCATGACTAGGGGCAATCCAGGTGATTTACAACCCTTTGATTTTGAAATAGATAGAACCTTTCATAGATTAGTTAGGCATAGTGTGCATCCTGATCATTTTGTGCATTCTGTTGCTGGTGATTCTGAACATTCTAATTTTGAGCATTCGGCTACTAATTTTCATACTGAGAACATGGCTTAATCTCTACCTCGTGAGCGGACTCTTAGGGAGATGGTTGCACCTAACTTCACTTATGAAAGCTTGTGCATTCAATATCCTGATGAGGAGGTTCCATATGTCTCAAGACTGGACTAATACATTTGCTGTCCAAGTTTCATGGTCTTGCAGGTGAAGATCCTCATAAGCATCTTAAGAAGTTCCATATTGTCTGTTCCACCATGAAGCCCCCTGATGTCCACGAAGATCATATCTTTCTAAAGGCTTTTCCTCATTCTCTGGAGGGAGTGGCAAAAGATTGGCTGTACTACCTTGCTCCCAGGTCCATTACCAGCTGGGATGACCTTAAGAGGGTGTTCTTGGGGAAATTCTTCCCTACATCTAGGACCACTGCCATCAGAAAAGACATTTCAGGCATCAGGCAACTTAGTGGAGAGAGCTTGTATGAGTATTGGGAAAGATTCAAGAAATTGTGTGCAAGTTGTCCCCACCACCAGATTTTTGAGCAACTCTTTCTGCAATATTTCTATGAGGGACTTAGCAACATGGAGAGGGGTATGATTGATGCTGCCAGTGGTGGAGCTCTTGGTGATATGACTCCTGTTGAGGCTACGAATCTAATTGAGAAGATGGCTTCCAACTCCCAACAATTCAATGCAAGAAATGATGCTATTCTCCTTAGAGGAGTCCATGATGTGGCCACAGATTCATCTTCATCTGCTGAAAATAAGAAGCTTGAGGAAAAACTTGATGCCTTGGTCAACCTAGTAACTAAGCTTGCCATAAATCAGAAATCTGCATCTGCACCTGTTACTGTTGCAAGACTCTGTGGTCTATGTTCTTCTGCTGATCACCACACAGATCTCTATCCTTCTTTGCAGCAATCTAGAGTCAATGAGCAACCTGAAGCCTATGCTGCAAACATTTATAATAGACCCCCTTAGTAGCAAAACCAACAACGGCAGAATAATTAAGATCTTTCAAGCAACAGATACAATCCAGGTTGGAGGAATCATCCAAATCTTAGATGGGCAAATCATCCACAACAACAATAGCCTATCCCTTCTTTCCAGAATGCTGCTGGTCCAAGCAGGCCATATGTTCCTCCTCCAATGTAGCAGCAACAACAAAGACAACTAGCAACTGAGGCCCCTCCTCAACCTTCCTTAGAGGAGTTAGTGAGGCAAATGACTATCCAGAATATGCAATTTCAGCAAGAGACAAGAGCCTCCATTCAGAGTCTGACAAATCAAATGGGGCAGATGGCTACTCAGTTGAACCAAGCTCAGTCCCAAAATTCAGACAAATTGCCTTCACAAACTGTGTAGAATCCAAAAAATATGAGTGTCATCACCTTGAGGTCTAGCAAGCAAATTGAAGTGCCTCCACCAGTAGCAGCACCTGTACCTGAACCTGTCAAGCTTCATTCTACACCTGAAAAAGAGGATGAGCTAGTTGCACAAAAGAGAAAGCTTCCTGATCATGAAGGAGCTAACAAAAATTTTCATGCAGGTGGACCTTCTTCTAGTAGTTTTGACTTCCAGCAACCTCCTATCCCTCTTCCAATTCAACCTAGAGCAATTCCAAACAAAAAGATGGAAGAAGTGGATAAGGAGATCTTGGAGACCTTCAGGAAAGTAGTGGTGAACATACCTCTGCTAGATGCCATCAAGAAAATTCCAAGATATGCCAAATTTCTAAAGGAGTTGTGCACCCACAAAAGAAGGCTCAAAGGCAATGAAAGGATTAGCATGGGCAGAAATATGTCAGCATTGATAGGTAAATCTGTTCCTTACATTCCTGTGAAATGTAAGGACCCAGGTACTTTTTGTATACCTTGCATTATTGGAACAACAAATTTGAGAATGCCATGCTAGATCTAGGAGCATTAGTTAGTGGCATGCCTCTGTCTATTTTCAATTCTTTATCTCTTGGACCTTTGCAACCTACGAAGTGGTGATTCACTTGGCAAATAGAAGTGTTGCTTACCCCGTAGGTTTCATAGAGGATGTGTTGGTTCGGGTTGGTGAACTTATTTTTCCTGCTGATTTTTATGTTCTTGATATGGAAGATGGATTTTCCCATGGTTCAGTTCCAATTATTTTAGACAGACCATTTATGAAAACAGCCTGAACCAAGATATATGTTTATGCTGACACATTGTCTATGGAATTTGGTGATATTGTTGTTCATTTTAACATTCTTGATGCCATGAAACATCCATCTGAGGATCATTCTGTTTTTCGTGCTGAGATACTTGATCAGATTGTTGATGATTATATGTTTGATTTTGATTCTCTTCATGGTAGGAAACATCCATTTTTATCTGATCTGCATACTTGTCATTCCTCAAGCATTGAATCTGAATCTGAGTTTGAATTTGATTCTGTATCAGATTTTTATGCTTAGAGTAAATTTAAATTTGAGTCTGGTTCTAATTTTCTAGGTGTTGTACCTCTTGATGTTGATTTTTTAGAGTCAGAATGCACTAACCATGTTGTAGGAAGTACATATACTTCTGACTTGCTTTATGAGGTACAGGCTGAGGAATCCTTCTCTTCTCCTACCCTGGTTCCTCCCACTGTTCAGCCACCACCCACATCAGAGTTGAAGCCCTTACCAGTAAACCTCAAGTATGCTTACTTGGAGGACAAGGAAAAATTTCCAGTGATCATCTCAGCCTCCCTTGCTGCTGAGCAAGAGGAGAAGTTGTTGCTAGTGCTCAAGAAGCACAAGAAAGCCATTAGATGGACTTTAGCAGACATTCCTGGTATTAGCCCATCTACTTGCATGCATAGGATACTTTTAGAGGATGAAGCTAAGCCAGTGAGGTAGCCACATCGGCAAATCAACCCCATCATTCTAGATGTGGTGAAAAAGAAGGTGACCAAGCTCTTGCAAGCTGGAATCGTCTACCCCATTTCTGACAGCCAGTGGGTGAGTCCAGTCCAAGTGGTTCCTAAGAAGACAGACCTCACAGTGATCAAGAATGAGAGGGATGAGTTTATCCCCCCAAGAGTGCAGAACAGCTGGCAAGTCTGCATTGATTATAGGAGGCTGAACCAGGCAACCAGAAAAGATCATTTTCCCCTGCCATTCATTGATCAAATGCTTGAGCGCTTAGCAGGTAAGTCTCATTACTGTTTTCTTGATGGTTTTTCTGGTTATTTACAAATTCATATTGCTCCTGAGGATCAAGAAAAGACCACATTCACCTGTCCCTTTGGCACTTTTGCCTATAGGAGGATGCCCTTTGGCCTATGCAACGCCCCTAGTACCTTCCAGCGGTGTATGCTTAGCATTTTGAGTGACTTTTTAGAGAGTTGCATAGAGGTGTTTATGGATGATTTTACTATTTATGGATCCTCCTTTGATGCATGTTTGGATAGTCTGGATAGAGTTCTTAATAGATTCATTGAAACTAACCTTGGGCTGAATTTTGAAAAATGTCACTTCATGGTAGAACAAGGTATAGTTTTAGGGCATATCATTTCTAGTAGGGGCATAGAGGTAGACCCTGCAAAGATAGCTGTTATTTCACAATTGCCTTACCCCTCTTGCGTGCGAGAGGTTCATTCTTTTCTTGGCCATGCAGGGTTTTATAGGCGCTTTATGAAAGACTTTAGCAAAGTAGCCCTTCCACTATCCAATCTGCTGCAAAAGGAGGTGGAGTTTGATTTTGATGACCGGTGCAAATAGGCTTTTGATTGCCTTAAGTGTGCGTTGACTACCACCCCTATCATTCAGGCACCTGATTGGGACAGCCCCATTTGAGCTGATGTGTGATGTATCCAATTATGCATTGGGGGCTGTCCTTGCTCAAAAGATTGACAAGCTGCCTCGGGTGATCTACTACTAGAACTTTGGATGCTGCCCAAACAAATTACACTACCACAGAGAATGAGCTATTAGCGATAGTTTTTGCCCTTGAGAAATTTCAATCATATTTGCTTGGTACTCGTGTTATTGTTGAAGAAGGTTGAATCAAAGCCTAGATTGATCAGGTGGATGCTTTGGCACCAAGAGTTTGATTTGGAGATCCGTGATCGGAGCAGTGCACGGAACCTCGTGGCTGACCACCTGAGTAGGATTGAGCATGCGTCTGAGGACTCACCCATTCGGGATGATTTTCCAGATGACCATTTGTACATTCTGTATAACATTTCTGATTCCTTCCCCACTCCTTGGTTTGCTAATATTGTGAATTATTTGGTTGCTTCTGTTTTTCCTCCCTTAGCATCTAAAGCTCAAATTGATAAAATTAAGAGCGATGCTAAGCATTATATTTGGGATGACCCCTATTTGTGGAAGTTGTGCAGTGGCCAGGTTATTAGGAGATGCATTCCAGACCATGAGATTGACTCGGCCCTGCAATTCTGTCATCCTTTCGCACCAGGTGGCCATCTTGGCATACAGAGGACAGCTCGCAAGGTGCTTGATTGTGGTTTCTATTGGCCCACCATCTTCAAGGATGCATGGAGAATCTGTAGCACTTGTGAGCCTTGTCAGAGAGCAGGTGGCTCACTTTCATGGAGACAGCAAATGCTTCAACAACCCATGTTGTTCTGTGAGGTGTTTGATGTTTGGGGTATAAACTTTATGGGGCCTCTCCCTGTCTCTTTTGGTTTTGTTTATATTCTCTTTGCTGTTGATTATGTTTCAAAATGGGTGGAAGCCAAAGCCACTAGAACTAACGATGCTAAGGTTGTTGTGGATTTTGTTAGATCTAATCTGTTTTGCAAGTTTGGAATCTCTAGAGCCATCGTTAGTGATCAAGGCACCTATTTTTGTAACAAATCCATGTATGCCTTGCTCAAAAAGTATGGGGTCGTGCATAGAATTTCCACACCTTACCACCCCCAAACTAATGGGAAGGCTGAGATTTCAAACAGGGAGATAAAAAGGATCTTGGAGAAGAATGTGCAGCCGAACAGAAAGGATTGGAACACCAGGCTGGATGATGCTCTCTGGGCGCATAGGACTGCCTACAAAGCACCCATAGGAATGTCTCCTTATCGGGTTGTCTTTGGCAAGGCATGTCATCTTCCTGTAGAGATAGAGCACAGAGCCTACTAGGCTGTAAAGACCTACAACTTCTCTATTGATCAGGCTGGAGAGGAAAGGAAGTTGCAACTAAGTGAGCTAGATGAGATCCATTTAGAAGCCTATGAGAATTCTAAATTTTACAAGGTGAATACCAAGAAGTTCCATGACAACTTGGTAGCTAAGAAGGACTTTGTGGTTGGACAAAAAGTTTTATTGTATAACTCTAGGCTCGGACTCATGAGTGGTAAGTTGAGGTCAAAGTGGATTGGTCCTTTTGTGGTGACTAATGTTTTTCCTTATGGTACAGTTGAGATCAAAAGAGAATCCATAGATAAGAGCTTCAAGGTCAATGGACACCGGCTGAAACCATTTCTCTCAAATCCTTCCTTGGTGGATGTAGTGGTGGAGGAGACCTCCTTACTTCACCCTACTTCTATTCCGCCATGACTTAGGGAGTTTTCTTTTTTTGTCTCCTTCTTTACTTTTATTGCACTTGTCCAAATTTATTGATTGTTCTTATTGCTCTTGATATAATGATTGTGCTACATTGAGGACAATGTGTTGTTCAAGTGTGGGGGGAAGATTGTTCTTTGTTTGGGGTTTTCTAGGTTAATTTTGTTATTTTGGTTTTATGTTTTGTGTACAACATTGCATGTTTCTCTTTGAATTCTAGGTTATGTACAGGTAATGGGTAATTGTTTTTGAAATAGGAGTTTCTTGGCATTTTGTGAATTGAAATCCTTGTTTTTCTCTACATGTCAAGTTAGTTTTGAAAGGTTGAATTGAAAGTGATTGATTTACCCTTGGTGAGATTTTGAGCCATCATCATCTATTTTATTCGGTGTGTTTTGCCCCATTGATTGCTTGCACAATAGCCTTGTCTTGACTCTTGTTGATACTTCTTGGTTCACATGCATGTTGGGAGAGGATTTAGGCATTTTGTTCTTATAAGCCTCTACCCAAATGAGCCTACCTTGAATTAATTCCTTTGATAGCCCTTTTGAGCCTATGTTCCCGTTTCTTTGTTTTGAAGCTCATTACAAGCCTTAAGTGAAAAACCATAATCTCACCCTACCCTTAAGGAATTTTGGAGCTTTGGAATTGTTTTGGGAATAAGTGTGGGGGGGTATGTTTCATTGGATGGTATGTTTTTTTTTTTGCTGTGCTTGATGATGTATTTTTGCCATGCTTGATGTATATACATATATTGCCTAATTGTTGCTTTATTTTTCAAATATTCAAAATGCTTTCAAATTTTTGCTTCAAAAAAAATATCAAAAAAGATAAAAAAAAAAGAAGAGAAAAACAAAAAAAGAATGAAGTTGAATAAATGAGGTCTTGTTTTGAGGACTTGGACTGGTTTGAGGACTTGGTTGATTTTGTTGATATTGGAGGTTTTGGGTTTACTTTTTAAGCTTAATTTTTAATTTTAGTTTTGGGTTTACTACTTTTGCTTAATTTCCACTTATTCCCCAATGCTCCTCTATTCCTTTGGGTTTTAGTTACTTATCCCATACTTTCCTCTACCTTGTCCCTGGCCCCATTACAACCTTAAAAGACCTTTTGATCCTCATGTGTTTGTGGTGTTTGGTTGTCAATTTTAGAGTCTTGCCAAGTCTATGTGGTGTTTGTTTTCATGGGTGCTCTGAGAGTAAACAGTAGCCTAGACACTTGAGAGATAGAGTCCATATCTTGTGAGGCTTTATCACTTTTCATTCAATTCTTAAGCTGATTGACTACATTGCCATGTTTGAGGTGCTTGGATGATTTTCATGACTGTCTTGATTCTTTAACTCTTTACGTGTTGGATGTTGCCCATTCCTTTCATTCCCTGAGATTCATCGAGAAATATGTAAATGTTTTTGTGTTTGTTTGTCTCTCTTTAATGTCTCTGAACTTGTTCCTTGCTCTGCTTTTTGATTTTGCCCAGGAGTGCAAAAGGCTAAGTGTGGGGGAATTTGATGTGTCATTATTTTCTCCTATTTCTTACCCCTTTCTGTCACCATTTTAATTACTAATTAGCCTTAATTGTCAAATTAATTATGCAGTTTTATCATTTGGGCCTACTTGACTAATTTTGTGTTTTAATTTAATTTCAGGAGAATTATAAGCAATTGGGCTTGGATCCGGAATTGGGCTGAACCGGCTTGGACTTGAAGAGAGCAGACAATTTTATTTGTCGTTCGGTTTTATTTTATTTCATTTTTGGGCTGTATTTTTGTAATTGGGCCACCAGACCTTATTTTAGTGAGCCCAGCTGCTAGTCTTTTAAGGGGAGGTTTTCGTGTTACTGTTCACGTAGGCAGACATTGGAGGGTTTCATTTTTCAGCTTCTTTTCGTGTTACTGTTCACCCGTATTGTTCACGTAGCTTCTTCTAATTCTAGTTTCATTTTCTACTTCAATTTCGATTTCGTTTCTGCTGATTATGAAAGGCTGAATTTCTAGTGTTGTTTTCTCTTGAGGATTAAGCATAGCTCTCTTTCAGGTTTTGTTCTTAATACTAATTTCTTATCAGTTTTCCCGTTCACCAATTATTCTGTATTTGTTGTTGATATTAATCCATGCATGCTTAATGTTTGATTATTTGTCTCTGTGCTTAATTAACGTTCATGCTTAATGGACATGTGAGAGAGATTAATTGGTGTATGTGTTCCTTAATCACATAATGACAGCCTTGTGTTAATTTTTGCTTAATAAATTAATTTCGGGTTGGATTAAGTGGTTGAACTAATTAGGAATAAATTCTCGTAACCTAGGATAAGAGACTTGCTTTTGAATCAAGGGGAAACAACATGTTTTAGTTCTGTTATTTTTAATTCAAGTTTGCTTGCTGTTTAAATTACAAAAACAAACAACCCCCCCCCCCCCCAATTCGTTATTGTTTTATTATTACATGTTATGAACGCTTGTTTGATCATTGCTCACTGGGAGACGACCTAGGATCACTTCCTAGATACTGCATTTTAATGTTTAATTGATTCGGGTACGGCCTCGATCAGTTAGCTCCAATAAGGCCTTTCTAGTAAGAATGTGGGCTCTATCTCTCAGAATAGCAATGTTACTTGCAACCATATTTAAAATGAGATCCATGGCTTCTTCAGGGTTCTTCAACTTGATTTTTCCCCCTGCGGAAGCGTCCAACAGCTGCTTGGACTGCGGTTTTAACCCATCTATAAAAATGTTGAGCTGTATCGGTTCTGACAATCCATGAGTGGGGGTCTTTCTCAATAAACCACAGAATCTTTCTAAGGCCTCACTCAGAGATTCATCTGGAAATAGGTGAAAAGAAGAGATGACAGCTTTGCCTTCCGCAGTCTTAGACTTAGGAAAATATTTCTTTTAGAAATTTATCCACAAATTCATCCCATGTCTTAAGACTATTGCCTTTGAATGAATGAAGCTGTGACATCCTAGAATTTCTACTCGAAATTTTATAAGTATTACATTTAAATAATTATATAAATATATATTATTCAGTGTATATATATATATATATATATATATATATATATATATATATATATATATATATATATATATATATATATTCTAGGTAGAAGTATGTACATTGGGGGAGAAATACGCGGGTTAGACTAATTAACGAAGAGTCACCCATAACCGGACGGTTATAGATTAATTCGCAATTAATTAGTCTAAAAATTATCGTTTTGCGTGCAACTTAAAATTTAACAAAATCAACCTCTGAACCACGCTCAGGGTCTCATTCTGAGCGTTTTGATATATATATATATATATTGCCTATCTTCGAAAACGGGCCCCGAAGGGTGCAGAGAAACGCGAGGAACTGGAACCAGAGAGGCGACACACAAACCGAGGCAGGATTTCAGAATCCAAAAAGGTCCATTTTTTTTTCTTCTTTTATGGCTGAGTATGTGGTCAAATCAAAGGAAAAGGTGGGCCCTTTTTGGCTCCAATTAAAATAGGACATGTGGCATTTTCTTTTTCAAAAGAAAATGAAAAAGAAAAGAAAACCCTTTTTTTTTATAAAAAAGCCAAATCCTCTCTCATTTTTTTTTTCAGAAACTTCTAGCAGCCCCTCTTTCTCCCTCCATGTTTCTTTTTCTTCCTCTCCTTCTCCACCATTGTTGCCTCTCTTGAAGCTCCAAATTCCCCTTCATTTCCACACCAAATTGCAAGGAAAAACTATTTTCGGAGTCTAGGAGCCTACCTCTACTTCGTGGGACCTTAAATTTCATGTAAGGGTGGACTTCTTCTCACTTGAAATCTGTGGGTGTTGGGTTTTTGGGAGCTATAATGCGTAATTCTACTAGGTTATTGCTTTAGGGTAGTTGTTTGTGAAGGAAATTGTTGAAATTATGCTAAACTTGACATGCTTGATGTAAGAAAAACTACCCATGTTGATTTAGGGTTTAATAATGATGCTTTGAGATATATGTATGCTTAAAATGTAGATAGAAAACTGGTAGAGAGGATGGGGAGAGTTAACTTAGAGTTAAATGTGAGAATGGTAGTGTTGTAGGTGAAAAAGTGTGAGATTTTGAGGGTTAGAAAGCCAAATTTGGGGTTAGTGGAAATTTGAGTCTAAAGTGAGTTGATTCTAGTTGAGAATGTCAATTAGGACTTGTAGGAAAGCTTGGTCAGAGCAAATGAGGAAAGTGAGTGACAAATGTGAAAGAAAAGAGCCATTTATAGGGTAAATTGGGTGTTGAGAGGTCAAATTTTGAATAGGTGGAGATTTCACCTTAAAACCAGTTTGAGGAAGTCTAAATCAATGTTATAGACTTGACGAAGATGAGAGTTTACCCCAAAATTACCCAATTTTCATTTTCACCTTTCAAACCTTTAAAATTCACTAAATTGGTGGGTTTTGGATATCTATGTTTTGCTTTACCTTGGTTTGAAGTTTGTTTTTGGCTTGAACATGATTTATACATGATTTAGGACTTGTAGGATCCAATTTGAGTGGAATTGGATGTATGTGAGCTTGATTTAAAAAATCTGCAAAATTATGCAGCAAAGCTGTCAAATTGTGCAGCAAATTCTGCCAATTATGCAGAAAAAAAATGGTTGTGCAGTGCTAGTTTCTGCTGTCACGGGAAAGGTAGTATATTTCGTGTTTTGTATGTTCTTTAGCAGATCCCAATGGTCAAAATTTAGATTTCTGTATTAGGAACCCCCAGTTAAATTTTCAAGGAGATCCAAAGGTTAACGAATCGGAACGAAGAGGATTTTGCTAAGGTATGAGGGTAGGAAAAACTCTATGGAATTTGAATGAATCTTGTGCAAAGATTTATGCCTCCACTCTGTTTTTCTTTGTTTAAGGTAGTTTCATGACAAATGGAATTGAATTGTTTGGATATTGTGAAAGCTTCTGCCTGGCTTTTGGAAATGGGATAGTTGATTTGTGTCATCGCCCGATCGCCTCCTAGTACCACATATGACGGGTGCCCCATAATCCAATAAGCTTGGTGTGAGAAAGCATGGAAGAGTCAGTCTTCCTACTTTTATTTGTTTACCACAGAGTGGTACCTGGAGATATGTCGCGCGGGTCAGGAGACCTTGGGGACGTCAGGTGGGGTGCTATTGCCCAAAACCAAGCTTGGCCAATCCCGACCCAACTCGGGCATAGTCAGTCAGTGAGAACCTGTGACGTACCTAAGTAGACGAGCTCCTAGAAGTCAGCCAATAAAAGAACAAAAGTCCACGAAGCAAGGAGGCTTGTGTGGCGGCTGGCCAACTATCTATTTTGTGTTATATCTGAAAAATCCCCTCTGGTAATCGATTGCCATTCGTGGGTAATCGATTACAAGGTCTAAAAATTGAAACAGGACGTTCAGTAGCCTCTGGTAATCGATTACCAATTGTGTGTAATCGATTACACAGTGTTATATGCTACTGGTAATCGATTACTAATTGTGTGTAATCGATTACACAGTGTTATATGCCACTGGTAATCGATTACCATTTATGTGTAATCGATTACATAGTGTAACTCTTAGGTTCCAATGTGCAAAGGCTGTGGTAATTCGTTTATGGGCATTGGTAATCGATTACTTACTTTGCTAATCGATTACCAGAGAGAAAATCCCTTGAAAAAGACATTTTGACTATGCGTAGCCATTATGGGACGCATTGTATTGTTACCTTTGTAGTTAGATTTCTTGTGAAAGAGTCTACTCTCGTTCTTTTATCTCTTGTAGATCGCGATGGCAGCACAGTTGATCCATGATCGCGTTGTGATGGAGTGCCTAGAGGGTGTTTGGGAGACCCTCGAAGGCAATGAGAGGTGCCAATTCCGTGGCACAATTTGACTCACTGCTACTTCGCTAGTACATCCGGAGCAACCCGCACGCACACTTCAGCAGCCTGTGGAGTGGATACTACCTACACCTACTCCATATCGACTAGTTGAGCCGGTTCAAGTGATAGAGGTGTCATCCTCTGAAGAGGATCTTGAAGAGGACCCAGAGGAGTTACTTCCTGAACCTGCTGTCGATGCCCCTGACTTCCGAGAGGATGATGAGGACCCACTCCCTGATGTTGATTCTCTAGAGGATATTATGTCAACATCTGAGACAGACTCTACAGAGGAGAGTGGCCCTGGAGGGACAGCGAATAGTGATGACTCTTCATCATAGCAAACGGCTCCTTAGATTAGGTGTACATACTTTTTGTGGGTGGATGTATCTAGTTCAGACTGTTAGGTTTACTCTTTTGATTTTCAGGTGGGTAGACCTCTTGTAAAGAAATTTTGATGATTGTATATATTGTGGCTGAAGCCACCACAGTTGTTACCTTTGCTCTGAATGTCACTGTGCTATTTTGCAAACTCCCATATTTTGGACAGTTTTTGATGATGAAAACAAATATGTTTTATCTTATTATTTGAAAAAGAAATGTTAGCAAACTTTATTTGAAAAGAGTTTACCGACCGCACCTTATTATTTCTCACGTGACGACCTAAAATGATGGCTGGTGTATTTTTTTTTAGAGAGAAAAATAGTTTGGAGGTTATGAGTGATCAGAAAGAAATGGATCCGAATAGAGTTGTGAACTGGCCATTCAGGACTCTATAGTGATAATTTTTCTTCTGAAATTAATTACCGTGAAATGAATAACAGTGCGAAAAAAAAAGAAAAAAAAATTCCCATGGTTTCTGCTATTTAATTTATTACTATTAAACCAATCATTATTTATGGACGCCACAATTGGTGGTATCAGAGCAAAAGTTGGATTCTAGTGAACCTGTCCATGGTCTTACTGTGTGAATGTTGTGTATCTCTGAAACTTGGAAGTAGGTTTCGGGGAGTGACGTTAAGTCACAAGTTGTGTGTAATTCTACCTTCTTGTCTTAAGCAGGAAAGTGCAATTGATTTAGTAGAATTGTTGTGTGTGTGTGTGTATATATATATATATATATATATATATATATATATATATAGTGATATTATTATATATATATATATATAGTGATATTGTTATAACTGTCATAACCTATATGGTACACTCTCTCAGTAGAATTTCATGGATACTAATAGCTTCCCTACAGGTTAGGTATGGCAGGACGTGGTAGGGATCATAACCGTGATTTCCTCGACCGCATCACAGTTGTGTTGGAAACTCTAGTGCAGGAACGTGATGTGGAGCCGGCAGAGTATCGGGGACTCATGGCTTTCCGTTGGAACCACCCGTCGAAGTTTAGTGGGGACTATGATCCAGAGGGTGCTAGGTTATGGTTAGCTGAGACTGAGAAGATTTTCGAAGCGATGGGTTGCCTCGAGGAGCATAAGGTCCCTTATGCGATGTTCATGCTCCAAGGAGAAGCTGAGAACTGGTGGAAGTTCGTGAAACCTACATTAGCAGCACCTGGAGGCGTGATTCCTTGGAATGCCTTCAAGGACAAATTTCTTGACAACTATTTTCCACGAGATCTCAGAAAGCGAAAGGAGAGGGAATTTCTGGATTTAAAGCAAGGAAACATGTCCGTTGGAGAATACACGACCAAATTTAATGAACTTCTACAGTACTGGCCTCAATACCAAGATGCTCGGAACGAGGAAGACTTATGTGCTCAGTTTGAGAATGGGCTTCGACTGGAGATTCAACAGGCAGTTAGCTATATGCAGATTACCGATTTCAATCAACTGGTGACGAAGTGCCGAATATTTGAGGACAAGATGAAAGAGAGGCAAGCCAGAGGCTTTGGAGGACCACAAAGAAGCCACCCTTTTAGAGGAAACAGTAATAAGAGGATGAAGCCATATTCCAGCAACAAGGGGAAACAACCTATGGCTACGTCCAACATGAGCCTGTCAAAGGGGATTGGGGTACAATGCTTTCAGTGCGGGGGACCGCATCTTAGGAGAAATTGCCCACAACTCTAGCAGACACAGGAAAATCGTTGCTATATTTGTGGCAAGGTAGGCCATTATGCTCGGGAGTGTAGAATGACTGGGAGACCGACGATAATTGCCAATTCTAACACAGTCAATCGTGGATCTACTAATCCCACAAGGAGCGGTAATGTTAGCAACAACAATAACACTAGTGGTGGAAGACCAAAGGTACCCTCCCGGGTATTTGCTATGAGTGGATCAGAAGCTGCTGCCTCCGACGATTTGATACAGGGTAAGTGTTTGATTGCTGATAAACTGCTAGATGTACTCTATGATTCGGGTGCCACGCATTCGTTCATATCTCATGCATGTGTGGAGAGGATGGGGTTATGTACGACGGAGTTACCATATGATATCGTGGTGTCTACTCCGACTAACGAGCCTGTAACCACCTCTCGGGTGTGTTTGAAGTGTCCTATAACTGTTGAAGGTCGATCTTTTGTGGCAGATTTGATTTGCCTACCTTTAGCTCATCTAGATGTGATCTTGGGAATGGACTGGTTATCTACTAACCATATCTTTCTAAACTGCAAAGAGAAGATGCTAGAATTTGGTGGAAATGTAATTCCAAATGAACCATTGAAAGAGAATGCTGCCAACGATGGAGTGGGGGATGTTTGAACCTACATGGTGTTGTTCTCCATGAATATGGAGGAGGTCTCTGAAGTTAGCAGTATATCGGTGGTGTCAGAATTCCCAGAGGTCTTTCCTGATGACATTTGTGAATTACCACCTGAGAGAGAAGTGAAATTCATTATTGACCGGTGCCTATGGCGAATCCAGTGTCGATTGCGCCCTATAGGATGTCTCCAGTAGAACTAGCAGAGGTGAAGGCACAAGTGCAGGACCTCTTAAGTAAACAATTTGTTCGCCCAAGCGTATCACCGTGGGGAGCGCCGGTCTTACTGGTTAAAAAGAAGGATGAAAGTATGAGGATGTGCGTAGACTACCGGCAGCTGAACAAAGTCACTATCAAGAACAAATATCCCCTACCGAGGATAGATGATTTGATTCATCAATTGAGGGGAGCGACGGTATTTTCGAAGATCGATTTGCGATCGGGGTATCATCAAATCCGAGTTAAGAAGGAAGATATTCCAAAGACTGCGTTTCGGACTCGGTATGGGCATTATGAGTATTTAGTCATGCCATTTGGAGTGACTAATGCTCCAACTATCTTCATGGACTATATGAACCATATATTCCATGATTACTTAGATCAGTTCGTGGTTGTGTTCATTGATGATATCCTAGTGTATTCAAGGAATAAGAAGGAGCATGAAAAGCACTTGAGAATTGTGTTGCATATCCTGAGGGATAGGAAATTGTTCGCCAAACTGTCGAAATGTGAATTTTGGTTAGAATAAGTTCAGTTCCTGGGGCACGTGATTTCTAAAGATGGGGTTGCGATGGACCCGATTAAAGTGGAGTCGGTGATGGAGTGGCAACAACCGACAACTCCAATAGAAGTTCGAAGTTTCTTGGGGTTGGCCGGCTATTATAGGAAATTCATTGAGGGATTTTCTAAGTTAGCGCTACCCCTAACTAAACTGACTCGTAAGAGTGAGAAGTTTGTCTGGAATGAGAAATGTGATCAAAGCTTCCAAGAGTTGAAGAGGCGATTGACAACAGCTCCAGTGTTAATTTTGCCCGACCCTAAGAGACCATTTAAAGTGTATTGCGATGCGAGCGGGCAAGGCTTAGGGTGCGTATTGATGCAGGAGGGAAAGGTAGTGGCTTATGCTTCACGCCAATTGCGTCCTCAAGAAGTTAACTATCCGACCCATGATTTGGAACTAGCAGATGTGGTCTTTGCCTTAAAGATTTGGAGGCACTATTTATATGGTACTCGTTTTGAAGTTTTTAGTGATCACAAGAGCCTCAAATATTTGTTCAATCAGAAGGAACTCAATATGAGGCAACAAAGATGGATGGAGTTCCTCAAGGATTATGATTTTGGTCTTTCCTACCATCCAGGAAAGGCTAATGTAGTAGCCGACATGCTGAGCCGAAAGTCCTTATATGTTGCGAACATGATGATTCTGGAACAGAGATTGATAGAGGAATTTCAAGATCTAAATCTAGCAATCGAGATGCGACCCAAGAGCTTATTTGTGGGAGCGTTGCAGATCACCAATGAATTCGTAAATCACATACGCAAGGCTCAACAGGATGACCAGTTTCTGCAAGGCAAAGTGTTAGATGCAATGGGAGATAAGGATGTGGAGTTTAAAAAGGATACAATCGGGTTAATTAGATTCAAGGGGAGGATATGTGTATCGCCATTAGATGATTTGAAAGTTAAGATCTTGGAAGAAGCACATAAAATTCGTCATAGTTTCCATCCAGGGATGACTAAGATGTACCAAGATTTGAAGAGAAGTTTTTGGTGGCATGGCATGAAGAAAGATGTAGCTGAATATTTAGCAAAATGTTTGACATGTCAAAGGCGAAAGCTGATCACCAACGACCATCAGGAGAATTAAAGCCACTAGAAATTCCGGAATGGAAATGGGAGAGCATATCTATGGATTTTGTATCTAGTTTACCCAAGACGAGTCGTGGACATGATGTTGTGTGGGTTATAGTAGATCGACTCACCAAATCTGCTCATTTTATTCCGGTAAATATGAAATATAAAATGGAGAAGTTAGTAGAGTTGTATATCAAAGAAGTAGTAAGGTTACATGGAATTCCTTCCAGTATCGTATCAGACAGGGACCCGAGGTTTACCTCGCGATTTTGGACAAGTCTGCATGAAGCATTGGGGACAAAGTTGAAGCTCAGTTCAACTTATCATCCCCAAACAGATGGTCAGACTGAGCGAACCATTCAGATTCTAGAAGATCTACTCTGGGCGAGTATTATAGAGCAACTAGGCAGTTGGATGGAACGTTTGCCATTGATTGAATTTACTTACAACAACAGCTACCAAGCCAGCATTGGTATGGCACCTTTTGAAGCCCTATATGGACGAAAGTGCAAAAATCCTCTTTGTTGGTACGATGATGGGGAAGCAGTACTCCTTGGGCCTAAAATGCTACAACAAATTACCGAACAAGTGAAATTGATTCGAGAGAAAATAAAAGCATCCCAGGATAGGCAGAAGAGCTATTATGACAGAAGGAGAAAGCCATTAGATTTTCAAGAAGGAGAACATGTGTTTTTGAAGGTTTCTCCTGTAACTGGAGTCGGGAGAGCTCTCAAATCTAGGAAGCTGACGCCCAAGTATCTAGGTCCATATCAAATTTTAAAGAAGGTTGGGCCTGTAGCTTATCAAATCGCTCTACCTCCGAGCTTATCGAATTTGCACCCTGTGTTTCATGTCTCTCAACTGAGACGATACAACTCGGATCCATCTCATGTACTCGCACTGGACGAAGTACAAGTGAAGGATAACCTCACCTATAAAGCACAACCTCAGAAGATTACTGATCGAAGAATGAAGTCGCTGAGAGGTAAAGAGATCGCGTTGGAGAAAGTGCAGTAGGGACCCGGCGAGGGTGATTCAACCTGGGAGTTAGAGGATAGGGTGAGAGAGTTGTACCCAAGTTTGTTCCTAGAGTAGTTAATTTCAGGGACGAAATTCCTTAAAGGGTGGGAGTATTGTGACATCCTGGAATTTCTTCTCAGAATTTTGTAAGTATTACATTTAAATAATTATATAAATATATATTATTCAATGTGTATATATATATATATATATATATATATATATATATATATATATATATATATTCTTGGTAGAAGTATGTACATTGGGGGAGAAATACGCGGTTAGACTAATTAACGAAGAGTCACCCATAACCAGATGGTTATAGATTAATTCGCAATTAATTAGTCTAAAAATTATCATTTTGCGTGCAACTTAAAATTTAACAAAACCAACCTCTAAACCACGCTCAGGGTCTCATTCTGAGCGTTTTGATATATATATATATATATATATATATATATATATATATATATATATATATATATATATATATATAAGAGATCAGCGGAATAAGATCAAACGGACAGATAGGAAGTAAGAATGCAGTATGATAAACGAAAGGAAATTATAAACTTGTAAAGCAGATATCAAGGGCACACCGGAATGGCTGACAAACCCAGGTTTTTGAAAACAAAGAAACCAAAGCGGCGGCAGAGCCGCACAGGATCGGTGAGTGGAGAAGGGAGATATGAAAAATAGAACTTGAAATTTATTGAAACCGAAAGAAAAGCTTACAAAGAGTTTTTCCCTAGGCAGAGCTTCTCTCTCTAAATCCTGGTTTTGAGACTATCTGAAAGGGTGCCTCACAAAGGGAACGAGGACTCCTTTAAATAGACTCAATTTTCACTGTTTCTACAGTGTCGATAATATTTACCGGAACTGTTACAAAACTTTTACAAATTACATTATTAAGAGGTACCGACAAATTAGTTACAATAATTCATGATTACTACAACTAATTAATCGTCGTCTAACGATATACCAAAACAGTCATCCTCATTCTGGTAGAATGGATCATCTTCTTAGTCATCATTAGTCTCAGATGATTCGACTTCCTTCTTGGGAGGTTCTTCTTCCACTTCCTGTTGAAGTAGTTGGAGAACTTCTTTAAGATTCTAAGCAAGACTCTCTTTAGATTTTGAGCTTGCTAAGAATGCTGCAAGTTGCGACTTTTGATTCAGAAACAAAGATGTCTCCGGATCAGCAGGTTTGAGGAACTCAGGATTGCTCTGGAACCAGTTCTTGACTTGTTCTGGAGCAGCCTTTGAGGTATCGAATTGTGACCACCATTTTACAAAGGCGTGTCTCTGCAATGGTGGATACTGTTTGCTGTTTTCGGTTTTTTCGTATCTGTATTGCCATGAAAAAATCCATGACAAAGAAAAACTGGAAAAGTACTTTAAATCTGCCGGAATTCGTGATTCCTTGCTATTGTAGAGCTTGTTGAATTGTTGGAATCCCTGTTGGACTTCTTCTGGGAATATCTGTGGAATTGGTCCGAAGTAGTTCCACCATTGGAGGAACCAATTTGGAAAATTATACACAGTGTTATTTTTGAAGTAAATTAGCCATGAATGCTTGAATTTACTATTTTGATGCCAGAACACATTGGTCCAGGCGTCAATGTAATCCCAATAATTATATCCTGCAGGGTCAAATGGTGCAGAAAATTTTTTGGGTTGGTTTAAGTTTGAACCATAATGTCGTGGCTGCATAACCTTTAGGATTTGGATTGTGGAATGGGTATTTAGATTTGGATCTTTGGGGTCTTTGAAGTGTTTAATAGATACTGAGTTTGTATCTATTAGAATGAATTCGTAGAATTTGCGGGTTTTGTTTGTGGCTGTTGGCCTGTAATGGAATCCCGGGGGGAATACTTTGGCGGTTGCTTTGAAAGGATTCTTGTCCCAGTATTCTGGTTCCATTTGTAAAACATTGAAAAATTTGTTTTTTGAAATATAACTGTTGTTGGGTTGTGGTGTTGATTCTTGTTGAGTCAACGATTGGCTTGGTTTTTGGTTACAGACAGTTTTGGTCTGTTTGGCCTTTTGGATTTGTTTTTGCAGATCTGTTTCAGAATCATCGTTTGATTCTGAGGCCATTTCTGCCCAGGTCTTTTTGGCCAATTTTGGTACTTTGGTGAGGCCTATATCTTCTAAGGCCGAGAAAGTTTGTATTGACCAGGCACAGTCAGCCACGGTCTGTTTGGTTGTTGTTGGTTTTGGGGATTCCTGAGTTGATGACTCAGGTTTGACGGTAGTTATCTGGGTCAATGACCCTTCAAGCTTTCCTTTCTGGGTTGATGACCTAGTCTAGGTAGGTGACCCAGAAGATGATGTAGTTGCCTTTTTTGTTATTGGCTCTGGTAGAGCCAATAGAACCTCTTTTCCTTTTGTACTGGATCTCCCTCCTCTGCCGGAGGAACTAGACACCTTAGGAGGCATTGGGAATTTTCTGTAAAAATTCACGGGTGAGGTAGTCAGGTAGAAAGTTGGAAGAGCCCTTGATATATTCTATATTAAAATCAAAGACGCTTAAAATTGCTTGCCATCTTGCAAAAATTTGTTTTGAGGAAGGTTTTTTACATCCTTCTGTAAAATATCTTTGGCTGATTTGCAGTCAACCCTTACTAAAAATTTTTGATTTAATAAATTAGATTGAAATTTGGAAATGCACAAAAAAATTGCTAAAACTTCTTTTTTAACAGTTGAATACTTTAATTGTGCAGGATTCCAATGTTTTGAAGTATATGCGATGACATGTTCTTGACCATGTACTTGCTGTTTGAGGATGCCACCGTAACCGATGTCTGATGCATCAGTTTCGACAATTTTGAATGCCTGTGGAATGGGAAGATACAGGCATTTTATGGATTGGACTTTGACTTTGATTTCTTTAACTGTTTGGGTATGGAGGTCAGACCAAGGAGGCGGATTCTTTTTCAGCCTATCATGTAATGGTTTGACAACATTGTTTAGATAAGGGACAAATTCTCCTACATAATTTAGGCACCCCAGAAATCGTTGTAACTGGGTCTTGTCTAAGATTTGGTTAGGGAATTTGCTGGCAAACTCTATTGATCTTTCTATTGGGATGATTGTGCCTTGGTATATGTTGTGTCCAAGGAATCGTATTCATGTCTGGAAAAAGTTTATCTTTGATTTAGAGACTGC
Source organism: Glycine soja (assembly GCF_004193775.1). Taxonomy (NCBI): domain Eukaryota; kingdom Viridiplantae; phylum Streptophyta; class Magnoliopsida; order Fabales; family Fabaceae; genus Glycine; species Glycine soja. The sequence continues at coordinate 12,729,988 of NC_041002.1, read as the reverse complement.
CAAACCATTTTGTTTAATGATATGGATAAAAGTATGGAGGTGTTTGAAATGTTGATCAATATCTTGGGAGAAGATTAAAACATCATCAATGTAAACAATGACGAATTTTGAATAAGGATTGAAAATATCATTCATGATTTTTTGGAATTCTGAAAGGGCATTCTTCAGTCCGAATGGCATTACATTCCACTCATATTGCCCGAAAGGTACAGTAAACGCTGTTTTGTACCTATCTGATTTTTGGATTTGGATTTTCCAGAATCCGGATTTCATGTCAAATTTTGAGAATACTTTTGCAGAATTTAATCTGTTAAGTAGGTCTTTTTTATTTGGAATAGGATATCTGATCCATTGTAATGCTTGATTCAACGGTTTGTAATTTATGACTAAGCGGGGTGTTCCTCGCTCAATCTCGGATTGTTTGTTGACGTAAAAAGCCGCACAAGACCATGGACTTTTACTTTTCCGAATTAAACCTTTATGAAGCAAATCTTTAATTTCTTTTTGACAATATTGAAGGAGTTCTTCATTCATTTGGATTGGTCTAGCTTTTGTGGGAATTTGTTTTTCCCTAAAATCTTTTTCATAAGGAAGATCAACAATATGTTTCTTTATGTCCCAAAATGCATGCGGCAATTCATAACAGACAGTTGATTCTATATGATTCAACAAAGATTGGATTTTCTCCTTTATTTGGGGTTTTCCTAGTTGTATTTGGATATTATTAAATGATACTTCTTCTTTTAAGAAGTTGATTTGATTAATCTTATTTTCTATAAGATTTATATTTCTGGAGATTGGTTTAGTAGAAAAATTAAATATAATTTTCCTTCCTAAATAACTTGTAGTTATTCCTTCACTAGATATTTGGATGGGAAATAAAGCTCTTATGAAGGGAGTTCCTAAGATTACTTCGTTCTTAAGGTTTTTTACCAGAAGAAAGTTTGTGTTAATCCTAAGACCTTGGTTTTCAATAATTGCATTTGATAACTTAAAATTAATTTTTAATTTTGAGCCGTTCGCTGTACTAAGTTTCTCCGAGGTTTTCTCAAAGAATTTTGTAGGAATTAATCCTTCTAAAATACAGTTTGAGTCAGCCCCTGTGTCGAATAGGGCCATTGTTTCTAGAACAAAATCATTAATAATTATTTTTATGTTTATGTAAAAATTTTGGATTTTAATCATGTTGATTAATCCCATAAACATATCGTCTTCTAGATTTTCTGGTTGATTTTCTTCACTGTTGGTATTTTTAGAATCACTCTCTTCCTCAAGCTGAGAAAGAATGATCTGATGAATTTCTTGTTGTTGTCGAAGTTCTTTTACTTCTCTTTTTAGATTGCTTATTTCTGTATGGAGATCTTGGATAGTCGTTGGTTTGGTTGAAGAATTTTCTAATCTTTTGAGTATGTTACTTACATCAAACTTGTTGTTTGTAATGAAATCTTTTTGTCTGGGTTTTACCTCTAATGTTTTCTTAAGTTTTTCCAGAAAAACCTTCTTTTCCTGGGGGAGGGATGGAATTGATTGCTTCAAACAAGAGGTCTTGTTCTCTTGTTAGAGTATTGATTTGCCTATCCTCATCATCCGTTGATGATAATTGGTCATCTTGTTGGATTAAATTTAGATCTTCATCTGAAAGTGCGGAGGATGAAGTTTTTGTTTCTTCTTCTGAAGTTTCTATGAGCAAATTGTTTATTTGCTCTTCAATTGTGGGTTCTAGGTTAAGGTTTCTTAATTTTTTCTTTAGTCTGCAATATTTACTAATGTGGCCTTGTTTTCCACAATTGTAGCATGTTATCTTTGATTTTATTTTTTTGCTTAGAATTTTCTATTTCCTTACTAGTTGAGGGTTTTTGAGTGTATCTTCTTTTTGAAAATCTTCTTCTATTGGCTGGTTTATGATCCTGGATTTCTTTCCTAGAAGTTTGTTTCTTCTTTTGTTTTGGGCAGGCTGGTAAGCCAAATTGTTCACAGAAGGAACCTAAATCCCTCTTCGTCTGGGCTTTTTCTTTGGCTAATTGCCTCTGGATTTTGTCATCTTGGCAGATTTTTAAGGCTACCTTTTGGACATAGGAAATTAGTTGACCGTAGCTTAAGTTTTCATATGGAATGTCTCCATTGGCAGATTGACTTCGAATTTTATCCCTAACTTTGTCTCCTAATGATCTGGGAAAACCAGCTAGAAATTTTTCTTTCCAGAATGGTTGTTGGCTATCTTCTCTGGTGTAAACCCTAGTTAGGAAAGTATCTCTATACCACCTAAAATCTGCTAAGGTTCTACACTTAAGGTTTGATAATAATTCTGCTGACCTATCTTTCCATAAGGATGGGTCTCCAATAAAATGTTGAGCTATTGTAAAGATTAAGGTATTAACAGCGTCAGGAATCTCTTTATCATCGTCATTAGTAATGACTTTTCCGTTGAGATCTGTTTTGACTGCGCTGTAAATTTTTGATTTCTCCTCATTAGTGAGATAATTATCCCACCATCCTTTCAGTTGTCCAGAAAATCCTGCCACTAAGATATCTATAATGGTCTCTTCTGAACATTCGTGGGAGGTTTAGTAAGCCGTAGCTACCATGGTCATATGTTGGAGTGTATTCATGATATTATACTCCGTTTGTGCATCTATGTTCCATTCATAAATGTTGTTTGCACTAAAACTCTTGAAATTATTTTCTCCTCTTTCTTCTAATAGAAGGTCAGGGGCAGTTGGACGTTGATAATATAATTTGGAAGGTGTTTTCCAATGTTTGGAATTAATTGGATTTATATTCTTTTCTGACACTGATCCTATTTCAGTTGTATTATCTGAGTTTTGGTCACTGTCTTCATTAATAACATTAATTAATTTGGAGGTACTTCTTGTTACCATTTTGGAAGTATTTTCCGAGGTTTGGGGAGTTTCCGGAATGACCTTAAGTAAACTACCAATCTTGTTTAGTAATTCACTATGGTTGTCACCTACTCCTTCAACTAAGGATTTAGTTTTCCTAAGTTCTCTAATCTTTCGTTTAGCTTTCTCACTGACTTTGAAAGGTTTGAACAGTGGTTTTTCAATGGGAATACTTGGAGAGGTTTCTTCAATCGATTTTTGCTTAGGAACTACCTTAGTTTTAATGGTTTCTCCTAAAATTTGTAAATATTTATTGGTGTAGTTTGCCTGTTCCATTAGGCTTTTAATATCTTCAGAGGTTACTTCCTCATTAATATCTTTTGTTTTAAATGGGGTTGCCATTACAGGCTTGTTGTTACTATCTTTGATATTCGGGAGTTGATATTTGGTCGTGGGAGGTAATTCCGATTGGATTATTTCACCATATCTTACTTGCCAGTTGGTTATAACATTTGTTGATGGATCACCTATGATGTCTTGCTTCCATGGGTAATCTATATCGTTTTTGATGCTGTAAGCATGGAACCAATCAAAGAAAAGGACATTGACTTTGACCCTTTCGACAAATTTGTAAAACTTGTCTTGGATCTGTTTTTTGTTTGTACCCTTATAATTTTGGAAAAACCATCTCCTTTGAGGTTCATTCTCCGGAGAATAAAAATTTGTCCTAAGGGTTTCCTTATCAATGCTAAAGTTGTCAGATAACATCATAAGGTTCCATAGAAGAGTATGTTGGGGATTGGATCGACTTTTGGTCGTCCTCCTGATCTTGGTTGTAAGTTGTTCTTGGTATGCTAGAAGTGGTATCTATTCCTTGGAGGTTTATAGTAGGGAACTGGTTATGTAACTCAGATCTGGCTAGTCCTACTGGGATTGAACGGGTTCTAACCGAAAAAGACCTTCTGGCTGACTCGTATTCAAACCTAGAGGCTTCTATCCTTGATGAGAAGGAATTTCTCCTATTGAAGGTTATTTCTACCTTTTCGGAGTTATCTTGTTTAATGTCTTCGATAATTGGAGCGGGTCGGGGATCAGACGGTGTGGCCTTCTCCATGACCCATTTTTCGGGGAGAGTTACTTCATCCCATTTTATTATTCTTTTTAAGGAGACGTTGGATTTTGTCATATCGGTAATAAACAAGGTTGTTTCCCCCTTTTGTGGCTGTAACAGGACTCTAGAGGCACAAGTGTTCATGACCTTGTACTGGATCCTATAGATTAAAGCCGCTGGAATTGACCCTTCTTTCATGTCAAGGCCATGAAAGTGAATGTTTAAGAACAAAGAGTCGAGAATGTTTCTGTCCATTAGACTCACTGTTTTGTTTGGATAACAACTAAAATATACTGGACCTTGTCCTAGGCTGGTTTCGACTGTTCCAATTAAGGAATCTTCAAATTTATTATGCCTAATATCTCTTAGACACATCAATACTGTTGCATCGATGCCTATGTCTATTAAGGGCTTGATGGCTACTTCTACACAACCGATGTGTAAATATTTATACTTTCGACTATGTTCATGAATTGAATTTTTTGAAAGTAGATGGAATTCTTCCCCTATATCTTGCCCTAGAGGAATATTGTTTTCTACTATTTTGATTATGTAGTCAAAGTTGTGTTTATCTTTAATTGTCTCAGGAACGTATAGTTGATCCTGAGGGATTTCTAGGATGTTCCAGTCATCCATGTTTTGGTTAATATCTTCGAATCGGACTTCCTCATCGAAGAGATTGTGTTTAGGGGCGACCTCTTGGGTCTGGTTATCTTGATCGTTTAATAAATTGGAGTTTCTTGAAGAAGATGATGAGGAGGAATTTGATCGAAAAGAGATACGGGAAAAAGATTGCAATAGTCTAGACATGATTATAACATTCTCTAATATCTTTGCCCTCATTTGGTTCCATAGAAATATCTCCGTAAGTAAATATGTCACAAAATTTTTCTGGATCTGAATTATTTTTAAGAAAAACTCTTTTTTTTAAAAAAAATAGTTTGAACGGCAATCCTATAGCCACCAGTATATTATGTCTTGATATTTTGGTTAAACAGTACACCTTAGCCTTACCGCCCTTTATCCATCACGGGTCTTACTGCTACAGTACCATTCAACTAAAATATTATACTGCTATACTTCCAGGAAGTACTGTTCAAACATTTACTGTACAAATCAAAGTAAAATATTACTTGTACTATACAAGGCTTTTGTTTCTGATCATAAAATTTGTTAACATATGTCCTTACGGATAGTATTCCTACTTCCCCATCAGGCTCTGATACCAGAGATCAGCGGAATAAGATCAAACGGACAGATAGGAAGTAAGAATGCAGTATGATAAACGAAAGGAAAATATAAACTTGTAAAGCAGATATCAAGGGCACACCGAAACGGCTTACAAACCCAGATATATTGCCTATCTTCGAAAACGGGCCCTGACGGGTGCAGAGAAATGCGAGGAACTGGAACCAGAGAGGCGGCATGCAAACTGAGGCAGGATTTTAGCATCCAAAAAGGTCCAGTTTTTTTTTCTTCTTTTATGGCTGAGTATGTGGTCAAATCAAAGGAAAAGGTGGGCCCTTTTTGGCTCCAATTAAAATAGGACATGTGGCATTTTCTTTTTCAAAAGAAAATGAAAAAGAAAAGAAAACCCTTTTTTTATAAAAAAAGCCAAATCCTCTCTCATTTTTTTTTCAGAAACTTCTAGCAGCCCCTCTTTCTCCCTCCATGTTTCTTTTTCTTCCTCTCCTTCTCCACCATTGTTGCTCTCTTGAAGCTCCAAATTCCCCTTCATTTCCACACCAAATTGCAAGGAAAAACTATTTTCGGAGTCTAGGAGCCTACCTCTACTTCGTGGGACCTTAAATTTCATGTAAGGGTGGACTTCTTCTCACTTGAAATCTGTGGGTGTTGGGTTTTTGGGAGCTATAATGGGTAGTTCTACAAGGTTATTGCTTTAGGGTAGTTGTTTGTGAAGGAAATTGTTGAAATTATGCTAAACTTCACATGTTTGATGTAAGCAAAACTACCCATGTTGATTTAGGGTTTAATAATGATGCTTTGAGATATATGTATGCTTAAAATGTAGATAGAAAACTGGTAGAGAGGATGGGGAGAGTTAACTTAGAGTTAAATGTGAGAATGGTAGTGTTGTAGGTGAAAAAGTGTGAGATTTTGAGGGTTAGAAAGCCAAATTTGGGGTTAGTGGAAATTTGAGTCTAAAGTGAGTTGATTCTAGTTTAGAATGTCAATTAGGACTTGTAGGAAAACTTGGTCAGAGCAAATGAGGAAAGTGAGTGACAAATGTGAAAGAAAAGAGCCATTTATAGGGTAAATTGGGTGTTGAGAGGTCAAATTTTGAATAGGTGGAGATTTCACCTTAAAACCAGTTTGAGGAAGTCTAAATCAATGTTATAGACTTGACGAAGATGAGAGTTTACCCCAAAATTACCCAATTTTCATTTTCACCTTTCAAACCTTTAAAATTCACTAAATTGGTGGGTTTTGGATATCTATGTTTTGCTTTACCTTGGTTTGAAGTTTGTTTTTGGCTTGAACATGATTTATACATGATTTAGGACTTGTAGGATCCAATTTGAGTGGAATTGGATGTATGTGAGCTTGATTTCAAAAATCTGCAAAATTATGCAGCAAAGCTGTCAAATTGTGCAGCAAATTCTGCCAATTATGCAGAAAAAAAATGGTTGTGCAGTGCTAGTTTCTGCTGTCACGGGAAAGGTAGTATATCTCGTGTTTTGTACATTCTTTAGCAGATCCCAATGGTCAAAATTTAGGTTTCTGTATTAGGAACCCCCAGTTAAATTTTCAAGGAGATCCAAAGGTTAACGAATCGGAACAAAGAGGATTTTTCTGAGATATGAGGGTAGGAAAAACTCTGTGGAATTTGAATGAATCTGGTGCAAAGATTTCTGCCTCCACTCTATTTTTCCTTGTTTAAGGTAGTTTCATGACAAATGGAATTGAATTGTTTGGATATTGTGAAAGCTTGGCGACGTCAGGTGGGGTGTTATTGCCCAAAACCAAGCTTGGCCAATCCCGACCCAACCCGGGCATAGTCAGTCAGTGACAACCTGTGACGTACCTAAGCAGGCGAGCTCTTGGCAGTCAACCAATAAAAGAACAAAAGTCCACAAAGCAAGGAGGCTTGTGTGGCGGTTGGCCAGCTATCTATTTTGTGTTATATCTGAAAAATCCCCTATGGTAATCGATTACCATTCGTGGGTAATCAATTATAGGGTCTAAGAATTGAAACAGGACGTTCAGTAGCCTCTGGTAATTGATTACCAATTGTGTGTAATCGATTACACAGTGCTATATGCTACTGGTAATCGATTACCAATTGTGTGTAATCGATTACACAGTGTTATATGTTACTGGTAATCGATTACCATTTATGTGTAATCGATTGCACAATGTAACTTTTAGGTTCCAATGTGCAAAGGCTATGGTAATTCGTTTTTGGGCACTGGTAATCGATTACTTACTTTGGTAATCGATTACCAGAGAGGAAATCCCTTGAAAAAGACATGTTGACTATGCGTAGCCATTATGGGACGCATTGTATTGTTACCTGTGTAGTTAGATTTCTTGTGAAAGAGTCTACCCTCTTTCTTTTATCTCTTGTAGATCGCAATGGCAGCGCAGTTGATCCATGATCGCGTTGTGATGGAGTGCCTAGAGGGTGTTTGGGAGACCCTTGAAGGCAATGAGAGGTGCCGATTCCGTGGCACAATTCGACTCACTGCTACTTCACTAGTACATCCGGAGCAACCCGAACCTACACTTCAGCAGCCTATGGAGTGGATACTACCTACACCTACTCCATATCGACTAATTGAGCTGGTTCAAGTGATAGAGGTGTCATCCTTTGAAGAGGATCTTGAAAAGGACCCAGAGGAGTTACCTCCTGAACCTGCTTTGGATTCCCCTGACTTTCCACAGGATGATGAGGATCCACTCCCTGATGTTGATTCTCCAGAGGATATTCTGTCAGCATCTAAGGCAGACTCTACAGAGGAGAGTGGCCTTGGAGGGACAACAAATAGTGACGACTCTTCATCATAGCAGACGGCTCCTTAGATTAGGCGTACATACTTTTTGTGGGTGGGTGTATCTAGTTCAGACTGCTAGGTTTACTCTTTTGATTTTTGGGTGGGTAGACCTCTTGTATAGAAATTTTGATGATTGTATATATTGTGGCTGAAGCCACCGCAGTTGTTACCTTTGCTCTGGATGTCACTGTGCTATTTTGCAAACTCCCATATTTTGGACAGTTTTTGATGATGAAAACAAATATGTTTTATCTTATTATTTGAAAAAGAAATGTTAATGAACTTTATTTGAAAAGAGTTTACCGACCACACCTTATTATTTCTCACGTGACAACCTAAAATGATGGCTGGTGTATTTTGTTTTTAGATAGAAAAATAGTTTGGAGGTTTTGAGTGATCAGAAAGAAATGGATCCAAATAGAATTGTGAACTGGCCATTCAGGACTCTATAGTGATAATTTTCCTTCTGAAATTAATTACCGTGAAATGAATAACAGTGCGAAAAAAAAAGAGGAAAAAAATAAAATTTCCCATGGTTTATGCTATTTAATTTATTACTATTAAACTAGTCATTATTTAGGGATGCCATAGAAGCCACCTCTTAGCTTCTCCAGATAGTGAGAATGAAAACAAGCTCAATCGGATTGCATATTTAGGCACACCAGCTAGCCAAATCGTATTGCATATTTCAATGTAAATGGCTAGGTGTGCATAAGGATCTTCATTTGGTAAACCATGAAAAAGATTATTCTGAATTAGCTGAATCAATGATGGTGGATATGTAATGGTTTGTGCTTGAACTTCTGGTTAGGCAATGCTGGTGAAAAATTGTGGCACATTAGAACTTGAATAATCCTCTAGGGTTACTCTTCTTGGCTCTTCAACCATGATTGTATCTTCAACAGGTTCTATATGAGAATGCCCAGCAATAGGAAAACTAGAAGATGCCTTGGAAGATTGAAGTTCTTCTTCTGGGGTTGCTGCTGCTTCTAAATCCTACAAAAAATTTCTGATTCTCTCTGAATTACGCTTTCTACAGGTGGCATTAATCTCCAAATCAATGGAAGTCAAATCACCTGCAGTAGATCTTCTTTGCATACAAGAAAACAGAACAATAATTATCCAGTCCAAAAGAATAATGAATGTACGGTAACTAAAATATGAACAAAAAGAATCAATGAATTAAAGAGAAAAATATATAAAGCAATACCGTAAAACTGAACTAAACTCTTCTTAAATCTAGTATCTCTGGCAACAGCGCCATAAATACTTTGTTGGATTTCCCCTATGGTTACTTTTTGTTCCACTTTTTCTTCGTACGAATATATTCAAGGGAAATCCGGTTTTTCGAAAAGCGCACCGAATCGTCAAGTATTTAAAAATTAAAACGGATGAATCCGAGTATCAAACTCAGGGAAACTAGTCTAAGATCAGGTTAAATTTAGAAATAAGGCATTGTTGAAAGAAACATTGATAATTGATGGTTTAAAACAGAATTAAACTAGGTCTAGGATAAAAACAGTAAAAATGCAAGTAAGTGAAATTGACAGCAGTAGGTAGAATTGTTGGGTCTTTCTAACAGACCAGCTGATGCATACAAGGATGTTTCTCTAATCAATCATGCTTTTTTGTTCTATGTTGTAGCCTAAATTACTAAACCTCAAACCCTAGTTAGATTGAATCAATCCAAGCTTCATCCTCAGATCCCTCTTGTTGGGCTGGGCTCAATTTAGACAACCCTCCTAGGTTTAGACTAACATCAAACTAAGCTTCATCCTCAAATCCCTCTTGTTGGACTAGACTTAGGTTTAATAGCTTACAAAATTTTAGCCTAATTTAGCCTAAGCTTTGTCCTTAGATCCCTCTTGTTGGTTTAGACTTGGCCCAAACAACATTATTGTAACAACATACTTAAAACAAAAACTTAATCCGCAGATCCCTCTTGTAAGACTAAGCTTCAATTCTGCTTCATTCAAGTTCTAAGGAAACAATACATTTCCCAATGTTAAAATCACCTAACTAGGCACACAAATGGTTGATCAGACCAAGAGCATACAAAACTTAAGCACTGAAGAAGCATTGAACACAAGAAACAAAATCAATTAGATATGAAAATAATTACATCAGTTGTTCATTAGAAATCCCCAACAAAGGTGTTTAGCCAGCCATTACAAATGAAACCCTAACAATAATAAGCTTACAAAACCTAGGTATCTCTGCAAAAGCTACTCCTCTTGCTATCTCCAGAGCTCTTTTCCTGAAATAGGCATTATGGTGTACTGTGGAATTTTGTGCCCTAGCCTTTGGTAAAGTTCTACCCTAATTATGCACAAGACATACTTTAAATAGGCTCTGAATTCACAACGTTGTGCTTAGCGCCACCCTCGCGCTTAGCGCGAGTAAGTAAATTTGAGCTTAGCGCCAGTCGTGCGCTAAGCCTGGCTGAAGACAACTGTTGTGCTTAGTGCACTGATCTCGTGCTTAGCGCATGGCCTTGATATTGATGCCCTGCCAGATTCTTCTATCACGCTAAGAGTGTTGAAGCTGCACTTAGCGGTGGATGCACACTTAGCCCACTGATGAGCTAAGCTCAACTGTCACTTTTAGCACTTCATGACTTAGCCTCATTTTCACCTGAAATTGCGCATATTTCATCATTAAATCCAATGGACATATTCTAGAGACAGCTTTAACAATAAAACAAAATTTATTTACAAAAATCACTACAAAATAATCTTAAATTGGGGAACTATACAAGTTTTGGAAAATGTTTTCTATACAAAAGTTAGTCGTATAAGACGACTAACACATATGCCGCAAAACAATAGTACCCTTAAAGAGGAATTCCATCTCATGTAAGAATTTGAGGCCTTGCTCTGTAAACTTTGCTACTTCAGAATCCTCCTATAATATAAAAAATAAGAATTATCATATATATTTGGCATGGGAGCATAGAAATAAAAATTGAAACAAACAATAAGAGTAAAGAATGGTAATAAAAATGATTGGAAAAAGAATAAAGCTTGTTTTAAAAATTAAGTTAAAAATTAAAAATTTCCCCAACTTTCATTTTGAGAAATAAGTTTCTCAAATAAGTTTTTCTTATATATTATTATTTCTTATATATTATAATCGATCATTAGATTTTCTTGTGTCATTAAGCAAACTATGTGTAATAGTATATGGGCTTAGAAATCTCTAACTGTGTGACTTAGTTTATTGAAGAGTTATTATCAAAGACCAACTCTTCCAAAAGCTTTTAAGCTGTTAGGTTTAGCACTTTGCGTATATCAGTACTAATATCATTGTCCTTTGTGTATACCAGAACTAATTTTCCTCTAACTTTTGGTTCCCTTGCCCCTTTCCTAGACCTTTTGTTCCTAGTTGCAAATTATGGTACAGTTTAAGAAAAATTACATGATATATTCTTTGAAGTGATTCAATGTATTAAAAAACATGGTGGAACCAAACCAAAGGTAGTAGGTTCTTGTATAGAACATAGGACTAGAAAATGGTTTTCCCAAGTCACACTTGGACTTGACAAAGAGACTCTTAAGGAGAAACCCATTACTCTCCAATTACATGCAATTTCCATTGAGTGTTTGATTAACATACTTCCTACTGAAGAAAGTTCAATGACATGCAACTAGAACTAACTTTATTTTAGTTGAATAGTACACACTTGAATTTTGGCTTCCCACCATTCATCACTAGGAGCAATGGTTTTCTTGTCTCCGTCTCAGCCAAGACTAGTGTCCTTCCCAATAAGCTTAATTAGCCCATAATTGTCATTCCTTTTTTTTAAAGAATCTCACCTATTTTTGAATTGTTTATACTCATATGTCAAATTTGTTATCTTATTGAACTTTTCTGTAATATTTGCCCAACCAAGCTTAGTAAAGTGGTTGTGAGGTTTATTTCCAGCATTCACCTCTTCTATCCATACTTTCAACAAAATCTCAATATTTTTATCACGCCATTCCGATTTCTTTATTTTCATAAGAACTTGATTGAGAGACATTTCACAAGCTTAAGAAATAGAAACAATGATAAACATTTATATCTAACATTGATAAATATTTATCATTTAAAATCACATACAACACATCATTTATATCTATGCACAATATAAACATTTTAAAATTTCAAAATAAGATTTCACAAAAAAAAAATATCAGAATAGGACAATGAAACAAAATCTGATTTGGTTTTAGGACAACGAAAAGTAACAATTCCATAAGCTGAAAATTTAAGCTTTAAGAAAAGGTCTACTGAGAGCTTTTACTTTTGTAAAAGCTAAAAAAAATTAATAAGCAAACACTCTTAAGAAATAAAGAAAACCTTTTTTTAGAAGATAAGATGCCGGAAGGTCTTTTGGGTTGCATCCAAACGGATTGTAGGGTGCATTTGTGAAAAGCTCTACTTGTTATGCAGTGAATAAAAAGATACATCAATACACACTTTTGTTTCAAAGCGAAGGAAGTATTGTCACACCCTCTACCCCACACATATATGCACTAATACTAAAAGAAATAGGATGTGGAATTGATTAAAAGTTTCAAAACACATTTAAATAAAAGCATTTAAAAGGGTAAAAGGCTCACATTCACTTTTCTAACATCATAATATAACTTGCCCAAATAAATAATAAAATCATCTCGGCTCAAAACAAGGTCGTCTAAAACTTCATGCAATTAATATAGAAACCCATGTCTCAATGTGACATCCTATCAGAGCGTTGTGTTTCAGCATCCTCTAACACGAGATTCTTTAAAGTCATCCACCTAATCATTTGCTCCCACGAATACAAGGTTTGAGATCATCACAGGATCCAGATACAAACAACACACACAGGGAATGCTCTATCACATTCCTAACTAAAGCAAGGATAAACAAATACATAAGCAAAATACATTATAAAAATATTTATCACATAACTCAACTTAATACAATCCACATCACTTCACCACTTTATCATTTAAAACTCATTTTTCAATCACCAATCACATTACACATGAATCACATACTCGATTTAAGACATACTCACCAATTTCATAATAAACAATTCACAGGCGTTATGCAACAATTACACTAAGACTAAAGCCTATATGCAACGTGGTACCATGTTAGTGAAAACCAACACCAGGGCGCCTATGAGTACATAACAAGACACACCACCCAATTTTGCGAGACCAGTCAGACTCTCTCTATTTTGTGAGAATGTTCCAACCATATGGGATCAACATAGGCTTAAAGGAGCACTCAAACAGAGTGTATTTACCCCCAAGGCCTAGACTCCGAAGAATCCGTTAGGGCATCACCTTCCTAATTCAGGTTCAACCCTTAAAACAACTTTTGCATGCAGACATTGCTAATGAATTATAAAATACCCACGACCTCACACTTGTTTTCAAACACGTTTAACACATCGCGCTATAATTTAACACCTCAAGTTCCTAACTCGAAACCTTACACTTTCCTTTTAACACCTCGCGCATTACATTACAATTTATCAGCTCAGGTTCTTAACTTGGAATCCTACACTTTCATTTTAACACCTCACCCATAACATTTTTCTCAAGGTAAACACTAGTCGGTTTATTGTATAATCCATATCTCACAACAAAAGTAATTATCACATCAAGTGTTAACAACACACTTATTTACAACCATATCCCATGTCCACAATTTTAACATATCACAATGTTACAATCCACCATCACATGTTTATGTGTCTCTCACAAATCAACACATATTCAATTTATACATTACACACAATTTCAATGACAATTTCTTGATACCAATATAATAATTTATCACGCTAGTCTAGTAAATATTGTCCAAAATACAAACAAATTATACAAAAATGTTTCCCACAACATGGGGAGTAAAACCCCTCAAACAATTTCAAATAATCACATAAAAATCAAAGGAAGAATTATAATTGAATAAACAACCCAAAATAAATTCCCCATTTAATCCTTTAAGGATTCATGCACATGTTCATTCTAACCCCAATTACAATAAACTCACCCCTTACCTCTAAGTGGGCTCACGTGTGTAGTCTGGCGGTGATAGCGGCATCTCTAGCGATTCCCTGAGATTTTTCAAGCTTTTCCTCTGGTTACTTTGCTAGGGTTTCCAAGTGTTAGAGAGAAGGACAAGGGATTGAAACTCCATTCCTCTATCCCTGCGTGAGGGAAATTGCTCTCATCACATACATCATTTCGCAAATACCATGCCAGGGAACTTACAAGTTCAAGTTTCGGTCACTACATATGGTACGTTTGAATGCATGTCCCATGATGGAGACATCATGTCATGGAAACTTTACCACACCAAGGCACACCAATATTATTATTATTATTATTTACTTTATGAACGTGTTTGGAGAAGTTGACGATGATTTTATTAATATTGTTTCAATAGATTGGGTACTGTAGTTGGATTCTTATACCCCGTCAATTGTTGTTCTTCCTTTTACTCTAACAATTCGTATGTTCATTCATTTTTTTATTCAATTTATAGTTTTTATGGAAAATTAATGAAAAGATTGAATAAAAAAATGCATGTTTGGAATGATGTTGGAGACGTATAAAACAAATAGATGAATATTTTAAATATGAAAAACAGGCTACTAGAACCCAATCTGTGTTTTATTGTGTACTTAACCGAGGAATACAAAAATAGAGTGTTGGTTTTATACATGATTAGTGATGCTGAAATTAGGGAAACAAACTTCTAGACTTTGACTAAATTTAAAATGAGAGATGATTCTCCTAATATGTTGCAACAATAACTTATTATAATTGCAGAATTGAAATCCTTGTTGATTACATTACAAGCATCAATAGGTGAAGGAGGAAGTTGATTGCCAAGGATGTCAGTTTTGCAAGGCTCACAAGTTTCCATTTAAAAGTTCCAACAGACAAAGAACCATTTGTTTCGAACTTATACACACAGATCTAATGGGGCTGACAAAAACACCTAGTTACAATGGATGTAAATATGCTATGGTGCTAGTGGATGATTACACTCGATATACTTGGGTATATTTCCTAAAGGAGAAAAGTGAAGCTATACAAAAGTTTGTTATTTTCTCTGACATGGTGGAGAAGGAGTTTGATGCAAAAATCAAATTCTTGAGGAGTGACAATGGAGGTGAGTTCAACTCAACAGATTTCACAGCTTTTTGTCATGAAAAAGGGATCCAGAGGCAATTTACTTGTCGAGATACACTGCAGTAGAATGCAGTGGCTGAAAGGAAATTAGCTCATCTAACTTCAGTGAGCTTGTCATGGATACATGACAAAAATTTGCCTCGTGAATTATGGGTAGATGCAATTCAATGTGCTTGTCATGTAATCAACAAGTTGCCTCCATGGCCAGGCAAAGAGAAATCTCCATTTGAGCTGATCTATGGGGAAAAACCAACAATGGATTATTTTCGAGTCTATGGAGCCATCTGCTATGTACATGTCAGTTTGGGCATGTAGACTTGGGCATGTCAGTTTTGCAACAATAACTTCCTCCTTGGCAAACAACTTCCTCCTTCACCTATTTCTACAAAACTAACATCCTTGGCAAACAACTTCCTACTTTGTGGCATGCCAGACTTTGTAACATTTGATAGCCTACATGCCCAAGTCTGGCATGCCACAAAGTAGGACTATCAACTTGGTTGGTTCTTTTGACATACGCCTCTCCTGTAGATAAAACAAACAAAGAATCCTTCCTTTTTCCTTCCAATATGATATCAGCATCAATATTTCTCACATCATTCAAGATTTTGATGCTATTGGGGCCAAAAAGAACATACTTGCCTAAGCTGGTGATTTGTGAGACAGAAATGAGATTTTTCTTCAAACTAGGAACATGATAGACATCACTTAGCTGAACTTCGTTGTTGCCAACAATGATCTTTACAGTTCCCTCCTTCACCATAGGATGTGTTGTGTTGTCAGCAGTGACTATGACTTTATCTCCATTGTAATGACGCATTTCAGAGAAACCTTGACTGTTCCCTGTTACATGATGTGAGCAACCAGAGTCTAAGATCTATTCCTTTTGGTAATCTATGTAATTTATTGGTATCTCCTTTTGTCCAGCCCTTCCATCTAAATGACTCAAACAAGTAATCTTCATTTTCTTCGTATGCTGCATTCACTTTAGAGAGTTTAGTTCTGCAATTTCTTGTGATATGACCCGGTCTTCCAGATCTGTAACATTTGACACTCTTTCTCTTCAATTCTGCCTCCTTGTTGTCCTGGCTATGTGTCTTCCCTTTGAAGAGGAGAACAGATTCAACCTCTTATGCGGGTGATGGTGAAGATTGTTGCAGAAGAGCTTCTTGATTTGTGAGAAAATTCTGTAACTCCTCCAATGATGGTTGATTGTTCCATCCTTGAATGGACATGATAAATGGAGAATACTCCTTTTTCAAACCCCTGATGATGTATCTCCTTCCCCTTGCCTCATTGATTTTCTCACTCGGATCTAGCTCAAAATTTTCTGCACAAAGATTTTCAATATTTAAGTATTCAGTAATTGTAAGATTACCTTACACTGTGGATGCAAGTTCATCTTCCAGCAACTACAATTGAGCAACATTTTTCTTGAAGAAGAGTTTTTCCAGCGTCTCCCATACATCCTTCGATGTGTCAAGATCTCTAATGTGATCAATTAATTCCTTGTTAACAATCGTTCTCAAAACAAACAACGCCTTCCAACATTTTACCTTCCCTTTTTGTCGGGCCTCCGTTGTGTCTAGTGTATCTGGTGGCATTTCCGTATCATTTCCTACCACGAGATCCCATAAATCTGGCCCCTGGAGAAAAGCTTCCATGCATAGTCGCCAATACTTGTAGTTTGATCCTACAAGTTTCTCAACACCAAACTGCATATTTGATCTGTTTCCTCCAGTTTGCAAGTCCATGAAAACCAGTTCAGTCTACCTTGAATTCTTAGAGCCAAGAATTGAAAAAGAGAAAAAGTCCAGATCAAAGTCCAAGCTCCAGATACCATAAAACAAATAAATGAATATTTGAAATATGAAAAATAGGCTACCAGAACCCAATCTATGTTTTATTGTGTACTGAACTGAGGAATCCAAAGTTAGAGTGCTGGTTTTATACATGACTAGTGATGCTGAAATTAGGGAAACAAACTCCTAGACTTTGGCTAAATTTAAAATGATGACAGATAATTCTCCTAATATGTTGTAACAACAACTTATTTTAATTGCATAAATCAAGGGATACTAACAAGATTAAAGATTGATCATAAACACATTAGTTGCTTAATTTTCTCTGTTTGTGTCATGCATTATTTGCCACAACGCATGTATTCCTTGATTTCCACATTCAATTCTCATTTTTGATGCAGAAGCTAATACTAGCTACTTCACAAACTTGCATCACGTCTAGCTTAGAATTTTATCCAAAAATATGCTATAAAACAAATAAGAGGATGAAAAACAACTGAAAGTGCACATTTTGAGCGAAAGGTTATTATTTTGATATATAAATACATATAGATATATTTGTTACCCTTAGTTTGTTATCCCAGCCAACCATTTTGGAATCACAATTCATAACCTTTGTTTTACACTTACTGAAAATTACAGCCTTCGATCATTTATGATTACTCATCAACAAGTTCAATGAGTTACACACATGCATGATCACGATTTGTTAGCACTATTGATTAATTTCATGTATTTCTCTACGATCATTTCTGGAGAAATGTCAGTGAAATAACCTTGTTCTATGTCCAGTCCCTCTTGTGCGGCCAGCATCTCAACCCTATTTTGAACCCTATCCGCTCCAACCTGCTTGGAGTCCAAAAGCATGCAGGCTATCTCAGTTGAGTCCTCATGGACAAGCGCAATCGTTTGCATAGTGGGGAGGCCACCGCCACGAGCACTCACCTTCCTTGCAATCCTTCTTGCTACTGACACATCAGTGCACAAAATTGGAACGTTGTAGAGTGTGACCCAAGGGCGTGCACCAATCATTGTGATGCCTTTAGCTCTTGAAACGACGTTAGGCCCTTCATCTGGGCTTAGAGGAAGCGTTTCGGGCATTGCCCACCCGGCCCATTGGCTGCCCCTAGAATTTGGCCTGTAATATCCAAGCTCTCGCCTTATGGCGTCAAGTTCCTTCCCTGTTGGGTGGGCTGCAGCGTACAGAAACACTGGCACTGCATTCACAAGTATAAAGATAAGATGTATAGTAAGTGTATTTGACTATTTACACAACAAAAAGTTACATAAAAATGAACGAATTTCTCTTGGATCGCCTTACATCAGGGGATCACTCTTATTTATTGAATATCATTAGATCCAACGTCAAAGGCCCAATTGTCATGTTCTGTCAAACTATTCGGTTGATGGTCCTAATATGAATTGAATTTTTGGCCTAATTAAATATTGACTAAATGATATATTTAGTCTCTTTTTTTTTTCATTTGATCGTTTATCTTTTATAAAGTTCAATTTAATCTTTATCTTATTTTTTTTATTTAATTTAATTTTTCATTTTTTTTTTAATTTAGTTCTTCAACTTATTCATGATTGATTTCATTAATAATTTAAAATCAACCTTTTTGGTTCAATTGAGAATCCTTCCCCTCCACTTAATTTTATTTTAAAAAAAATCATTCTCAATTGATTAATTGTGTCAATCTTAAATAGATTGAAGAATTAAATTAAACAAAAAATAAATAAAAAAAATGGTCAAAATAAATTTCTAAAAAGATAAAAAATTAAACTGAATAAAAAAATAAAAGATTAAATTAAATTTTTTAAAACATAAAAAAACCACATAGGTTATTTGGCCTTAAATATTTTGAGCAAGAATTTATCTTTAATCATAATATTTTGAGCTAAAGGGAGTAAGGGACAAGTAATTAACACGCATTCTTTGATCATGTAACTTATACTTTCATTCACTAGTACCAATTAACAAGTGAACCACTAGGATGAGTTAGTTTAATGGTATGGATTTTGAATAGTATGCATGAAATCATAAATTCAAACTTTAGTGAGAGAAAAAAAAAATAGAAGTAACAAGCATTCTTTGATCATGTAACTTATACTTTCATGCACCAATTAATGAACTTACCACTGAATCGGTTGCCAATGTCTGCTGCCACTGCTTTGGCGAGCCACGCTGCCTCGTCGAGCGACGCATGACCAAGTGGATGGAAAACAATGTCGTCCACTGCGCCCAAGCGAGGGTGAGCACCTTCATGGAATTCAAGGTTGACGGCATTGAATGTAGCCTCAGCCATGGCTATGACAGTTTGATGCAAGGGGCTGTATATGGGATTTCCTGTGCAGTCATGCAAAACATACGACACAAGGTCGTACCTTGCCCTGTTATAAGCTCGATCATGAAACATGTTCACAATCACAGTTTCTGGGTTTGACCTTGCAGCTCGTTCTATTGCATTGAGAGTGGCATTGTTGCGTGATTCAGAGACAAAGAACTTGCAGCACAATAAGATAGATTGGTCTACGGTTTTCTTTTGCTCCTAGGTAAGTTTTGATGAGAGTCAAAAGTTGACACATTTAAGCAGTTTTATTGAAAGAAAATATAACAACACCATTGCAGAAAAAACTAAAAACTAAAAGAAATGAATCATTATTATAAGTAGGGGAAAATATGCACGAAGTGCTTAACTGCATTTCCATGTTTTTTTTAATAAAAAAGAAGAATAATATAAGATAGCAGGTGATTTCAGGTTTATAAAGATAAAATAATAATCTATGAATATAATCATTGGAATAAAATAGATTAAAAATGTGAATATCAAAATATATCTATATTCCCTTTATATATATATATATATATATATATATATATATATATATATATATATATATATATATATATATATATATATATATATATATATATTAAATGTCATTCTAAATGTTTTATTTTATTTTCAAATACTTTCTTTATAAGAAAATATAAAAAAAGAAAAATTATTTTTTAATAATGTTATCATTTTTTTGATACTTAATGTTATTATTTATTGTTTCATCACCTAAATATTTAAATGAATTCAAAAATTATTTTTTAACTTTTTAATAGAAGTAATTTTGTTAAAAAAAAAAGATATTTTGGTCATTTAAAATGTCATTTGAAAAACAAAAAAACATTTTTTAATAATACTATCATTTATTGTTCATGTGAATGTATGTATATAGGTTTTGATTATGCCAAAGTATAAGCAAATAAAATTGTTTCAAAAAACATTCAAGGTTAAGCAAATAGAGATTACTTTAAGATTAATTCAAGGTCAAACAAACAAGATCAAGAAAAAGATAAGACCTTAGTTTATTTGTTAAAAGAATCTCACACTGGTTGATCAGTTTTGGCCTCAAACAAATTATTTTCAACAACTCAAGGCACTGGTAATCGATTTTCAGAGACAAGATTGCAAATGGGCTTTTCAAAAGGGTTTTGAAATTTGAATTTTAAATCTTGTAATCGATTAACAAATGTCTGTAATCAATTACCAAAATCATGTAATCAATTACGAGTGAGAAAACTTCAAAAAAACTTTTTTAAAAGATACATCTCTTTAAACCATTTTGAAAAGGCACAATGGGCCTATATATATGTGTGTGTCTAACTTTGAAAAGAAGTGAGAGAGATTTTAAAAGAGAACTTAATTGTCAAATGCTCTCTAAATAATTATTGGTCAAATACTTACAAATCTATTGAGAATTCTTCTAGGAACTCCAATTTATATCATCTACTCTAAAGGAGAAAATCTTTATGTTCATCTCATAAACTCAGTTGTAATCCAGAGACTGTTTGTCTCTTGGATTGTGAGAATATTGAACACAAGGGTGAGGGATCCCAAAGTGTGTTCAACGTCTGTAAAGGATTTACAGAGATAGTAAAAAATCTCAAGTGAGTTGCTTGAGGACTGGACGTAGGCACGAGAAGTGGACGAATCCGGATAAAACGAGTTTGCATTTCTCTCTTCCTTTATCTTAGTTATTTTATTACAATTTACTTTGTCTTGCACGTTTAAAAGAATATTATTAAATTGATTGTTTCTTTTTCTTCTTCTGCATTCTGAGCCTATCATATATCATTTAAAAGGGGGTTAAAATTTGTTAGTGGGAAATTTGTAAGACTTAATTCACCCCCTCTCTTAAGTTATTAAGGCTACTTGTCCAATAGTTTCTAATCTAAATATTCAAATGAAATTGACAGTTACATTCTAAATTTTTGAATAAAAGTATTTTTTTGTCAAAAATTATTTTATCATATATATACATATATATATATATATATATATATATATATATATATATATTATATATATATATAATAATAAAATTGTTAGTTTCTTTAAAACTGAAAATTACCCTGAAATTAAAATAATCAAAGACAAAGAAGTAGTTTTTATCTAATTTTTTTTAAAACGTATTACACTCATCTCCCTGTGTTTAAGGTTTATTACATTTACAATTGCTCCATTAAAATGCATATTTTTTGCCTTCCTTGAACCATTACTAACAATGTTAAATTTCAAATGAAATGTCCAAAACACTCTCATCACTTAGAAACTCTCACGTTGTTCTCTTTCAAACCCACCTTCAAGCCTACAATGAAATGGTGCTACCTCCTCTCCTCTGTCGCACACACTGGCAATACCATCATCGAACTTGCCTCTACCACCTCCCCAATCATCAAACGACACAACCTCCCTCTCCTCCACCACCACCTAAACACGCTTCATAGTCTCCAAAACCTTTTCTTTGTCTCGTACAATGAGGTTCAACATAGATCTGCAAGGTGGCACACCATCGTTAGCGACCTGTCACATAGCCACCAAAATCTAGTGAACTCATTGCACACGCACCAAACCTCAACAACTTCGTCGCATATGCACCAAACCTCGGATAACTCCGTCGTGCACCCACCAAACCTCGACAATTCCATCGCGCACCCACCAAACCCTGACAAGCCTGAGGCATACCTACCATATCCCGACGAGCCCATGGCACATGCACCAAACCCCAGTTTATGAATCGTTGTTGGATGTGCGAATTGGGTTTGATTCGGTTGGTGGGGACTATGGCAAGTTGCATGGATCCCTGTGGTGGATGTTTGTTTGTTGATTGTTGAGGTATATTGAACTCAGATCCATGGTGTTGGGATCCCTGTGGTTGTGGTGGAGATGGATAAGTTTGGGCTTGAAATGGTAGCAATGGAGATATATGTCCAAAGATTTTCAATTCTGAGTTTAAAAGCATGATCTAGAAACATGTGTTTTTTCACTTCGCTTTTTTATTGTGTTATTGTTCATGTGGTTGGTGATCTGAGTTGTCTTGATGATTTGGGTTGTGTTTATTATGTGCATTGAAACTGTGTTTTGAATCTATTTTAAGGTGTTCTTGATGTTCTTGAATTTGTTGAAACTGAGAAAATCAAAGTGTCTTCATGAAGAAGATAAGGGCATTTTGGACCCAAAAATTCATTAAAATGCATGTGCCTAACACTACAAAAAAAGCATTTTTGCGACGGCAATAATCTGTCGGTAACACTAAAAATCCGTCGCTAATTGGATGTTTCCGATAGATTTCCGACGGACACAAATCCGTTAGAAAAATGGTCGTCAGAAATATTAATCGACAGATTTTTGTAGTCTGTCGAAAATTTCCGACACAATTAAAACACCTTTTGCTAAGCTGTCTGGATGTGATCCATTAGTATATGCTGATAAAAATTGGCCTTCAAGTGCAAGGAATCTAGCACTCTGTTGTGCAAGCTTGGAGGATCAATATACAGGAACATCTTCCTTGTATTTAAGCAAATAATTTTTTAATTAAAGATCTTTGAATGTTGTTAGAAATTATCACTATGAGTGTAAGTTTTTGGTACCTATCAATTCATTAGTCTTCAAGTTAGAAATTTATTGATTTCCACCCCTTGCAAACTCAACATTTGTTATAAAAAGTTTAAAATTTAGAGAGAAAGCGTTTGTTTTTATTTATTATTAAATTTGCTTCACAACCCTTTGCAAACTCAGTAGGTTGCAAACCAAAATGCAGTGATATAGTGCCATCCAACAACAACAACATCCCGTAAAGTTCAAAAAGCTAGGCACAACCGTTCAACTTTCAAACTCAAAACCACAACATGAACAGAAAAACGTGAAACATAACAAAATGGTTTGCACTAATAGTAGGAAGCAACTAAGAAAATAGTAAACTAAAAAGTGTTTTATTAAGCAAACTTGAAGTTGAGCACACTAAGATGAGAAAGAAACTTGAGCCAGCACCCACTCCAACCCCCACGGCGAGGAGCTCAAACTCGAATCCTCGGCACTGAGTTCCCATTTACAAACCAAAATGCAGTGATATAGTGCCATCCAACAACAACAACATCCCGTAAAGTTCAAAAAGCTAGGCACAACCGTTCAACTTTCAAACTCAAAACCACAACATGAGCAGAAAAACGTGAAACATAACAAAATGGTTTGCACTAATAGTAGGAAGCAACTAAGAAAATAGTAAACTAAAAAGTGTTTTATTAAGCAAACTTGAAGTTGAGCACACTAAGATGAGAAAGAAACTTGAGCCAGCACCCACTCCAACCCCCACGGCGAGGAGCTCAAACTCGAAGTCCTCGGCACTGTGTTCCCATTTACAATTGTGAGTGTTCCCGTTCCTCGCAAGTTCAATTGAAGCCAATGGTGAGCGTTTACAATTGTGAGGTGAGAAGCAGTGAGAGAGAGGGATGGGCTGACAGTGGAGGCTTTTTATTCGGGGGTTAGGGTTCCCTTATCAAATCGCAAATGAGAGTGAGAGAGGGCTACGATTGCAGACTTTTTATTGGGTAATTTTTAATTCCGACAGATTTGATTCCTTCAGTAAAATTCGTCAAAAATTTATACTTTCCGACATAATGCAATCCTTCAAAAATATCCGTGGAAAAATACAATATTTTCGACGGAATAAATTCCATGGGAAATATTCTGTCAGAAATATCTATTTTTTTTTAGTGTAGCACATAATGTCTTAGAGTTAATTGAACAGACACTCAAGGAATATCTACGCAACGAATTGCAACAATGGGGGGGGGGGTTAGCGTAGGCTCCAACAATGAGTAGGTTTGTAATAACTCTTAAAACACATGGGACAAGTGTAATTTACTCTTTTTTTTCAATTATTAATTTTCATGTTACGCAACCTAGTTAGATATATTCAGAGGGAGAGAACTCTAATTGAGTCACGATATAAAAAAATAATATTGAATAACTTATTAGATAAAAATCACATTTCTATTTTTAATGAGGTGATAATTTCTAATTTAATATATCCAACACCTCACATTTCAGTTAGTGTAGACTTAGAATTTTTTATTTTATTTTATTGAGTTCACCTAAACTTTTCCACATCAAAATCATATATTTTATTAACCGGACTATCGGAGAACTATACATATGACTGTACTATATGACCGACAACCCCTTTAATATTCTATGTTAGAAAAATTATTGTAACAAAATAAATATATAATTTTATTATAATAAATATTTAATTAGTTTCCAAAAATATATATTTTAATATATATTTCCATATTTTACATATTAATTGTATGAATGTATATTTTAAATTATTGTAAATGATTATTTAATTATTAACTTTTATTATTTGCGGATTTTATCCAGATAATAACAAATATGAACATTTTTGTCGTTGCTAAAGAGAAAGCACACGCTCCACGTTAATGCTTGGCTTCTTTTGATCATGGCCACGTCGCTTGGGAAAGAGATTGATGATCAATGGTTTTAACTTACTATATTTCTAGGAAAATGATTTGTATATATCAATGTGGGAATACGGTGTTTGTTTTCCCAGTTTTAGAAAATGGATCATTTTAATTCAATTTTTAATTTTACATTTTTCAATTGAATCTTACTTTTTTAACAAATTCATTATGGCATTATTAATAAAAAAATTAATTAATTAAAATATAAGAAGAAAGTAATAAATAAAACCAAAATTAAGAATACGATCAAAATTGCAAATCAAGCGAAGCGAAAAAATTAAAATTATATTTTAACCTTTCTTTTATTATAGTTATAAATTATAGAATACTGATAACCGATGTATCCATTTAGCATTATATTCTTCAGCTGAAGCAAGAACACTAGAAGATAACCACAATTTGCCAAAAAGAAAAAAGAAGATAACCAAAACCACTAGCTGTTATCTCCCCACCCCAGCCCCCTTTCCGTTTCCTCGTTCCCTTCATTCCTCTATGGCAATATATTTTACAATAACATAGAAGTAATTGATAGATATATGTTGAGTAGTCACAGAATAAAATAACCCAATGATCGAGCAAGGAGACTATACTTAGATTTTATATAGTATACATGCAAAATCTGTTAATCTTAATGAAATTTTATTAACTTATATATATATATATATATATATATATATAAATAATAATTGAGGTCTAATCATCATCATAACAATCATATAAGAAAAAGAACATAAGGAAATTAAAGAGATTTTCTGACCTTGTTAGCAGTGCAATTGAAATTCATGGCGAGATCGATCCTCCGCACCAACTGCAATCTGTGTTCACGAGGTGTGATAATAATCTAACTTAAAATGGGGGAACTGCTGATCATGTACCAGTCGTCGCAGCAGGAGAAATAAATATAAGAACCACACGTCATTTTCATTGGTAAATATATAATAATATCAACGCATGCGAGCTTGCCAATGCTTACACGTGATACCATCTCCCACCATTATCATTATTATATCATATATATTGAAGGAGACAAACAAAGACAATGTTTATGTAAACAATTATTTTCATGTCAATTTTAAGTGTTTATTCGCTGGAACTTTTAACTTTTATATCAAACATGTTTTTTCTGGAAAAAGTTAAAAATTAAGTGCTTTAGTTTTTATAAAAAAGAAAAAGTAATTAAAAAATGGGTGAATATATATATATATATATATATATATATATATATATATATATATATATATATATATATATATATTCTTCTTCACTTTCTTTGGGTTATGTATAAGCTAAAAAAAATAAAAAGGTAAAATTTATTTTTAAAGTTTTAGTTTAATATTAAATTTTACAAAATTTTGAATTAAACACATGTTTTTAATATCTTTAAAATAAATCATTATGTCTATTTTAATTTAATAAATTTTGAAAATATTAAGAAATTTATTAAAAAAATCTTATGAAACCATAGAGCATAAATGATTATATTATAGTCTCCAAGTGTGAATCACATGATATGACTAATAAAAATGAATGATATATTTAATGTTAATAATAGATTAACGCAATATACTAAGGTTTTCAAATGAATGATATATACATCTATGATTTAACAAAAAATACTTAAATAATCACTTTTCGATGAGACTATCATTAGTATAAAGAACACATTTGACATCAATTCTAAAAGGTATAACACATCAGCTTGCTCTAGAATCGATATAATATAATGCAATGTTAATGTAGAGAGCATTTTACATCATTTTAAGAACTATTGTAGAATTTGTAATTTCTATATCGGTTCATCCGCAACCCATTATAGAAAGTGACACATTATACATGTTTTAAGTCATTTCCTACAATAATTCTTGATAAAAATTGATGTAGATAGTTTCACTTCCTACATCAGTTATGATAATAACTGATCATAACTGATGTAAGTGGTGGATCTAGAACTCAGGGTCAGTGGGGGCAATCTATTTAGAAAAATAAATCTAATAGAAATTATCATATATATGACGATAAAGACAAGGTTAAAATCATAGATTTCAATATATAATGCAAATGAAATAAATCACACACCTTACAATTGTTCTCTACATGATTTCATATTTTGAAATTGTTGAATGATCAGCTTATTGTCAACATTATTGATGAACACATATCTTTCAATATAAATGACTAGACAATCATTCACCCATGCATCTCACATTCGATTACACAACCTATATATTCTTCATAGTTCATAGCAGAAAAGGCAATATCAATGATGTAAGTCAAAAGTTGATTATCAAGCATCACTAGATCAATTGATGAAAAATCATATGGGTAAAACCTTGCAACTTCAAGTTGTCTTTCCTTATCAAAAGTAGAGAACAAATTGGTTGGATTCAAACAAGTCATACAAAGAAGCAATTGGGTATTTGTGTCAGTGAAATAGTCATTAAGTTCTTGAAGTTGCATGTCCACAACAGTATAAAAAAATTCAACATGATAGTAATGTTCTACTATGATAGCTTGAGCTTTACCTATACGTCGTAATCTCCACTTAGCAAAAAACATATCTTCCATATTACTAATGTTAATGGCATGTGCATTATAAAAAAATTACTTCATACAACAAAGATTCACATCCATTACCCCTCATTGTTAGTAATCACTGCTTTGTGACAATTCATTTAAATTAGCCAAGATATTTTTTTATCAAATGCAATGAGAATGCAAAGTCAAAATCATCTAACAAATATAAAAGATCATTGGCTTCGGCTCTTTAATTTGCATTTGATCCATCCTTTTCTATAATTTCAAGAACAATAATTATAGTACAATACATTAATGTCAAATTGATTAAAGTTGCATAATTGAAACCCCAACAAGTATCAACAGGTCATTTGAGACTAGTTTCTTGATTCAAATGCCTCTCTAACATTGACAATTTGTTTTTCATTCCACATCCCCTCCATTTCCCTTTTTCCATTCGAGTTGTTAGTAATTGTAGGATCTCCATTAAAACTCATGCTTCCAAAAGGATAATGAATGCCATATTGTGTTTGAGCATGCAATCCAACCACATAATCTATTAAAAAAGAACTTTTCCAGCCACTATTAGAAAATATACTTTCTACATCGGTTATTTATGACTTTCTATATCGGTTTTTAACCGATGTTGAAAGTGCGATGTTGAATGTATTATCGTTAACATCGATTTTTTAAAAAAATCGATGTTAACGTTAAATTTACAACATCGATTATTTAATAATCGATGTTGATAATAAGAATTACACCCCAAAAAATGTGTTAATGTTGAGAGTTAACAACGGTTTTTTTACAGAAAATCGATGTTAACGTATGTGTTAGTGTTGATAGTTAACAACGGTTTTTTGGAAAATTCGATGTTAACGTATGTGTTAATGTTGAGAGTTAACATCGGGTTTTTTTTTTAAAAACCGATGTTAACGTATGTGTTAATCTTGACAGTTAACATCGATTTTTTGGAAGAACCGATGTTAACATATGTATTAATGTTGACAGTTAACATCGATTTTTTGGAAGAATTGATGTTAATGTATGTACTAAGATAAGTGGGCTCATACTTAGCCCATGGGCCCAAAATCTATCCTAAGGCTCATGAGAACCCTAGGGTCTTCTCTTGCATCTTTGACCCAATCTTCTTGGAGTCTTCTATCCAATGCCCTTGCGGGGTAGGATTGCATCATTCCCTCCCCCTTGAAAAGGATTTGACCTCAAATCCCGAGGTTCTTGAAATACTGGGCTTTTTTCCTTAACACCTGTAAAAAGAATAAAAGCATATATATTAGTGGTGTTTGGTATATTGAAGTAAGGTAAGGTCTGAAAACCCATTTCCTGTGCATCTTCCCATGAAGGAACATGGTTCCTCACCAACTCAATGAGTGGTGCTACAAGTATAGAAAAATATGGGACAAACCTTTTGTAAAAGTTTGTTAAGTTATGGAAGTCCCAAATTTTTCTTATACATGGTGCAGTGGGCCACTCAGGAATGACCTTTATTCTCTTAGGGTTCATGGGAACCCCTTGATCACTATTTAAAAAATTAAGAAAAGTAATACAATAAAACATACCTTTTTATGTATTTTCATGTTGATTATTCCTACCAAAAAGTATGACAAACCTAAGGTGTCCCATATGAGTACCTAAGTTTGTATTAAAAATAAAAATAAGAACAAACCTACCTAATGAGTCTCTATGTACACAAATCATGAAGATGTTGGGTGCACAAGTGATTTTACAAAAAAGGGTTGCACCACTCAAAACATTCATCATACCACCTATTTTAGGGATTTGGTGCCTAATAATACCTATTTTGGGCACCAACAAAGCACAAGGATTTAAGCTCTTGCGAATCAAACCCTCATCCAATAACTCCTTTACTTGAGGAATAAACTCAAGCCTAAGAGGTGTGGCAATGCTAACAAGTGTCTTTTTACAAAGGAGAAGATGTGCAGGTTGTCTAAGAGGGGAAATTTCTTTAATATTTGTCTTTATTTCAAAATACCTTTCTGATGTGCCATTATTTTCTCCTATTTCTTAACTCTTTTTGCACCATTTTAAGTACTGATTAATCTTAATTGTCAAATTAAATAGACAGTTTTATTATTTGGGCCTGTCATACCCTAATTTCATTCGGGGACCTTTGCTTGATGACATGCGACCTTTCTTTGGTCCTTGTGAGGTGCTTGGCACCCATCATTAGGCAATTTGTGAAATTCCGGGACATGCCGAAAAACAAAAGAAAATATTGATGCACAATCCGTAAGGTTCCGTGACACACCGGAAATCAAATGGAAGCATTGTTGCACAAATAAGTGAGGTTCCGTAACGTTCCGTAAGTCAAAAAGGGGATGATTATGTAATCCACAAGGTTCCGTAACATTACGGAAAGAAAACGAGTATTGTTACGAAATTCGTAAGTTTCCGTAACTTTACGAAAAAAGAATCACCAAAAAAAGCAGAGGGGGTGTACTTAGTAAAAATGGGGGTGCAAATAGCACCCAGGCCCACTTGGGCCCTCTAGAAGATTCCTCCAGAAGGCTGTTGCTTCTGGAGGAAGTAACCTGGCTCGCCTGGGCGAGCTGGGCGGCAAGCATCTCCCCTATTTTGCTATAAATAGGGGAGGAAGTGAAGAAGAAAAGGGTTCAGTCCCTTAGGCACTTCTCTCTCTTTCGAATTTGCTTGGAAAAATTGTTTCCGTGAAGAAAATCTAAGCCGAAGCGCTTCCGAAACGTTTTCCGTGAGGAATTTCGCGAAGGTTTTTGACCGTTCTTCGACGTTCTTCATTCGTTCTTCATCGTTCTTCGATCTTCAACGGGTAAGTACCTCGAACCAAGCTTTTCGATTCATTTTTATGTACCCGTGGTGGTCCACATTGTGCTTCGTGTATTTTTATTCTCGTTTTCTTTACTTTTTATACCCCCTTTTGACGTGCTTAAGCCATTTTACTTAAGTCATTTCTCGCTTAACTTAAAAATAAAATAAATTTCCACCGAACGTTTGAATTGTATTATCCGTTAACTTCGGTTAAAATGAATTCCGACCGTTTGGTCGTGCCGTAACCACGTTGGAAATCAAAAAAGAGGTAAAAAAATAATATAATAATAAAAAAATATGCCTTTTAGTAAAATAAAGCGGAAAGTCAATCGGACGTTTTCTCTTTGGGATTTCTCATTCTTAAACCGAATTGACTAATAACTAAAGTGAAACTAAGGCTAAAATCAACTCGCCTAGTCAAGCTTGTCCATAAAAAATAGGTTTTTGAAGTTTATCATTTCAATTTCTCATTAAGTAAAATGGATCATTTTCAAGGTCCAACGCCTTAAAATGATCACCTTTTAAGTAAAAAAGAATCACTTGATAAGAAAGAACTACGTAGGTCTGATTTCCTCATCGCAAATTGAGGAATACGTAGGAGCAAAGGGAAACACCCTTGTCGACCACAAAAAGAAAAAAATATAAAAAGGGTATAAAGGATATAAGGACATAAAAAGGGAACATAAAAAAATCAAAGTCATGTTTGCACATTCGATTAAAGGCTGTCGTTCCTTGGGACGGACGTGTGGGGTGCTAATACTTTCCCCGTGCGTAAATACAACTCCCGAACCTTTCACTTAAAGTTCGTAGACCGCGTCTTTTCCGGTTTTTCTGACGTTTTCCTCAAATAAACGTTGGTGGCGACTCCGCGTGTATTTCTTTCGTGGAACACGCATCCCGCGAGTCTCGCGTCGCCCTCCCGCCGAAGGGTAGGTTGCGACAGTTGGCGAAGCTCCGTGCCCCTATTCACACTCCCATGCATAAGTGTCACGTACCCTTTTGCTTGTATTTTGTGAATATTGTCATACTGTACATTCCCGTGTTGCGCCTTTCGCATATGCATCACGCACATTGGAAAACCGACGGACGGTCTGAGTCACCTTCTTTAATACATACGTCGGGCACTTTGCTACCCCAAGATGTTGTATCTAAGAAGGAGACAATTTCCCGGGCTCCCGTGTTAATAAATTGCATTTGTGTCATATTTCCTCATGCATTCATCCATTCCACCCATGATAGATGTTGGAGTTTTGATTCGCGCCGATTTTTATTTCACTTTAGTAAAACATGGGATCAAGTCAAAAGCCTTCGCTTAAAAAGAGGTTCTATCAAGTCAAAATCAAGAGCTTAGAGGTCACTAGTTTACGAGAGTTGGGGCAATTAATGGGTCAACTTCAACGGCAAGCCTTCCGCAAAGCCTATGGTAAGATTTGGGGCCTGGCTAGGGTAGAAGTCTCCATGGAACCGATTGCATCCCTTTCCCAGTATTATGACCAGCCCCTAAGGTGCTTCACATTTGAGGACTTCCAGCTAGTGCCGACTGTGAAAGAGTTTGAAGAAATCCTGGGATGCCCACTGGGAGGAAGGAAGCCATATCTCTGGGTTCTATCCCTCCACGACAAGAGTTGCCAAGGTAGTGAAAATCTCAGCACAAGAGTTGGACCACGTAAAGCAAAACAGGAATGGGGTAGTCGGAGTACCAAGGAAGTGTTTGGAGGAAAGGGCAAAGGACTTGGCAAATCAAGGTGAATGGGCTTTCTTTTATTGACATCTTGGCGCTTTTGATCTTTGGAGTTGTCCTCTTTCCGAATATGGAAGGGTTAGTGGACCTAGCAGTGATTGACGCTTTCCTCGCCTTTCATCATGGCAAGGAAAGCCCGGTCGTCGCCATTTTGGCCAAGTATGACACGTTCAACCGGAGATGTGAAAAGAGTGACACAAGAATTTTTTTTGTTGTGCACTGGCTCTCTATGTGTGGCTGGTTTCACACCCTTTTCTCCAAGAAGGTAGGCCTGTCTATCCGCTACAAGGTCACCGCTCGTGCGTCGAAAAAGGAAAGGCGAATTGGGACCAACTCTTGGCTAGCATGGAGGGGCGTCTGCTAATTGGTTCCCTCGCTAGAAGGAAGGAAGAATCAGGATTCTATCTTCATGCGAAGGATGTCCAAATGTTCCCTTGATGGGAACAAGGGGTTGTATTAATTATAATCCCGTCCTCGCCATAAGACAGCTTGGCTACCCCATGAGAGGAGTGCCATCAGACGAAAGCATCACGCCTTTCATCGCACGGGGTTTCAGTGACCACAACGCGAGGGTACTCCAAGGAGTTCGCAAGGCATGGGATGCGGCGTGAAGAAAGGACAGAGAGCTTAGGGGAAGCAGTAATGGGATCATCGGCGGCTATCATAAGTGGCTGAGAGTCCGAACACAAGGATTGGATTGGCTCCCAAATCTAAAGACTGTGAGAGACAATGAGGTTAAAACTTCGGAAGAAAGTGATGAGGTACAAGCCCTAAAGGCAGAGCTTGAAAGAGCCCGGGTAGTCAAAGAGAAGTTCAAGTCCATAGCCATCAAAGTCTGAAGAGAGTATGATGAACTAAGGGACGTCAATATGGCCACCGCTGAAGCCTTGGAACGAGAAACCAAGAAGGCCCGAAAGGAAGAACACAACCAAAACAAAGTTTTGAGGGGCTTTATAGGGCAGCAATAGTGAGCTGAAGCTCCGAAGAGGTGAAAGGAATCATCACGGGTCAAAGGCATGATCTTGAAGGACAAGCTAAAGGCTTGCCTTAAGTCGAAAAGAAATTTGTCCCAACAGTTAAGCGAGACTGAAGGGAATATGTGGGCCATCATCGATGAGTGCAAAGAGAAGCTAAATCTAGCGGAAACTCGCGAGCAAAGGCTAGAGGATGAGTACGCCAAGATATCAGCAGAAAGGGAAGCAAGGGAAAGGGTAATTGATTCATTGCACCAAGAGGCAACAATTAGGATGGACCGATTTGCTCTTACTTTGAACAGGAGTCAAGAACTTCCCCGATTGCTAGCCAAGGCCAAAGCAATGGCGGACACCTACTCCGCCCCCAAGGAGATCCACGGACTTCTCAGCTATTGTCAGCATATGATGGACTTAATGGACCATATGATTAGAAACCGCTAGGAAGTTTGTATTGTCGCTCAGATCTTGACTAGTTATAAATTTTTGAATAAGATGAATTTATCCCACGTTTTTACTCCAAAAATCAGTGCGAATCAAGTCACTCCCGCATTTTATCTCTAGCATGCATTGTATGTTGGTCTCGTCCTTTGTCACGGGAAGCCGGAAGGTCCATATCACCTTCTTAACTGTACACATAGGGCACTGCGCCCCCAAATGCGCAAGTAAAAAGAGATAATTTTCCGGGCTCTCGTGTCCGTAAAATGCATTCATATCATGCATCGCATAAACATCTCTTCATGGCATCATAATGAACATATCGTTCCTGCATTTGTCTGTTATCATATTACAGCCTCACATTTTGCATGAGTCATGGCATCATCATGCATATGCGTTCAACAAACTTTTTGATCTACAAAATTGCATACCATTTGTCATACCCTAATTTCGTCCGGGGACCTTTGCTTGATGACATGCGACCTTTCTTTGGTCCTTGTGAGGTGCTTGGTACCCATCATTAGGCAATTTGTGAAATTCCAGGACATGCCGAAAAACCAAAAAAATATTGATGCACAATCCGTAAGTTTCCGTGACACACCGGAAATCAAATGGAAGCATCGTTGCATAATTAAGTGAGGTTCCGTAACATTCCGTAAGTCAAAAGGGGGATGATTATGTAATCCGCAAGGTTCCGTAACATTACGGAAAGAAAACAAGTATCGTTACGAAATTCGTAAGTTTCCGTAACTTTACGAAAAAAGAATCACCAAAAAAACAGCAGGGGGGTGTACTTAGTAAAAATGGGGGTGCAAATAGCACCCAGGCCCACTTGGGCCCTCCAGAATATTCCTCCAGAAGGCTGTTGCTTCTGGAGGAAGCAACCTGGCTCGCCTGGTCGAGCTGGGCGGCAACCACCTCCCCTATTTTGCTATAAATAGGGGAGGAAGTGAAGAAGAAAAGGGTTCAGCCCCTTAGGCACTTCTCTCTCTTTCGAATTTGCTTGGAAAGATTGTTTCTGTGAAGAAAATCTAAGCCGAGGCGCTTCCGAAACGTTTCCGTAACGTTTTCCGTGAGGAATTTCGCAAAGGTTTCAACCGTTCTTCGACGTTCTTCATTCGTTCTTCATCGTTCTTCGTTCTTCATCGGGTAAGTACCTTGAACCAAGCTTTTCGATTCATTCTATGCACCCATGGTGGTCCACATTGTGTTTTGTGTATTTCTATTCTCGTTTCATTTACTCTTTATACCCCCTTTTGACGTGCTTAAGCCCTTTTACTTAAGTCATTTCTCGCTTAACTTAAAAATAAAATAAATTTCCACCGAACGTTTGAATTGTATTATCCGTTAACTTCGGTTAAAATAAATTCCGACCGTTCGGTCGTGCCGTAACCACGTTGGAAATCAAAAAGAGGTAAAAAAATAAATATAATAATCAAAAAATATTTTTTAGTAAAGTAAAGCGAAAAATCAATCGGACGTTTTCTCTTTGGGATTTCTCATTCTTAATCGAATTGACTAATAACTAAAGTGAAATTAAGGCTAAAATCAACTTGCCTAGTCGAGCTCGTCCATAAAAATAGGCTTTTGAAGTTTGTCATTTCAATTTCTCACTAAGTAAAATGGATCATTTTTAAGGTCCAACGCCTTAAAATGATCACCTCTTAAGCAAAAAGAGTATCACTTGATAAGCAAGAACTACGTAGGTCTGATTTCCTCATCGCAATTGAGGATACGTAGGAGCAAAAGCCCCGCTTTTGTCGACCACCCCAAGAGATCGTTAATGGTCCAAATGCCTTAACGTTTCTCTCCTTTCAAAAACAAGAGATCGTTAATGGTCCAACGCCTTAACGTTTCTCCCCTTTCAAAATCAAAAGACCGTTTAATGGTTCAACACCTTAAATGACCTTTTGTTCAATAAAAACATATTTTGCAAAAAAGACAAAAACAACTTAACCAAACACTTTGTTCAGAAAGAACTACGTAGGTCTGATTTTCTCATCCCAAATTGAGGAATACGTAGGAGCAAAGGGAAACACCCTTGTCGACCACAAAAAAGGAAAAAATATAAAGGGTATAAAGGATATAAGGACATAAAAGGGAACGTAAAAATCAAAGTCATGTTTGCACATTCGGTTAAAGGCTGCCGTCCCTTGGGACGGACGTGTGGGGTGCTAATACCTTCCCCGTGCGTAAATACAACTCCCGAACCTTTCACTTAAAAGTTCGTAGATCGCGTCTTTTTCCGGTTTTTCCGACGTTTTCCTCAAATAAACGTTGGTGGCGACTCCGCGCGTATTCCTTTCATGGAACACGCATCCCGCGAGTCTCGCGTCGCCCTCCCGCCGAAGGGTAGGTTGCGACAGTTGGCGACTCCGCTGGGGACTGTTTTTAGAGAGTTAGGCCATTTAATTTTGTGCAATGTTTTACCATGACTTATCCCTTTGTTAGTTTCCCTTCATTATGTTCTTGTGTGTATAAGCTCTTTATTGCTTCTAGTGCGTTTTAAAATGTATGCATGAGGTAAATATTTATTCATTTGATGCACACAAACACCAACACTATTTGCACACACTGTGAGTGAAAAAGGGCCCTATACCCGGGTTCGTGGGAACATAAGGAGTGGAGGTGAATCTGTGATCATGCTAGGTCTCTGACTTGCTTGATTACAGTGAACCTTCATCTATAGCTTTTCTCTTTGAAAACTTATTGTTGCTAGTAGTCCCTACTGCTACAATATGTTCTTCAAAGAGGATAATACCTCTAGAAACCATCAAAAGAGATATGACTACCTTGGGGGTTATCACTAAATGCCTAGTTAGTTCTCTCCCTTATAGGTCCCTTAAATAGGGGCACGAGCAAACACGCTGCGTGCCATTTTTCACACTGCCATGCATAAGTATCATATACCCTTTTGCTTATGTCCAGTGAATATTGTCATACTGTGTACATTCCCGCATTGTGTCTTTTGCATAGGCATCGCATATGGGTTCTGTCTTG
Source organism: Glycine soja (assembly GCF_004193775.1). Classification (NCBI taxonomy): domain Eukaryota; kingdom Viridiplantae; phylum Streptophyta; class Magnoliopsida; order Fabales; family Fabaceae; genus Glycine; species Glycine soja. Next base: position 12,693,726 of record NC_041002.1, on the reverse strand, counting down.
ACCCCTTTTGTAAACAAAACAACGGAGGGTCCGTGTCGCCTTCTTAAAAACGTACGTTGGGGCACTTTGCTACCCCTAGACGTTGTGTCTAAGATGGGGACGAATTCCTCGGACCCCCGCATTCCTAGATTGCATCTGTGTTATATGCATTCCTTCATGCATTCATCCATTCCACCCATGATAGATGTAGGAGTTTTGTTTCGCACTAGATTTTATTTCACTTTAGTAAAACATGGGATCAAGTCAAAAGCCTTCGCTTAAAAAAAGGTTCTATCAAGTCAAAATCAAGAGCTTAGAGGTCACCAGTTTACGAAAGTTGGGGCAATTAATGGGTCAACTTCAACGGCAAGCCTTCCGCAAAGCCTATGGTAAGATTTGGGACCTAGCTAGGGTAGAAGTCTCCATGAAACCAATTGCATCCCTTTCCCAGTATTATGACCAGCCCCTAAGGTGCTTCACATTCGAGGACTTCCAGCTAGTGCCGACTGTGAAAGAGTTTGAAGAAATCCTGGGATGCCCACTGGGAGGAAGGAAGCTATATCTTTTCTCTAGGTTCTATCCTTCCACGACAAGAGTTGCCAAGGTAGTGAAAATCTCAGCACAAGAGTTGGACCAGGTAAAGCAAAACAGGAATGGGGTAGTCAGAGTACCAAGGAAGTGTTGGAGGAAAGGGCAAAGGCCTTGGAAAATCAAGGCAAACGGGCTTTCTTTTATTGACATCTTGGCGCTTTTGATCTTTGGAGTTGTCCTCTTTCCGAATATGGAAGGGTTAGTGGACCTAGCAGTGATTGACGCTTTCCTCGCCTTTCATCATGGCAAGGAAAGCCCGGTCATCGCCATTTTGGCCATGTATGACACGTTCGACCGGGGATGTGAAAAAACCGGCGCAAGAATTGTTTGTTGTGCACCAACTCTTGGCTAGCATGGAGGGGCGTCTGTTAAATGGTTCCCTCACTAGAAGGAAGGAAGAATCAGGATTCGATCTTCATGCGAAGGATGTCCCATGAGAGGAGTGCCATCAGACGAAAGCATCACGCCTTTCATCGCACGAGGTTTCAGTGACCACAACGCGAGGGTACTCCAAGGAGTTCGCAAGGCATGGGATGCGGCGTGAAGAAAGGACAGAGAGCTTAGGGGAAGCAGTAATGGGATCATCGGCGGCTATCATAAGTGGCTGAGAGTCCGAACACAAGGACTGGATTGGCTCCCAAATCTAAAGACTGTGAGAGACGATGAGGTTAAAGCTTCGGAAGAAAGTGATGAGGTACAAGCCCTAAAGGCAGAGCTTGAAAGAGCCTGGGTAGTCGAAGAGAAGTTCAAGTCCATAGCCATCAAAGTCTGAAAAGAGTATGATGAACTAAGGGATGTCAATATGGCCACCGATGAAGCCTTGGAATGAGAAACCAAGAAGGCCCGAAAGGAAGAACACGACCAAAGCAAAGTTTCGAGGGGCTTTATAGGGCAGCAATAGTGAGCTCAAGCTCCGAAGAGGTGAAAGGAATCATCACGGGTCAAAGGCATGATCTTGAAGGACGAGCTAAAGGTTTTCCTTAGGTCGAAAAGAAATTTGTCCCAACAGTTAAGCGAGACTGAAGGGAATATGTGGGCCATCATCGATAAGTGCAAAGAGAAGCTAAATCTAGCGGCGACTCACGAGCAAAGGCTAGAGGATGAGAACGCCAAGATATCAGCAGAAAGGGAAGCAAGGGAAAGGGTAATTGATTCATTGCACCAAGAGGCAACAATTAGGATGGACCGATTTGCTCTTACTTTGAACAGGAGTCAAGAACTTCCCCGATTGCTAGCCAAGGCCAAAGCAATGGCGGACACCTACTCCGCCCCCGAGGAGATCCACGGACTTCTCAGCTATTGTCAGCATATGATAGACTTAATGGACCATATGATTAGAAACCGCTAGGAAGTTTGTATTGTCGCTCAGATCTTGACTAGTTATAACTTTTTGAAAAAAATGAGTTTATCCCACGTTTTTACTCCAAAAATCAGTGCGAATCAAGTCACTCCCACATTTTATCTCTAGCATGCATTGTATGTTGGTCTCGTCCTTTGTCACGGGAAGCCGGAAGGTCCATATCACCTTCTTAATTGTACACATGGGGCACTGCGCCCCCAAATGCGCAAGTAAGAAGAGATAATTTTCCGGGCTCTCGTGTCCGTAAAATGCATTCATATCATGCATCGCATAAGCATCTCTTCATAACATCATAATGAACATATCGTTCCTGCATTTGTCCGTTATCATATTCCAGCCTCACATTTTGCATGAGTCATGGCATCATCATGCATATGCGTTCAACAAACTTTTTGATCTGCAAAATTGCATACCATTTGTTTTCATGTTTGCTCATCCTTGTGTTTTCCTCTACAAAAACAAAAAAGGGGAAGCGTGAAACTTCACACTACATTCTTAGTTGCATGTGTTAGGCACCATGAGCCAACCATGTTGGGATCATAAACCCATTTCTAAAAATAAAAAAAACACACAACAAAACAAAATAATTGAACATGGTACCTAATGCATGGTTAACTAGGAAATGGTGTTTCTTCGGGCATCTCAATTTCATAATTACATTTTCCATGCATAGCTTAAAGTATGCCCGAGTCATTCATCCCTATGAGATGTTGTTGAAGTATTGGCGATCAGAATTGCCATTCCTTGGATTATAGGTTTGAACCAAGCTCATGCTTTTATAAAAAGGTTCATCAAGTCAAAATATGGAAGTAACCGTCTTGCAAAATTGGGGCAAAAGATGAATCGAGTCACATCACTACTTCGTCTACTGCCAAACATATTTAGGATTGTTGATGTCCTTGTTACTTCCAGTTTCACCTTGACAAAGATGTCATGGACCATGTTGAAAATCTAAATTGATTCAACCCCATATCCTGCGTAAAAATTCGCAATACTTCAACTGTACATCATTCGCATACATCCATGCTTTTCATTGGTTGCATTGCTCATTGCATTCTTTCCTTGAAAAATAAAATAAAATAAAATAAAATGAACTTAATCATTGTTATAAAAAAGAAAAGGACACGCTTTACGGTGCCCTTACCGAACTCGTGCTAGAGCTAGAGTAATGGGTGAAGCAGAGGAGGTGCAAGAGAAGATGAAGGCCGACATGGAGGCCATGAAAGAGCAAATGGCCACAATGATGGAGGCCATGATGAGCATGAAGAAGATAATGGAAGCCAATGCGGTTGCAATTGCCGCTACCAGCGTTGTTGCTAAGGTGAACCTGATGTCCCCATCCGGCATCAACCAAATGAATCATCCAACCTCAGATATGGTAGGCAAAGATTTAGGAAGTACGGGCGGCCCCCATGATGTGCAAATTCAAAACGAGCACGCCTTCCCGTCATATGGCTTGCCTTTCAACTATACGCCACCCAATGTGGCGTACACTCCCAATAAGAATGTCAATAACTCCACTCCTATACCCATTGAAAGCCAGCAACCCCAAACTGATCATGCACATGTCTCTTAAACCGTGGAAGAGACCCATGAAATTCCCCATCACAATCTAGCCGACTTCGAGCCTTGGCTCGGATATACCACTGAAGGGCAAGCAGTTGGTGGTATACCCCTACAAAACCCTTTGGAGGGCCCTCAGTATCACCCACAACTGCACCTCTTGCATTCCACAGTGGTTAAAAACCCTCATGACTATGGCAGGAATGGGAAAGTTGGATCATCTAGAGGAAAGGCTCAGGGCCATTAAAGGAGGTGAAGATTATGCCTTTGCTAACCTAGAAGAGTTGTTCCTAATACCCAAACATGGTCATTCCCAAGTTCAAGGTGCCGGACTTTGGCAAGTACAAGGGGACTACTCGCTCCAAGAACCATCTAAAGATGTACTGTCGGAAGATGGGGGCATACGCAAAAGATGAGAAACTGCTGATACATTTTTCCTGAGAAAGTCTTACTAGGACAACTGTCACCTGGTCTACTAACTTAGGAACCTTCTTGAGTCCATTCTTGGAAGGACCTAATGGTTGCCTTCATTAGGCAGTGTCAGTACAATTCTGATATGGCTCCGGATAGGATGCAACTACAAAAAGTGTGCAAAAAGGGGGCACGAATCTTTCAAAGAATACGCCCAAAGATGGAGAGACTTGGCAACTCAAGTAGCACCCCCAAAAATAGAGAAAGAGATTATCACAATGATAGTAGACACGTGACCGGTGTTCTACTATGAAAAAAATGGTGGGTTACACACCTTCAAGTTTTACAGATTTGGTCTTCGCCAGCAAAAAGATCGAAGTGGATCCGAAAAGAGGCAAATTTGATCATCCTACTAGGACGAATGAGAAAACTGGGGCAAATGAAGAGGGTGAGAAAGAGGGAGAAACCCATGCTGTGACTGCCATTCCTATACGGCCAAGTTTCCCACCAACCCAACAATGTCATTACTCAACCAATAACAAACCTCCTCCTTACCCACCACCCAGTTATCCACAAAGGCCATCCCTAAATCAACCACAAAGTCTGTCTACCGCACTTCCAATGACGAAGACCACCTTTAGCACAAACCAAAAAAAAACACCAACAAAAAGGAATTTTGCAGCAAAAAGCCCATAGGGTTCACCCCAAATTCCGTTGTCATATGCTAAACTTAATCCCATATCCACTCGATAATTCAAAGGTAGCCATAACCCCAACCAAGGTTCCTCAACCTCCATTTTTCTAAGGATACGACTCGAACGCAACGTGTGCTTATCATGGAGGAGCCCCGGGGCATTCCATTGAGCATTGTATGACCCCGAAGCATAAAGTGTGAAGTCTAATTGATACGGGCTGGCTGAAATTTGAGGAGAATCGCTTGTTGAATCCTAACATTGACAAGCAACACCATACATGGGGCAATTCTAGAAGCTGTTGTTATGACTCATCAGAATTTTCAAGTTTATGCCATCATTGTAAACCACAGTTACAATGTTAAATGAAATGGATAAAGTTGATATCTTTGTCCCTCATCCTCTCCCAAACGCATGTTTGCTTATTCAACTTTCACTGGAATGTGGGTGCAAGCCATTGGTCTGTTTGCTCAAGCGACCTGCGCTCCTGAGTGTTGACTTTTAAGACTGTTCAATCAGAGGTTACTCGTCTTGCACGTTGGCGGGGCTGCCGTAGAACAACAAAAAAAAAGTTCAAAACAAATAATTTCAGAAATAAAAATAAAAAATAAAAAAAAAAAAAAAATAATAATAAAAAAGGTTCAAAAGAAAAAGAAAAAAGCATTTGATTGACTGTGTTTTCAAGACATTCATGTGACCTCATTACATCATTCTGGAAAGTTTGTCCTCTTAGAGAGAAGTGAGTTATCAAGAATAGGATGCTGGATAAATGGCCTTAGTTACCTTAAGAAAAGGGGGGGTTGAATTAAGATACGAAGATTATTCCCCAATTAAACTTTCACTCTCTTTTTTCGGATGCTCACAGGGATAACCCTTCCCTTGTGTTCAGGAATCCCCTACAACAAGAGACCCACGATCTCTTAATCCCTTTTCAGAAATAAGAAGAAGAGAAGAAGAGATCTCTCTTAAAAGAGGTAGATTGTAAAATGAAGATCAATCAAAAATTCCTTATTGAATATGCAAGTGGTTGACCAAGGAATCTTTTTGAGAGGATGAGACATTTCAGTTCAGAAAAACTCTTGATCTTTCGAGAGGATAAAACTGTTTGGGCAATGAAAACTCTCTTTAAAACATTTGAATGGCCGTTCATAAAACATTTGAATAGATGTGTCTCTTGGAAATTATTTTCTGAAAATCCCCTCTGGTAATCAATTACAAGACTTATGTAATCGATTACAGGTTTTAAAAATTTGAATTAAAACATTTTCAAACTGCTGGTAATCGATTACCAGAGAGCAAATCTCAATTTGAAAGGATAGAATTCCTTGGTCAAACCTTTTGCTTCTTCAATTTGGAAACTTCTTCCTAAGATTCTAGAGATCAACTTGATCATATATCTTGATTTTCTTGGATTCTTGTCTTGAATAAAACTTGGAAGCACTTGATCCTTTGGCATCATCAAAACATCAAAACATCTTGCTTCTACATAGGAGTCATTTGACTTAATCCATCAACTGAAAAAAATCCTTCAACTATTTCTCGTCCTTGGAAAATTCTTTTTTGCAAGAATCAACTGCTTCTTTCATTCTTCCTCACTACGAGGTCGTGAAAAGAAGACAACAATTGGTACCTCTAAGCCCTACACTGGAGCAACGAAAGGCACCATGCAAAAACTTCAAGCGAACCTAGGGGCAGATTAGAAGTTCTCACCCAATAGGTTCCCTCCTACAAGGTCATGACGAAAGGCAACGATTGATACCTCAAAGCCTTACACTGGGGCAATGAGGGGCACCGTGCATGAGCCTCAAGTAAACATAGGGGCCGATCAAAAGTTCTCACCCATCGATGTTTTTAAACAAGAAAGAAAAAAGGGAGACAAGCCCTGGGATTTCAATGGATTGATCAAACGTCAAACAGCTCTATTGCCATCACTCCAAAATGGTCAAGTGACTAAATCAAACAGAACACACACTCTGAGGGAGTTCCCGGAGAGATTTGCAAAAAAGACAGGATGAGGTTGCATGAATTATCACCTTTTTCGAAAGGGCAGTCAATCTGTGTTTTCCAAAAAAAAGAAAAATCAAATCAAAATCAAAATCACAAAATAGGGAAAGAATGCCATGAACATTGTACAACTTTCCATTACATTGCATTGTTTCATATAAAGTCCGCATTTACCCAAATTTCACGACAAAGGTTGCATGCATCTACATCCCTAAAAATCATGTTAACTGCATAGATTTCCTACATCTAATGTCCAAATCTTGTGGATTTGGGATGACCGGCCCTCTCGATGAGTCGATCTCTTGCTTTCTCATAAGGGTGGACCTTGGGTACTAGTTACCCTCACCGTTGAGAGGACTACACGTCCTCGCCTTGAGAGGACTACGCGTCCTCACCATCAGAGGGCTGCACGCCCTCACCATCAAAGGACTACACGTCCTCGCCTTGAGAGGGCTACACGCCCTCATCTTGGGTACTAGTTACCCTCACCGTTGAGAGGACTACACGTCCTCACCATCAGAGGGCTGCACGCCCTCACCTCTAGAGGACTACATGTCCTCGCCTTGAGAGGGCTACACGCCCTCACCTTGGGTACTAGTTACCCTTACCGTTGAGAGGACTACACGTCCTCGCCTTGAGAGGACTACACGTCCTCACCATCAGAGGGTTGCACGCCCTCACCTCCAGAGGACTACATGTCCTCGCCTTGAGAGGGCTACACGTCCTCACCTTGGGTAATAGTTACCCTCACCATCAGAGGGCTGCACGCCCTCACCATCAGAGGACTACACGTCCTCGCCTTGAGAGGGCTACACGCCCTCACCTTGGGTACTAGTTACCCTCACCGTTGAGAGGACTACACGTCCTCGCCTTGAGAGGACTACACGTCCTCACCATCAGAGGGCTGCACGCCCTCACCATCAGAGGACTACACGTCCTCGCCTTGAGAGGGCTACACGCCCTCATCTTGGGTACTAGTTACCCTCACCGTTGAGAGGACTACACGTCCTCGCCTTGAGAGGACTACACGTCCTCACCTTGAGAGGGCTGCACGCCCTCACCTCCAGAGGACTACATGTCCTCGCCTTGAGAGGGCTACACGCCCTCACCCTGGGTACTAGTTACCCTCACCGTTGAGAGGACTACACGTCCTCGCCTTGAGAGGACTACACGTCCTCACCATCTGAGGGCTGCACGCCCTCACCATCAGAGGACTACACGTCCTCGCCTTGAGAGGGCTACACGCCCTCATCTTGGGTACTAGTTACCCTCATCGTTGAGAGGACCACACGTCCTCACCTTTAGAGGGCTACACGCCCTCGCCATCAGAGGACTGCATGTACTCACCTTCGTAGGGCTACACGCCCTCACCTTTAGAGAACTACACGTCCTCGCCAACAGAGGGCTACACGCCCTCACCTTTAGAGGACTACACGTCCTCGCCAACAGAGGGCTGCACGCCCTCACCTTGAGAGGACTACACGCCCTCACCTCCAAAGGACTATACATCCTCACCTTGAGAGGGTTGCACGCCCTCACCTTTAGAGGGCTACGTGTCCTCATTTGCAGTGTGCCCCACATCCGCACCTTAAGAGAATTTAAGGTCCTCTATCCTTAAATGCTTAACCAAGACTTGCACTCCCGGTTAAGGGACAAGTAGTTTCCTTTTAACGGTTCCTGGGCCACCCCCTGATATTGGAGGATGGCCAACTGTGCGAGCACAACCAGAGAGGGAGGCTATCACACAGCTACTATGTATACCGGGGCAAGATTTCACCCGTGCCGCTGCAAAGAGACGAGTGCGGATCATGCGCACCAACATGACCACTCTTACACAGATATAGATGACATTGCTACTTAGCAACATTCTGCCCAGCGACCGCAATGCCAATCTCCCCCTGCAAAAGTATCGGTTGGTCTGTGTCGTCCCGACATGGGTAAGTATGCATATAGTTCAACTGATTTCTGATACCATCTATTGTTTGCAGGGATCGCACCCACAAGACACCCAGTGGACCCGGAAAAGTCCAACAGGGCCCTGGGGTTTCCAGCTCTGGTTACGGGCCTCTATCAGTCCTACAGGGTGCCCGTACCCCCCCGGCAAGGTCACGTCATCATAGGTAAGTATGCACATCGCTCAACTGATTTCTGATTTCATCTATTGTTTGCAGGGATTGTGCCTGCAAGACACCCAGTGGACCCGAAGAAGTCCAACAGGGTCTTGGAGTTGTCAAGCTCTAATTACGGGTCTCTGTCAGTTCTACGGAGTACCTGTCACCTCCAGCAAGGGCATCAGGCCCCCTACTAATCGAGCTTTCATCAAGAAGTACTGCGCCCCAGACAGGCGCAGGGCGAAACACCACAGTAGCATTGGGATGGCCGGTAGCGGGAAACAGACGCACCGCCATCACCTCTAGAGTTCACCTCTGCTCATCCACAAAAAGGTTTGAGTATTGCCTACACAACATGGCCGACCAATAGGCGACCAAGTCCAAAGCCAAATGTAAGAAAAGTACTAGGTCAGTGACCGACAAGTCATAAGGCGTCCAGCTAAAGACGTTAAAGAAGCGCTACTAGGAGGCAACCTAGTACCTTTTGAAATAGTAGGACACACCTAGTTGCTCATGATCCTAGGAATTTAAATAAAACGAGCACAAGCTCAGAAGGTAGTCATACCTCACAAAATATATATATGTATGTTTAGGTAGAAAGATACCTTAGATATGCATGTATGTAAACAAAAACACACTTCACAAAATATATATATGTATGTTTAGGTAGCAAGATACCTTAGATATGCATGTATGTAGCAAAAAGATACCTCACAAAATATATATATGTATGTTTAGGTAGCAAGATACCTTGGATATGCATGTATGTAGCAAAAAGATACCTCACAAAATATATATATGTATGTTTAGGTAGCAAGATACCTTGGATATGCATGTATATAGCAAAAATACCTCACAAAAATATACACATGTTTAGGTAGCAAAATACCTCATAAAAAAAAAGAAGGAAAAAAAAACAAACGAGAAAAAAAATGAACAAATGAAAAAAAAAAGAAAAAAAGATGGAAAAAGAAAAATAAGTTGTCTAGCTGAAAAACCAACATGCTTTTGAAAAGAGATGACTTCCAACTTTTCTTTGGAAAAATTCACTGATCATAACTAGTTTTTGAAAAAATGTGTATACACCTGAAGGGTGAATGCTGTGAAGATTTTCCCAGACGCCCAAAATGGACTCGGATGAATGCACAAATTGATAAAAGAACATATTTTGGAAACGTTGGGTTGACTAAAATAGAGGAAATGAATCCTGAGCCCTAGCATCACATGACCATAAAAATTTGACACTTGAGTGTCCGCATAGGTGCATGCATAACCAGTTTTGCATAAAATTTCCAAATCATCATTTTTGCATTTGTGTCATGGAAATAATGTGGGGCATCCCTTTTATCCTTGAACCAAACCAAACCCTGACATGTATCATGTCTAGCCATTCTACAAGCCTTGAGCCAAAATCCTGACTCACCATAAACCTTACCCTCGGAAGCAAAAAAAAAAGAAGGAAAGGAAATTTCCAATCAAAGAGAAAGCAAAAAAGGAAGGAAAGGAAATTCCCAATCAAAGAGTGGGAGGAAGAGAAAAAAGAAAAGAAAGGAAATTTCCAATCAAAGAGTGGGAGAAAGAGAAAAAAGAAAAGAAAGGAAATTCCCAATCAAAGAGTGGGAGAAAGAAAAAAGAAAAGAAAGAAAATTCCCAACCAAAGAATGGGAGAAAGTAAAAAAGAAGGAAGCTCCTGGTCAAAGAAACCAGAAGAAATGTGCAGAGAGGTCTTTGGACCAGACAATATCTGAACAGTACAGAATTGTCATCAAATGAACAAAAGAAGGAAAGGAAACCACGACCTAAAATGGTCTTCTCCCTTTGATTACCAACCAAAATCCCGTGCGCTAGCGACTTTTTCGCCCCGCACTAAACAAAAACAGAAAAAGAAAAAGCTAACAAAAAAATCAAAAGCCAAAAACACACAAAAGCCGAAAAACCCATCAAGAAAACCATTCCCAAGGGAAGTCCTATTGATCCATGATCACGCATGTAATTTTTGATTTGATAGGAAATAATTTGCAAAGTCAAGTCATGACATATCTATGGTTCGGAATTAGGATGAAACACTTACCTGTGCGAGATTGATACACTTTGAGTGATTTTCTTCTATTTTTGTCGAACCCAGTGTTTCCTCTAAATGTTCATTTAGAAACGAAATGCTAACATCCAAAATCTCAGTTAAGGTT